>NW_004955402.1:23176512-23266944 GCF_000276665.1 Chinchilla lanigera | reverse complement strand
CCTGTAATCCCAGCACTCAGGAGGCTGAGGCAGGAGGATCACTGGGAGTTCAAGGCCAGCTTGAACTGCATAGCAAGACCCTGTCTCAAAAAAAAAAAAAAAAAAAAGGAAAGAAAATACTATTTCACACCCTTAAAATAGGCAAAAATGGAAACTGGTGCACTTGGCTTGGATAAAATGAGATTTGTCGTGCTGTATTCAGCTAGTATGGATTAGTCCCATCCCTTTGGAGAAAAGCCTGTCATTTCAGGATCTGGCAGTATCACTCCTGATTCCTTTGCCCAGTGCTTTTCAACTTTATTGTGAATGTGAATTGCTTAGAGATCTTAAATGAAGACTCTGAATCAATTTCCCTGGAATAAGGCCCATGAATCTGCATTTTGAATGAACTTCCAGGAGATACCTATGTTGTCTAAGGCCCAACTGTGAGGAGCAAATCCCTGTCAAGTTCTTACATGGTGTTATGGTTGATACATTGTGTCAACTTGGGGAGTCTAGAGGTTTGGCTAAGTGACGCAGCAGGAAGCCAGGGTGCTTACTTTGTATACATCCTGAGCCTGTGGAAGAGGAGGGCATGGAGATTATGTGAGAGCTACATGCCCCCCGGGTGGGGGTAGCCTGTTTACAATGTAAGGGAGGGAAAGAGGCTGCTTGCCACCATTCCTCCCTTTTGCTCTGGCTGCTTTGCTGTTTGGCTGCCATTCCCCACTTTGCTCTTGTTGCTTTGCTACCTTCTGCCTCGGAGCCAGCCAAGTATGGACTGAAACCTCTACAAACTGTAAGCTAAATAAACCTTTCCTTCCTTCATTTTGGGAGTTGGGTATTTTGTCTCAGCAACGAGAAAAAAGTAACCAAGACAGAATTTGGTACCAGAGGAGTGGGGTCGTTGCTGTGACTATATCTGACCATGTGGTTCAACAGTCTTTGGAAATGGCTTGTGGGAAGGGTTTGGAAAGGTTCAGAGATGTTGCCTGAAAGAGAAGCGCTAGAACACCTTCGGCTGTTCTGTCTGGGAGATTCTAATCAGAGCTCAGAAGCCCAGAAGGCTGACAGAAATCACGCCGGTAAAGACCAGGTTCAGGCAGTTTCTGCTGGAAAGAAGGACTGCATTGGTCGTTGGACTCCAGACGATGTGTGTTATGGCTTGGCAAAAAGTTTGTCTGCATTTTGCTCGTGTCCAGAGACTTTGCCTAAGACTGAGATTAAGGGCGGCAGCAGAGTGGTTAATCTGGCAAAAGAAATTTCAAGGCAGTCAGATGTTGGGGAAGTGGCATGGCTATTGTTGAGGGCTTTTAGCCAGATTTATATTGAGAATGAAGAACAAAGAGCCCAGCAGGATGATTTAAAATGTTGTGAGTTTGGCCAGAAAGAAAGATCCAGTAATGCTGTGGACTGCAAAGATAAGGCTGAGGAGATCTCCATTGCTGAGAAGGAACAGGAGAATAAAAAAGATGGCCTGAGGGTATCACAAGAAGCAGCAAGTCTCCACCCTTTGCAGCCTCAAAACTGCAAAGGTAGTAGACCTGGCTTTGAGAAGAAAGCTGCTGAGCGCCATGTACCAGAATGGCAGCAGCATAGAAAATTTGTTCCTCCAAATTGGGTTCGGAGTGCCCAGTGATCCAGGCACTCGACCCCTGTGGCCAAGAGAAAGGAAAACTTGGCTACTGCTCCAGGCAGCAGCAGATCTTGGCATCATCCCCATGGACCTGGCTTTAGGTGAATGGAGAATGCAAGAGTTCTGAGGGTCAAGAGGCTTCCACTCAGATTTCAGAAGGCCTGGGAGGCCAGGCAGTGTGCCCCTGAGAGGGCAGTGTGTGAGGCTGTGAGTGTTGAAACAAAAGGTGCCCTGGAGACCTCAGAAGTTTAGAAAAGCCAGGACTGTGGATCATCTAAGGAAAGCTGCAAGGAGAGAGCAAAGCAGGCCTAAGAGAGAAGCCATGGAAACTGTAACCACCAGAAGTGCCATAGGGGTGGACTCAGGCAAGCCCTTTGGAGCTCACAATGTGCCACAACTTGCTTCAGATGCTGCATGTGGAACTACAGGACATAATGTTAGCCCTGCTGGATTTTGGACTTGCTTTGGTCCCAATGCTCTGTATCCCCCTGTTTGTACCTTTTGTAATGGTACTGCTTATTTTGTGCCATTGAATGTTGGAAGTGTTTAACTTTTCATTTGTACAGGGGGTCACAGCTAAGAGTTTGCCTTGGGACATGGACTCTTCAGCAGTGCTGCAACTGTTAGGACTTTGGCAACTCTTTCAGAGGGACTAAATGCCTTTTGCTTAAAGGGATGTGCATGAGTCTTTGGGGGGTGAAATGTTATGGTTCTAATGTAATATAATGTCTTTGTACCTGGAAACTGGTTTAAAGAAATGTATCTGGTTGCCAAGTTGACAAGGGGTGGAGTGTTATGGTTGATACATTGTGTCAACTTGGGGAATCTAGAGGTTTGGCTAAGTGATTCAGCAGGAAGCCAAGGTGCTTACTTTGTATACATCCTGAGCCTGTGGAAGAGGAGGACTTGGAAATTATGTGAGAGCTACATGCCCCTCAGGTGGGGGTAGCCTGTTTACAATGTAAGGGAGGGAAAGAGGCTGCTTGCCGCCATTCCCCCCTTTACTCTTGTTGCTTTGCTACCTTCTGCCTCGGAGCCAGCCAAGTATGGACTGAAACCTCCACAAACTGTAAGCTAAATAAACCTTTCCTTCCTTCATTTTGGGCGCTGGGTATTTTGTCTCAGCAACGAGAGAAAAGTAACCAAGACACATGGGTACATGAAAACACAAGCAAGGGACTCACAGTAGCACAGGGAAAGGAGCAAAATATCAGAAAACTAAATGTAAAGGGCCCTTCTTTAGATATTGGTGTTGGAAGTGAGAATATGCTCCTGAAGATGTAGAAAGCCGGTATATCTAAGTGGCAGTTTTCCATTTAAAAACTAGAGGGATTATAGCAATAGAAGGGGTGAGGCATATACTAGAGGGAACGTCTACCTCTTAATGCCAGCAATTTCCCAAGGGTCAGGGACCCAGACCTCAGCCCTCACCAGCGAGGTTGTGAAGCTGTTAGCCTGGATCAGCCAAATAGCTACAGTTTAAAACTCCCCACAGAATACTGTACTATATATCCAGCTAAGAAGTGCAGCTCAAGAGTTTTGTTTTTCCTAGTGAATGCCAAGGGCCAGCAGCATCAACCTCATGTAGGAGCTCATCTGATTATTGACCCACCATTATACTAAGTGAGAAATAGATTATTAGCCTGCCCCTTATACCAAATGAGAATCAAACTCCTTACCCCCACCCCACCTCCACACAGAGGTATTTTCCTTTCTGGGGAAAGTTCCCATCAGAAACTAAAGCAGATCATGTGGAAGGAGCAGAGTCTGGGAGGCTGCAGGAATCTGTTTTAGCATTCTTTACCCTGCAAACAAGCATGGCAATGAGTCAGGCAGAACCACAAGTATCAACATAGGCAGCCCACGCCCCAGTCACCTCAATGTGACTTTCACTAGTGTAACAAGCTGAGGGTGTCCTGCATTTGGTTCTTACAGAACTCCCTGCCCACTGGGGTCACTTCCCTTTCATTTTTAGGATACAGAACAGTGGTGGACAATCAGGCTTCCTTTCCTTCCCACCGCCATTTATTCTCAGAGCAAAGCTGGTGGAGAACCAAGCTCTCTGTGAGTGACCCAGCAGCCAGTGGAGCCTGGGGGCGCTCTTGAAACACCAAGGGCCGAAGCTAATGCAGCCAAATGCCAAAGGATTACAGTGATCCTGTTTCCCCACAGAGAACGGGGGACTAGCACAGTCAATTGGCACAGACCACCAACAAAAGCATCCCCACATCCATCAGTTCAGGGGACATGTGCAGCAGAAGGTATAGGCTAAAGGGCAAAAACAGTCATTTTGATTTCATTCAATCCTCTGATGGCAAAAGTGAAACACTGAACTATTTTAAGTATCCTAATGACCAACAAATCACTTGTTACCTGTGATGTGTTGGTGAGAGATGTCAAACCCTCGAGATCAGTCTCCAGCCCAGCAAATTGTCCCTGGGTGAAGGAGACAAGCGGCTCTACCACAGCATCTGGGGTGGGAGTTGGCAGTGAGCCACATTGTGCCCATCCCTATACGTGTAGGACATTCAGAAGCCTTTTGGACCTTCCTGGGGACAAAGTATGAATGGAGAATGGCCTGGACACAAACAGGAATAACCAGACAGGGGTGGCTACAACTCTTCTCCTCCACAAGGCCAACACTGACAGTGAAGCTCAAAACGTTTTGTTGAGAGTGCAGGTGGGCACTCCGGGCAGCCACTCAGGAGCTGCCCTTCTGAGTCTCACAGAATGGAAAGGAGGAGCCCTCAACAGTTGAAACCCTCACCCCTCCCCAAAAGCACTCACAAGATTTGCGGTTGGCCCGAGATCGCTTCCTCTCCCTGGGCACCACTCGCTGACTGGGCACTTGGGTGGCCGACTTGACAATGCGGTCCATGATCTCATCAGCTGCATCGTCTGTGACATTAGGTGAGTCATCGGTTCCCATAGTCCATGAACTAGTGGATCCTGAAAGATGAAACAGAGAGCGCAGCATGCTCAGAGAAGGAAAACACACATCATTTCTCTTCCAACAGGCTGAGATCTGTCAACCAAGGATCTCAGCAAAGGCCAGGGTGAGAGCCTCAAAGTTGGTGACCATCCAGGGTGCTGGCCTTCGCCACCTGTGACTGTGACCCTCCAAGATCTGCACAGACCTGTAACAGGGCACTTACTTCACACCATGCTATAACACAGCCATGATTTGTCTCTCATTATTTAACTCTCTACCCGTGTGTGTCGTCTTCACCCACGGGGTCTTGTGACCACCTAAAGGGAGATGACCAATGCCATACCCTGCTGTGTACATCACTGATATCCAGCAGGGCATATTCAATAACACAGAGACCTACAGAAGGGTTTACTGAGTCAGCTCTCTATTAGTGGTTGCTTGTACCTACTGAATGTCAAGTAACCTTACCTTATCACAGGTTAAATAGACACCAAGGGATTTTGTACTATGCAGTTTATTTTTGGAGTACATAACTTTAAAAATTATAACAAGATTGCCTTTTTCAACAAGTAAAAGGGATGCTAACATAATTTTTTTAAACATTCACCCCCTACTTCTTGACCAGAAAATTGTGTTCATAAATAACTCCATGTTAAGACAGTCCAAATCCACCATCAAGGGATCTCTTTATAGACAAGTGGTAAGAAGAAAGCACCATCAAACTCATGGAACATGAGTTCACAAATAAAATCAAACAGTTACATATTAATTTTATATATCCAGAACTATGCCTTTGTGATAGGTCAACTTCTTTGTGAAATCTCTTGTACAGAAGGAAAGATGTATAATATGTTCAAAATCATTTACTTCTACTACCCACACTTCATCTTGTAATACATGAATGATTTCAAAAGCTTACACAGTAGAGCTGTCAAAGTCACTGCCAATAGAACACAGATATGCCGGATCTCCTTGCCACCTAAGGTCCAGCTAAAGTAAAAGAACAGCCAGCTTTTCCCAATTCAGAGGAAAAAAATGTTAAAAATGATTTTAAAAATGTTTAAGCATCAATGATAACTGTCAGTAATCATTTTAAAAATTAGTTCTTCTTCCTTGTTTTTTACAGTTTTGAGGCTTGCAAGCACCTGATTGGTAATGAATGAGCAAAGAAAAAAAATTGATAGAACTAGTTTTGAACAGTGGATCACAGTGCAGTGGACTGTGGTTTTCATGGGCATGTGTGTTTCATGGACTTTACTGCAAATATGAAATATGCTATAAAGTGCATATGACCGGCTTGAATAATTCCTACTTTTCAGGAGGGGTTCCAGAGCCTGCATGCATGTAAGACCCATGACTGCAAGATAATGTTTTCAAACAACACAGTTTTGTTCATTGTCATTGTTGATATAATTCTTAAGGTTTGCTTTGCTGACCTTTTTAATGGGCTCTACCTACAACAATGGCACATTCACAAACCATAACCTGCAGTTTTCCTGCTTGTTCCTAAGGGAACTCAATCTACTTCTCCCATCAGAAAGTCATTTTCTCACACTATGAAATCTTTTTAAAAATAAGCTCCTCCCCAAAACAAAATTTTGAGATTGCTACTGGGTTTTCTTGCACTCTCTGGATAGTCTGGATGTTGTAACTACAGCTAAGGGGCCTCTGATGTCACAGCTACCAGACTGGGGCTACAGAGCCTTTGTGACAATGACCCTCCTTAGAGCAGAGCAATCAATGGCACAACTGGGTTGTGCCTACTAGCTTTTTTTTTTTCCTGTTTCTCATTTACCTGAGTCATCATCCTATGTCTTGTCTTGAAATACCAAACTACCCTTCCAAACACACACACACACACACACACACACACACACACACACACACACACACACACACTCCATCAATTATCACTGGGCATAATACATTTGCAGAGCATGGAGCCAGAAATGAAGGACTTACCAGACCTTCCCTCTCATAATTACCAATATTTCCCGTCTTACACAGCCCCAGGGCTCTGCTTTCAATGTAATTATCAGGAAAGGCTTAAAAGGAACATCTTGCCATAGGTTCCAAATTGTCAGACCCAAGTTTTGTGATGAAATCATGCCTGGTTCTGCTTTTTATCTCCTCTCTTCTTGGATACTGTCCTTGTTGCTGTCCCATTTATTCCCTTTCTCCCTGGTTCCTCCTAGAATCTTTGCACCTACACGCAGCCATCAGGGGAACACTGGCCATATCACTTGCATACCCAAGGGGTCATGTGGTCCATCCCAGTCTCCCAAATATTAGCAAAAAAGACCTTTACATATACCGTGATGTGGCAGAGGGGACAGAACATTCTAAATCATAATAGCACAATTTCACTTCATTTTCTAAAGGTATGTGAATTGTAGCTGGAAAGATAATACTTTATTTTCTCCTTTTGGAACTTTAACTCATACAATCTACAAGGAAAAATTAATCAAAGTAAATATTTTTATTATTTTAATATAAAGAAAAGTGTTTGCCTTCATTTCTGCAAAATAATTTCTCTGAGGACAGAATGCTAGGTTAGAAGCATTTTCTTCTAGCAGCTTAAAGATGTCATGCTATTTTTTTTCTGGTCCTAGTTTCTATTGAAAAGTTAGCAATCATTACTAGTGCTGGCCCTTAGAAGGTAATACATCTTTTCTCTGTTATAAATATTTTGTATTTATCTTTTTTTTTTTTTTTTTTAGTATTTGCCTATGGTATGATTCTCTTTGTATTTATTCTATTTGGATTTGATAAGTTTCTTAAATATGTGAGTTAGTACATGTCAGCTTGGGAAATTCTCAGCCATTATTCCTTCAAACATTGGTTCATACCCATCTTCTTCTGGCACTTCAGCTGTACGTTAGGTCATTTGATTGTGTTCCACATGTCGCTTCTACTTTGTAAGTGTACTTTAGTAAGTGTACTTTCTATTAACCTGTCTTTAAATTCACTAATTTTCTCCTTTTTCCTGGGTCCAGTCCATTAAGCCTATCTGTGAGGTCTTTATTTCTGATATTTTATAGTGTTAGAATGTTCCTTTGATCACTTTTATAGATCCTAGTTCTCTGTTGAAATCATCTGCCTTTTTATCTATATTTTCATTCATCTTTTAAATAACCTTTGTAATTGTCAGCTGATCTCTTGGCAGAACATTTCAACATCTGCATCACAAAGAGGCGCAGCTATTCTCTACTTATTCTCTTGATTGTCAGTCATGTGCACATGCTTTTCCCCAGCTTGTAATTTTAACTGTGCACTGACATTTATGTATAAAAGAACGTAGAGACCGAAGTCATTTCTTTTCCTTCTTACTCCTTTCCCTTTCCTGTTATGGATATAGCAAGGTACAGAGCTAGGCTGAGGTCAGATGCTAATTTTAGTTTGGTCCATTTCTGTCTTTAAATACCCTGAGGTTGAGATCTGTGCATAGGTTAAAGGTACAAATGGGTTTGAACATGCAGAGAAACAGACCAGCCTCCTTCTCTAAGCTCCTTCTGCAGTCAGGGAAAATAAACCATACTGCACAAGCTCAAGAGTTTTTCTCTTGGTCCCTTCTGGTTGGGAACAAGTGTCTTGTTCATGGTATTTTAGAAGTCGTACAACCTGTGTGTGTTCTATTACAGGACCCCACCTCCTAAGACAGCCTCCACTGCACCACCCTTGCATCTCCCAACAGGGGCTCAGGCTGGGTCACTGGGCCGGCACTAACACTCTCCTTGAACTTCCCGCGGGCCTTGTCAAGTCTAACACACAAAGCCTGCAGGAGTTGCTGGGCACAGAAGACTCACACCTATGGTATCTCAGGCTTTGGTACCACAGGAAACAAGTGATTGCTTGCCCCACACCCGACAACAATGGAAAATTGTTTTATTGTATTATTTTTGTTTTATACTTCTTTTACACTGATAGGTTCTGCTACTTAAGGCTTGATGATACTATTTTCTTCACTTTCTGACCTTCCCCACCTATCTCCTTGTCTTATTTACAAAGGCTGTCTCTAGTCACTTCCCGGAATGAAGGCTTTTCACAGCACTGGCCGAAAAGAGGGCACCTTTCCTCCCACACAGCAATCAGGAAATCAGTGTGCATCATGTATAATGCATGGGACTCTGGGTCTTTTCAGCTGACTGTGCTGCTGGCCCCTAAAAGATCCCTTTTCACTGTCAAACTGTCATGTTAATTTACTTTCTTCTCCTAATTTTATGTCTAAAATTACCTAGAAAACAGAGCATTTGGACAGATAAAATCCCAGAAGCCTAATCTTCTTTGGTATAACAATATATGCAAAATATTTAGGTTATATATAACTCAGAAATTAAGACTGTAGTAGGAGATATGACTTTTCTACTGGGTCATCTACATCTCAGCTAGCATAACACAGAGGCAAGGATGGAGAGAGGCTGCCTTTCCTCTGGCATATCCTTGGCTGCATGTCAAAGTCCAACATGAAGGCAGAAAAGAAGGAACTAGAGTCAGTAATACTGTACTTATGTGAAGTAAGAAAATCAGTTATTTTGTCCAAAAACATGCAGTAAACTCCACAAAAACCCTAGAGTTCGGGAACATAGCCTGCAGCTCCTTTTGAGATCCTTCTTCAATAATAGTTGGGGCTCCACAGTTTACAAGAAACTCCAAGAAGCCATTTGTATTGTATGGTAGTGACCCACCTCTTTCCCAAGGAAACTCAGAGATGCATTTATCTTTTTTCCTTTATGAAGGGTATTACCATCATTATTTTTATATATTTAAGAGAATTGACAATCGCAAGCATCAGAAGGCACTTGTCAATGAGCAAAGCCAATTAGAAGTACCTGAGGGTCCTTCTCAGGTTTCTCTACCTCATAGCGCTGTGGATTCTAGTTGACTTTCTGTCATCTGGAGAGTCTGAGAAGGGCAGTTTGTTCGTCTGTTCATTTATTCCTTCCTTCCCACATTTCTGTGGTGTATAAGGTAACCTACAGCCTAGCTTACCTGACATGGTAATTCTAAGCATAATTACTTCTCGCATACTCTTCCATACTCCACAGACATTATACAGTTTCCTTTAGCTGCATACATAGCATGTGCTAAGCAAATACCACAAGAAAAAAGCCTATCTCATCTGCAGCAATTTATCTTCTTCAGGAGGCCTGAACTGGAGTTTAGAAGGGCACCAAAGAGGAAGAGAACATGGATAGCCACAGAAGGCTTGCAGGTGGTGTATCTCAGAGGTGAATGGGAACTGGACAGGCAGGAGAGAAGGGCATTCTCAGCTGAGTGACAGCAAGAGCAACAAGGACACTCAGGGATACACCGGATGTACTGAAAAGGATGATGCCAACAACACAGGAAGGTGAAAGCCAAGTGCAGGACAGGGTAGGAGCCTACAATGAGCACTTTACACGTCAGACAGTGTGGACAGTTCAGCTGTATCTGCAGTGAGAAACTGTAGCTAACGTGGCATCAGACCAGACAGGGAAACATGAACATTCTCAGGTGTAAAATGCATCCTCTCTTTTAATTGCATTTTTAAAAATCCCTTATAAATCAAATCCAGAAACTCTTTATCTGTCTCTTCCCTCTTGAAGTTTTAATTGTGTTTATTTCAAAGGATGTTAACAAAAGAAAAAAGGGTAGTGTTTTAATCCAGGGGTCGGAACCCCTTTTTCATAAAGTAACTTTTAGGTGTTCACAGAGCCCAGAGTCTCAGTCACAATGCCTCAACTCTGCCACTGCAGCGCGAAGCAGCCACAGACACTATCAAAATGAATAAACATGGCTGTGCTCCAATAAAACTCCATTTACAAAAATCAATGTTGGACTGAATTTGACTTGCAGACTGCAGCTTGTGGACCCTAGCTTTAGCCCATGAGGATCCACTCACAATAAGAACCCTTTTTGTGTTAGGAAAGTTATATTTTTACAAGTGCTTTTGAGATGAAGCTACTGGAGCTAGGTCGTAAAGGAGCCAATAAGGAAGCTGTGTGATTAGGTTGGCACTGAAAGTCCTGGGGAGCTCATGGCCCCTCACAACCCCTCACTGGGCACAATAACCTGCAGGCAGTGATGGAGACGCTGGCTCCTGTGGAGCGGCCAACCCAAGAAGATGAACCCCACCCTCCCGGGTTACCTCTGCTTGCTCGGCTGCGTGTGCGGATGCCCAGGGCAGGGCTGGAGTCCTCCACGGAGGGCGAGGAGGTCTTTAGCACGGCCTTCATGTTCTCATGTTCAGCTGCATCCTCGGCGTAGCTCAGACCCTGCAGCTGGCTTGGTGGTGCCGGAGTACTGCTGGAGAATTTGCCTGACTGCAAAACCAAAGGGGAGTTAGGATGTAAGGGAGACTCCCTAAAAAAGCCAACTTGAGCTTCGAGAACATTCAGTTGAGAAAAACTTTCTCTGCTGCCTGTACATTCTGCAGACACATTAATTAGCTTGACAGTCACTGAGGCTATCATCTAATAACAGAACATCTGTCCATAGAAGATGTATTAGCAAAAAACAGAAGCCACTGGCCCCACAGGGAGCTCTACCCATCCACTGGTTCACTTAGATTCCCTGGTACGTATCAGCTAGAGGTGACTGACATCAACTTTAAGAAGAGCTGAAAAAATCAGATTTAAACCAGGCAGGGTGATACATGACTGTAATACTAGCTACTTGGGAAGCTGAGGTAAAATTACAAGTGTGAGGCCATCTTAGGCAATTTAGCAAGACCCTACCTCAAAATAAAATAAGTACAGCTGGGGATGTGGCTCAGCATTCCTTGGATTCAATCTCAATTATAAAAAGAAATCAGATTTAAGTCCTGATATAAGAACTAAAATAATGCTTATTAGTCAAATATATTGAGCTTTATTTTTCAAATTTAGTGCCAGAAAGCACTAAAATTTTTCATAAATATCACTTATGATGGTAGAATTACAAACGTGGGATTTAGGCACAGAATCACATGTTCAGAAGTAGGGGTGGTTCCTTCTAGATGTAGACCACCCCACTTTATAGAGAAGGAAACTGAGGCTCCAAGAATAAGTGACTTGCCAAAGGCCCCGAGTAGGTTAGTGTCAGGGTGCAGAACAGAGCAGAACATACAAATTCATCTGCCATTGAATTTGGCAGTACCCACTACTTTGGGTTATTTTAAATATCTGGTTACTTTGCGAGTATCACAACCCATGAAGATTTCCTGTATTCTACCTGAACTAAAAGTCAGGGCATATATGTTTTAAAGAAGTTGGTAGAACACTATATAAATGCAATGCTAAAAGATGAACATGTGTGAAGAACAGCTTCACAGATTGCTGGCTTCCTCTTTTCCTCTAGAGTCTCAGCCAAGGCTACAGAGCCTGGGACAGATCTGTGGCTTGCACCATCTATACTGCTTCCACCTCGTTTTCTAGGGCCCATCACTCCGGCTTGGTCTTTAGTTCTTGCACGTGTGCCCAGTTTCAGGGGGAGATGCCCCTGCCCTTCCAGTACTGTACCCAGGCTGATCTATGGATGTCACAGGGGCCAGTCAAGGAAAGGGGAACCCATCTGAAGCTCATAGGCACTGTGCCACTTTCCATTGCTTTTAGGACTCTACACGTACTCAATTCTAGAATATAGTTTTCACAGGCAAAAGGCTCACAAAGGGGAATAGAGGGAAAATTCCTTGTCCCTGTTTTCAGGAGTGGGGAGATATCTGCTGAACCTGTCACTGGTGACTCTAGACTGGGAACAGCTTGGGAAATACAGTAAACCTTTCACTACTTGTCAAGCAGTTAGGAAGATCAACCAGCAAATGTCCATGCATGGTTTAGAGCACTGAATGGTGCTGACACTCCATGCTGATTACAGTAGGTTAGACTCCACAGCACTCACAGGAAGGTCAAAGGCGGTGTTCTTTATGTTTATAGTCATACCTCAATTTCATCCTCGTCATCAGTCTACCCGACAGGACAGGACAGGACAGGACAGAAAAGACAGGATTCTTAGAGGGCACAGAAGTCAGCACAGATGAGATAATCTTAACATTACATCACATTCCAAAAAGAGAAAAAAGAAACTGTTCACCACAACCAGGATGCACCCTCTTGCTTTGGGAGCTGCCACGCTCCATTCTCCTACCGTCTTCTGGATACTTGCTCCCTGAGCTCTAAGACCAGCCCTGAATACAATGATGAGGGACTCTTAAGGCTCCAAGCCAACCTCCTAAGGCTGCCCATGAGATCGATAACCGGCATACTTGGGCCTCTGACCATTACTGACCTCACTCCCTGCTCTATGCCCTGCCTGTGGCTGGCCATAGCCTGCTGGGGCCACAATCGCCTTCTGGTTACCAGGGCCACAGTAAGACTGCTCTTCATTTACCCGGCTGTGCTCATCAGCTGCTGTCCACCTCTCATCCTGAGTGATGGATTCCTCTCGCCCAGGGTGAGCCTTGGGCTATAGGAATCCTCTCATACAGAGGCCAGAGTACACACATGGAACAACTCCCAAGCAGAATGTGTCTTATTACTCTCTTCTCTTTGTGCATTCCCATTTTTCCCTCATGGTGGCCACTGGAATGGACTGTGCTCTTTCAGTTACTTGAGATAAATGTAAGTGACATTAAAATATGCCTTTTCTAAAAATAAATTGATGGCAAAAAGTCATGTCAATCTCTTGATTAAACAAAATTCAATTTAAACATTTCCACAGAGATTACAGGCTACACATTTGGGAGTTAAAATGACAAGATGCTTCCAATACATCATGTGTACACTGGCCCCCCTTTCCTCGAATGGTGATGAGAAGCAACAATCCCATTCTACTTCTTTGTCTAATGATTTGTTTAACTGGAATGACAGATGTTTTCTTCAGCAAGCAGCACCTAGGCAAGGTGCTACATATACAAAATCCCCCCAGCCCTTGAATATCCTGAAAGAAACCGTCAGTTCCTTTCTATAGAACAGGAAGCCAAGGTTGGGAGAAGTCAGTGCTCTCACTCAGAGGCCCGGTGCCCTTCACTGTGGAGTCCTGGGATGATGATGGCAGCAGAAAGGGCCACAGCTACCTACTACTGCTTTGTCTATCTCATCATTGGTCTGGAACCAGTTTAGGACAGGAAGATGAGGAACAGGTTTCTCTCTGGGCATTAGCTTTTGGGAAAGGAAGCCTGTCTGTTGTTTGCCCAGGAGCAGCAAGGACGAAGGAGGGGCGGCACTCCAAGTCTGCTCTTTGGCTGATTCTAGAAAGGCAGTCTTGAGAGTTTAACCCTGGACCTGTCATCTTAGTTTAATTGCTACCACTTCCATCCTCGTTTATTCAGCATATTTATCAAAGTGACCTATTATGGTTGTCTCAAAATCTCTTCTAGCTTCAGCGTTTGGAGCCCTATGATTCTAAATCTTTGTCTGCCTTTGGTCTCAGTGTTTTTAGTTGTGTGTGTATCATTTTCTAACCAGATGATGACATCCTGGGGGTATAAGCTTGTCTCTTATCATACTCTTCTTCGATGCCCCCTGCAGTAGTGGGTACCCAATGAACACTCCTACTAAGAGTCAGGGGAAACTGGAGACTATGATTTGCCCTGGTGACACTATCCTAAAGTTTCAATAGATGGCAGTCTTTCCACATGAACAATGGCACTCTGACCTCTAAAAACCATGGACTAGGTTGATAATGAATCCTGAAGAAACCTGTATGCTTCACATTTTAATGAGAGTTTAAATTTTTTAAAATCAAATTCTAGAAACATTTACTTCTGTTTATGTCTGAGAAAGCCAAATGTTTTCAGAAAAGCACAGAACTTAAAAATTAGTGGGATCTGTTGAAAACAATCTCAAGAATTTGGCAAGGAATTCATACTGTGCTTGTGATTTTTCACCCTCCAATGTGCTTCATTTCCACAAAAATAAATGATCCCTTTGAGAAACTTTTTAAAGTAATATTCTGGAATAAAATACAGGCCATAGTTTGCCAGTGTGGATTCAGTTTGCTTCCCGAATCTTCCAGCAGGCTGAAAATCATGCTGGACCTGATTTTAGGAGACAGAAGACTCTCAAATGATGGCACTGACATTCAGAACTGCCAAGAACCATAGGACCGACTCCCTGTGAAGAAAAGTGGCCTTGCGCTCCTTATGAGTTCAGAGAATTTTAATGAAACAAGGGGACTTAGACTTATTAGTTCATGGTTCTCCTTAGAATTGCCTTAAACTACAACAAAATGTCTTGGTTAATGCATCTGGGTTTCCATGTGAAGGCAGAACCCTCAGGAATGTGGACTCCTAATTAGCAGTAACTATGTTCCCTGTTTTGCTGAAAGCATGGACAACTATAGGCATAAAAAGCAGCCTCCGTGAAGTCTTCAGTGACTTTTCTTCCTCCCCAAAGAAATCTGCCTGACATGAGTTCAGCTGAGATTTAACCTCCTGAGCTAAGCCCTCCTTGCAGCTGAACCTTTTAGCTTCTTATTCCACTCCCTGGACCCCTGGGAACCCATGTGCTACTCAGATATATGCATAGGTGTGAGAAGTTCATGGGCATCAATCTAAATAATGAAAAAAAAATCACAATGAAGAGGCTGTCAACAGGTAGCAAATATGATCTATTGGTATCAAAGAAAATGAACTTATTTTTCTTGAGTAGGTTCAAGTAAGAACAAATGTGAGGAAAAGAGAATTCCCAGAAAATGCCTTCCTTTCATCAGGACTGAACTTAGATCCTACCAGTAACAGATGAGCTGTGTGAAATACCAATCTAGTTTTCCTGTTTCAGGAAGGCATATCAGAACGAGGAATCAGCTCTGGGTATCTTTGTTGGTCTCTGGCATCTTTGAATGTCCCTTCATGCCCCACTTACTGAACGCTTTCTATGTGTGACCTCACTGCACCAAGAATGGTGCAGGCTCAGGGCTGAGATGGTGGGGATGAAGAACCCTGGATTAGGAGAGACATTGGAAGTATGTGGAGCACCCCAGTTGCTGCAGGGAAACTTCTGGACTCACTGTCCTCTGAGATCTTTTCTGACCTTGATATTCTGTAACTCAAGGGACTGCCATGGGCCCATCAAATTATGTCTTGGAGCAACTACATTCGTTTCTCCATTCAAATGACCAAAACGGATGGTTCATGTATCAGCTGATCAGTTATGTAACACTGTCATCATGATTAAAATCCTGAATCAATACATTTGTCTTCCTATGATCAGTGATGTTACCTTTGATATTTTTCTTCTCCAATTTTACCAAGTATTTATGTCATCAACATCATATAACATGCCAATTTGGGTTACACATTCCTTCCCAACCACATGATCTTAATTTTCTGTGACCTATGTCCTTGTTTGTTGCACTGTAGATTTTCACAGAAATTGTGGAACAGCAATTTGAAAGCACTTTTTTTAAAAAAGAAAGACATTTCCACCCCCCAATACAATCAAGCTCCCAAACCATGGGAGGATTTATGGCTGACATTACTTTCAAAATAAATGACATAAGGAGACTGATTTCAGGAAACTTACATCAGTGATCATCTTTCCTCTGGTCTTATTTCTCTCTCTGTGGTTGGCTCGTTTCTGTTTCTGCTGCAAAACCCTTTCCCTGGTGGTGCGGTACTCTAGTGCAAATTCACTAATGATCCTGCAGAATTTGTTGATGTTCACTTCTCGAATTGCATAAGGTGGATGGCCCATAAAAAGCAAAAAGGAGTGGAATCTACAAGGAAAAAAATTGTAAGGGCATGACTTCACTTTTAAGGAACAAAAATTACTTATCTAAAATCTTTCCATAGGAAACCAGTGAGCCAAGTGCTCAGTGGGAGGACATAGTTCTTCATTCTTGGAGCATTGAGTTTCAAGAATCCTAAGCAAACAAAAGTTCAACTCTTTTTCTCATTGATAGAGGTTATATCTAGACACGATTTTAGGAGATTACTTTTGCTTTACCTCTGTTTTAACATTTTTCTACGTGGATATGTAAAGCTTTCTATAAAAAAATAGTAAAATATTGTCTTACGGAAATTATTGCACAGTTTCTAGATTAAATAAGAATAGAAATAAAAATATTGTTACAATTCCTTTAATGAGTCTCTTTCTTTCAAAATTTTCTAACATACCCAATATTTAATTATCAGGAAATGGAAAAAAGATAGTAGAAAACAGAGGGAAATCTTTATGTGAAACACACAGCATTATGCAAATGACATCACTATTTCTAAACAACAACTTTTGGTCTTGATCATTCTAATTTGTACAGTTTGAATATGGGAATTTTTTTTAAATGAGGGGCATTGATTTCTTTTTTTCTGAAAAATAACAAAATAGAGTGTTCAACTTGTATTTAAAGTAAACAGAGCTGAAAAAAAGGAGGCCAATTCTTTGGCTTACTAATCTGGTTTTCAATCTGTAAATATGGTAATAACTTTAAAAGTTCTTATAAGTGAATCTGATGCTGGGGAAATAAAGCGGGGAAGAAAGGCAAAAAACTAAATGTGTTATGTTCATGTACAATTCTCCACAGTGAATGTGGTCATTATACACTGCAAACACATATACTAATAAAAGTTTAAAAAAATGCTAGCAGAAGATACAAAATTCTTTGAAAGAAACAAGTATAAATCTTCATGATTTTAGGTAAGACAATGTTTTCTTAAGATAGATACCAAAAACATAAGCAATCAAAAAAATAGATAAATAGTTAAACCTCAAAATTAAAAACTTTTGTGCTTCGAAGGATATTATCAAGAGTGAAAACACAACTTTCAGAATGGGAGAAAATATTTTGAAAATCATGTATGATAAGAGACTTGTTTTTGCAATTTATAAAGAAATCTTATGACTCAAAGTTGGAAACAAATAAGTAGACAAAGGATTTGAATAGCCATTTCTTCTAAAAAGAGATAGACAAAAAACCAAGTAGTTCATAGAAAGATGCTTAACATCATTAGTCAATAGGGGATTACAGCTAAAACCCTTAAAGAGATGTCACCTCATACTCACTAACATGTCTAGAATCAGAAAGACAACAAGTGTTGGTGAGAATATGGAGAAATTGGATCCTCTCATCTTTCTGGTAGAAATGTAAGAGGTTCAGCTGCTATGGACAATAGACTGACAGTTTCTGAAAAAGTTAGATACCGACCTACCATACGACCTAGAAATTTTGCTCCTATGCAGAGAACCCAGAAAAAAATGAAAATATTTACACACACAAAATTGTCTATGTAAATGTTCATACCATCATTACTCACAACAGCCAGAAAGTGGGAACGACCTAAATGTCGATCAACAGATGGATAAACATAATACACATGCACACAGGCCCTGTGTGACCCACCCTACTATTTCTGTAACTTCATTCCTTGTGATTCCAGTTGCTCAAGATCCCTGGTTACTCCTTGAATAAGCTCACCTCAGAGCCTCAGCCCATGTTTTGTTTTATTTTGTGTATTGTTTTCTTTGAGATAGGTTTTCAGTGTGTACTGCAGGCTGGCCTTGAACTCACTATGTAGCCCAAGCTGGCCTTGAACTCACAGCAGTCCTCTTGCCTCAGCCTCCTGAGTGCTGGGACTACAGGCATGTGCCACTATGCCCAGTGACAGCCCCTGTGTATTATGTAGGAAACTCAGAGCACAAGGGGAGCAGAGGGTGAGGAGATGATAGTCTGAGGGAAGCTGAAGAGTCTACTACACTGAAATCATAGGCCTGCTGAAACTGTGCCGGCTGTTTGCTGTCTACATTTTTGCCACAGATAGCCGAGCGGATAGTGCTCTCTCATCCCACAGGTATCTACCTTCCCAGAGAAGCCTTTCTTGGCTACCTCATACAAAACAGCACCTTCTTGTACTTTTGTATCCTATTTATACTGAGTATGTAGCTTAGTGATAAAGTAATTACCTAGGATTTCCAAGGGCCTGGGTTTGATCCCTAGCACCACCAAAATAAGTAATTATCCCTTTTATACTCTAACTTGTTCTTCCTTGCTCTTATTGCCAACTGACATTCTATATTTATAGAAAATACATGAAATGACGATAGGCTAGAACGGTGTGATATATTATACTCCTATATTGACTTCTATCACTGTTCAAGATCGGTATGCAGGATGAATCAAAGAAAGAACTCGTAAGCCATAGCTGGGTAACTACTTTATGTCATTCTTAATACATGACCTTTCTGGGTTCTCCTTTACACATAAGCACCACCAAGATCCTTATTCTCTACTTTCTAGAGCACTGCTTTTTAGGATCCAGAGAAGATCCAAACCATAAATTGGAATGTGATTCAAGCATATATTTTGCAAACAAGGGAGGTAACAAGAAGCCAGTAAAATTCACATCTGAAAAAAAATATTAAGATGTATACATTTGCAAAGAGAAACACCACGCATTCCTTTAGAAGGGCAAGACAAGCATGACTTTGAAGGGGTAAAACACTTAAGGGACTTTTAGTTAGCTAACTTTGTTATTTTGCAACTTTGCCACATGACACAAAGGTCTTATGGGTATGGAGGGGCTGGCGTTCCTCATTAGCACCTCAAGGAACAAGCCAAGCATATTTGATTTGCTTCATCATCCACTTTTGCTCAAGTGTATCACGAATGGGAGTCTGGTCCAGATTGGGGAGAGGTGGAGTTTGGAGAATGGGGTTCTAATTTGGTGTTTGTCTTGTGCCAGCCTTAACTCCTCAAATGCAGTCCACTAGGCCTCTCCCACCCTTAACCAGGTTGGAGAGTCCAGCAGTGACCTTCACAGTGTAATTGCAGCCTAATAAGGCTATGGGAATGAGTGAATTTATACATCCACACTGTACATTAGGCTGTTAGGGTGGCAAGACATAAGGAAAGGTTAACACACAGCTCCAATACCCAGAACAAGAGTTTCTAAGTCAAACAATAGTCTTAAAACCCAGGTGCTACCTGAAGCAACAGTATTACAACTTCTTACAATGTTCCACTCTGAAGCCTTACATGTAGGCTGATCTGCATGGCCAAGACAACTGCATGAGTACAAGCTATAGGCCCCTGACCTCTGGGTCTTGGTTTCCAGTGTATAAGGTGAAAGGGTATCCTAGCAGCCCTGGGATCACTTCTGGGGATGTTAGCAGGAAGGAGATGGAAAAGTGAAGCAAAGCAATTAGGGATGACTGTTGTTCATCTCTATTTCAACAAAACATTCCTGCTTTAATCAGTTCTATATGCAGGGCTCTTGTTAAGGACTTCATTTGAACCCAGGGTTCACAGGTATGCCCAAGCTGTGGCTCACAGGCTGCCTGCTCTTTATAGTACATTATTTGAAGGTAAAGGAAGTTTTGTTACATATATATTAAATATACTATAGACTTTATATGTGGCCCAAGAAAGTTTCTCTTAACTCAATGCAGCCCAGGCAATCCCCAGTAGGTATTTTGGGCTGGCTTTCACTTGGTACCTCCTGATAGCCATTCAACATTTCCTACCCAGCACTGAGTTGCTGGCCTGTCAGGCAGGTTCAGCTATCATTCAAATGACCAGTTTGGGTGGAAGAATGAGAACAAATTTATCTTAAGGAATAGATTTAGCACCAAAATGAGTTTTCAATCTGTCTGGGATAAAATGATTAATAATAAGATTTACAAGACTGTTAAAACTGCTTCAGTTTCATGCTATCCTGAATGGAAATTGTTTGTGTAATTTGCTTTGCTTTGTAAAGTTGGGAATTTCTTGCATCATACAAAGCATCAAGGGTCAAACCAGCTCTACATTCCCTGCCTCCCCTTTTTAACCACAATAAAAGCATAGTGTACTTTACTTTTAGTAAGAAATTTAAGAAAATCTTTTATAAGATCCAGAGGGTAACTGAAAGGTCAGTTTGGGGGATTTATAGTTGAATCACTCAATTCCAAAAATATTGCTTGTTGGGTACTTATCAACCTAAGGGAAGATTCTGTGCCTTATCTCTATCCTGTCCAACACTTTAAAACTACTCTCTTTTCCTTGTCAGTGCATATCAAGACTCAGGAAGCATAATTATCATCAAAGCAGCAAGTGACACAAGTTGGGAGGGGGCTCATGTGCAGAGAAGCGAAGGGTTTTTGAAAGTCCTCTGTGGGCTTAAGGAAGGGGGAAGCAGGCACAATAGCTTTACAAGACTTTGATAGGAAGGATGGAGATGACAGTTCCACAACCATATTCTGTGATAAAGTAAAGGAGCACAAATGGTGGCTCATGCAGGAAATGCCCTGGCCTACGACATTAGATGACTCAGGATCTAATCCTGGCTACCACCACCACTAAAGAACAGTCCCAGGCAGCCATGAAGCTGCCTACATCCTGGCCAACATCCTGACCTATCTATCAATGCTGTGCTCCAGGGGCCTTTTGGATCTTGTGACTCTGAGGAAGGTTGGCTAAGAGTAGAGGACTGGCAGTGGGACCCAGCCCTCACCCAGGCACATATAGAATGGAAAAGCCATCAAAGAATCTACCATTTGAAGGTCCTCAGAGGGCAAACTATAGATCAGATAGAAGAGGAACATTTTTAATGAGTAGGTTCTTGGTAAGTGAAATTGCTGAAGCAGCTACAGGGAGGCAGCATTCAGTTTATCAGAGAACTTACAGATGCAATTCCTGATCAAGAGGGATTTTTAGAACACATTATCTCTTCTATCCCTTCCAATTTCCAGATTCAGGGGCATTATGTTGTTGTGTAGGAACAAATGAAATAGTTTTGAAACATTTCTATCATAGGTATACTTGCTATGTACCAAGAACGTACAGCAACATTTGTGTGTGTATAAATTTAACCATCAGATTTTGGTTTGCAGAATATTTTCAACATGTCAAAATATTTCAACTTATCCTTCCCTAAGTTCCTCAATATACTTACCTGTTAATTATCCTTCTATGTACAATCTTTAAAATTATAATTCGCTCTGCACAGTCTTTTAGAAACTCTGACATTCGTTGCTTTAAAACTGGTTTCATTTCATGTTTTGCAATTGCCTTGAGGTGATCCCATGAAGCTTTGCATCTTCTTTCCATCTGACATAAATTATCCTGAAGTTGATCAAAGTCAACCTGAAAATCAGAGAGAGAACACTGCAAATGTGCTGAAACAACTGGACACCAACCTGAACCAGGAGACCAAAGCGCCTGCAGGAAGAAGGAAACATCAAAACCAAATTTACATCTTGAGATGCAAACACATTCATGGCCTAAAAATCATTCACATGTATATTTGTCATTACCTTGACATCAAATTATTTAGTGATATAACTGTTCTCCAAATGAACCCAAAACATGTGTCACCTTTTCTTGCCTAATTTGGAAAGAAATGTTTTGAAACTCCTTGGGAACTGTAAATTAAAACATGAGCCAAGGAACCCAGTACAAGATGAACTTAGTAGGTATCTCGTAAAACTTTTCAGAGCACCCTTGTTCTGCAGGTATGACATTTCATTGAAGGCTGAGGAATACATCCTAGTCTTACATGGATGGCTCTGCTATCACGGGGCCATGGTATTTGTCATCATGATTTCCTTCACAATTCATGCAACAAGTTAGTATATTCATCCACCATCCACACATTCAACCAACACTCATGGAGAAACCAATATACACCAGACCCCACACTAGGCACTAAAAACACAAAGAAAGACATTGAATAAAACCACATTCATGTTCTCTGGGAGACTTACCATACAGACTGGTGATCAGCAAGCTGTTAAGGGTGTGCAGTACCTTGCTAGGCCTTTCTCTCTCTCTCTCTCTCTCTCTCTCTCTCTCTCTCTCTGTGTGTGTGTGTGTGTGTATGTTGCATACATAAGAGATTAGGGCAGCAAATTCAAGTCACACATGCATAGAAGAGATGTGACAGGGCACCTACTGCATATTTATGGAAGTGCAAACAGTTTGGATTGAACAAGTGGCCTGGATGATACTCTGTAGGGTAATGAATGTTTTAGTAGAATTTATAGACTAACAATTGCATTAATCAGAGGCTTAGTCATAAAAAGTATACTGGAGAGCCGCATGCAATAGCTAGAAATGTGAGATTGGAAAGAAATTGAGAAGGATAAGAGGGGAGGGAGAAATAGATGAACCAGTGGGCAAGCTGATGGGAGGGGACTGAGGTAGATGGGGAGAGAGCAAAGGTGGGAAAGAGTACGGTAAACAAGTTAGACAAAGCTAAAGACACATGGAAGTGAGCCACCACTGCTCAGGTGCCAACAGCTCAGACGCCAGTGACTACAGCCAGGGGGTCTGGAAGAGAACTCCCAGAAGGGATTTGCTGGAGCAACCTCAGACTACTAGGCCCACTTCAGTAGGACAAGGGAGGGCTCATGTCAACAAAGGCAGATTCTGTGAGAAGACCTGTGGCTTCAATAGAAGGAACAGACTGAGCACAGGGGGTGCTCCAGATCTGGAGGGACATGGCCTGGATTTCTTGGTGGTATAAAATCACAAAGGCAGTGGGACTAAAGTCTGAGAAGAGGTGGAAGATGATTCTATGGCCTCTGGTTGCAAGTCACAAGCATCTGGGCCAACAGTCACCTCCAGTAACAGCCGAAGTCAGTAGGCAGAGGCTGTCTGCACATTTGGCATATGTGGCCAATCTTTAGGCAAGGGTAAGCTATGCAGCCAGTAGCTAACTGACAGTTAAACATCCAGTGGGCTTCTGGGAAGGCCTGTTACTGAGGGGGCGCAGGGCAGTCACTAGCGGCTGGTGTCATGTCAGGACTCCTGGGGCAGGGACACTTTGGTTACAAGTGAATTCCAGCTAGGGCAGCTCTGAGTAAAAAGTAAAGGACCACATGCGAGAAAGGAACTGACTGTTCTGGGCGGCTCTGAATGAGGGGATCCAGACAGTCAGGCTGGCTTAGTCATGAGTTCCTAATGAAACTGTCTGCTGAGGAGGTGCAGGTGAGATGTCGGAGCAGTACTTGGGGACCCTCTGTTGGGGCACTCAGAGGGGCTTTCTACCTGGGTTAGGACACTGAAGTACTACTTATAAAGACTGAACAACAGCGCCAGTCACAGAATAACATGCTATGAGTTCTGTTAAACAGAGGGCTCCGTGTTCTAAGAAGCCTCTGCCGGCTATCCAAGCTAGGGGCCCTGCATGGTGCACCTGGTGGCTGCCAGGCTGTGATTTCTGAAGCAGGTAAAGACCCCCCCCCAGACATCAGGTCCCCAAGTCAGTCCTGTAGGGGAAAGCAGAGAGGGAGGACTCCGGGAAGGACAGTCATGGAGCCCCCACCCCATTCCTTCCCATTCTGCCTCATCCTGTCTCCTTTTTCCTACGACTCCAGTGCACCCCAGTACTCACAGCACCTACTCCCAGCCCTGTGTTCCCAGCAGGCTCCTCCACATTGACCTGGCTGCCGGGTCCTATTCAAGGATGTCCTCCAACCCAGTGAGTTTCCAGGGCTACCTCGGCCTTCATTTCTCTCAGTTCCGGTATGTTCAGGTTTCCTCTGGGCATTGTTCAGCCTCCATCATCCTCCTGCCCTGGAGGCCTCCTGGAGTCCACAGGCAACTCATAAAGATATCAACTCTGCACTAACTTTAAGAGCTTGCAGCTGAGGGCCAGTGCTAGATATTGTTTACAGCCCTATAAAAACGTTCCCTGTGTGTAAGATCACTGGGATAGCCAATGTGTGGGCAGCAGGGCCAGGCCTGCCTTGTATTGGGCTCCACACCTCTTTGCAAGGTCCTGTGGGCATCTTAGGAGGGCCGGATGACATCTTTTAGACACATCAGCCCACCCAAAACAAGCTGTGTAGCTGTAATGCTCTGGGGAATCCAGCCTGGAGAGCGATACTCTCAACAGCGAATGTAGGAATGAGGGCTGCAGTGGCAGGCTCGCCTGACATACCTCAGTAGGAAAGAATCTGAGTGAGAACCAGAGATAGGAAAAAGTTCACGGCACAAACTGAATTATATTCACAAACTAGCATAGAGAATGTAGGCAGGGCTGAACATCTTCCTTAAAAGAGACTGTGTGCCCCTGAGATGAGGGATAAAGACCCCACAGCAGAGGCTGAGGCAGGGCCACCCCTCCGTGTCCAAGACGTACCTTGGCTGACCTGGTGATGGCCCCAATCTCTGAGTACAGATCGGAGCTGTCTGGGAAGTTTTCCACCACCATGGTGCACACGTGGTGGAGTAGCGACTGCTTGTGCACTGTGTCTTTGACTTCTGGAACCTTCTCGAGGTAGCTTAACTCAAACGCTTTGGCCTGTTTGATGATATTAAATTAAAGATGAGAATCAAGTTTCATGTAGACCCTTAGGACAGGACAGATGGTTAGAATCAAAGCATGGCCACAGTAGGCAATATTTAGTTTTCCTGGGGCTGAAGCTTCTCAAATCTCTCACTTGGGGGACCAGCCACAGTGAGAATGAACTGAGCCTCCAGCACATTCCCACACAGCCCTGAGACCCACCCCAGGCCTCAGCCATCAGTCTGGTGCTGCGGGACCGTTCTCTGGTCCCTATGTACCTGCAGCTTCTTTCTCTCCCTGCCCTGGTACGGTCTGTGTTCTGGCCAGAGCCTGCCAATAACCACACCAACAAAGTTGCTTCTTTGTAGGTAAATGGACGCAACTAGAGACCATACTCATAAGTGAAATAAATCAGAACTGCATGTGTAAACATCTTATTGTTTCCCTAGTATAAAAACCTGAAAGAGTAAATAAAATCTGAAAGGTATAATAGATACTGTGAAAGGGAAAGAAACTGCTCAAAAGGAAAGAACTGGAATGAGGGAAAGGAGAAAAGAAAGAAGGGAAAAAGATATATATACACACAAGACTGCTAAGATAATTATACTACTAATTTCTGTTGGTTTATTGAAGGGACTGTTAATGCTTAATTTTTTGACCAATTTTGCATACTTATATCTATTAACCTGAACAACTACTTTGAAAATAACACTATGTAATATAACAACTACTGTTGATTTCCTATCATCTTGTTTTGAAATTCTGTATCATTTTTAATGTTTTTTAAAAATTTTTTTAACCTCTTTAAAATAAAGAAATAAAACAGTAATGAGCACTGGTAAATGTAATTGTGTAGGGAATTATAAAATAAAGTATAAGTTCAAAAAAAGTATTGGGGGACCAGGAATTTAGCTCAGCGGCACAGCGCCTGCCTGGCAAGCGCAAGGTCGTGAGTTCGATTCCCGGTACCAGAAACCACCCCCCCAAAAAATAATTAAAAAAAAAACAAAAAAAGTATCAGAATATGTACAAGCACAAATATTTGAGTGATAATCTCAGGAAATAACAATAACAAACAGGGTATATAAAAATCCCCCCAGTGTCAATTTGGGAGTAGCCATACTTTGTAAGGAATAGTGTGCTTATTTTTCTAAGCTTTCTCATTTATGGCAAGGTTGAGGTTCAAATAAATGGGCCCTGACATCTTAAGGACAAAATTTCCTCCAGATTATCTGCAACAAGATATATTTGTTGTTCATTCTACTGTGCTTTGGGGACCAAGGGTAAAACTTCCATCAGTAAACGGGGACAGGGATTTTGTCACAAGGCAGAGGCAAAAAAATAAGAGAAGGAAAACTTACATTAGTTCCATTTAGAAAGTTCCCAATGGCTAGAAGTGTAGATAGGATAAAGCCCAAGGTTTTATTATTCTCCAGCTGGTCTATTCCTTCCTTTAGGTCCAAAAGTGGTTCTGCCACTTCCTTTTAGTTAAAAACAAGATGAAGAAGAATGTACAGTTTTGATTTTATGTTAAAAATTTGCACAGTATAAGATAATAACAAATACAGCTCTTCCAAGTGCAAAGCAATCTCATATGATAGGCATTTGTTGTTCCCATGTACAAAAAAAATAAAGGGTCAAAAGATGGCAGGCAGTCTAACCCCCAAAGACTCCATAGTGGAGGCCAAACAGCTCCTACTGGATATTGAATTGAATACTTTGTCCTTCCTGTTGCTGCCCATCATTTATGCCCAAGCAGAGCCTCCAGGTCATTCTTTCCCTTGTTCTGCTTCCAACCATAGCTGACTTCCAGTACAATCTTCATTACTGTGCTTCTTCAGCACATAGACCACAGCCCTCCCGTATCTTTTTTCCTTCTAGGTAGATGACTCCAAAAACTGTGGCTTCACTGTCCCTGGACCACCTCTGTCTCTTCCTCTCCCTCACTAGGTACATGATGGCCTGGATGCTTTCATTGTCCTTGTCTTAGGCCCACTCCCTGACACTTCTACCCTGCTCTGTAGACCTACGGCCTTGATCTCTCCTTTCCTCTCAACTGTAGTCTCTACCCCATCACTCTTGGGCCCTCCCCTCCCCTGCATCCCAAGGCCAGGAGGTTCAGTCTAAGACTTCAGCAACCTTGCTTGTCTGCCAGGCTGGCCCAGGTGTCTGTTTCCTTCATGATGTCACCTCATTTTTCTAAAGAGAATCACCTAAGGGTGCTGACTGGTTTTGCTACCGAATTATATTAGTCACCTTAGTGGCCCCAGGTGTCTTTATCCCTGCTTGATTCCCTAAGGAGTTTAAATACTGTACAGGTTCTGTATCCTCATCTGAAATAGTTGG
Organism: Chinchilla lanigera; assembly: GCF_000276665.1. Taxonomy (NCBI): domain Eukaryota; kingdom Metazoa; phylum Chordata; class Mammalia; order Rodentia; family Chinchillidae; genus Chinchilla; species Chinchilla lanigera. The sequence goes on along the minus strand of NW_004955402.1, from coordinate 23,239,890 downwards.
GACCAAATGTGCTTCAGATTTTTGGTTTTTGCAGGGGGGCGGGATTTTAAAATATATGCATGTACACAATGAGGGGTATATTTATGTTTCGTGTACTATATATCCTTTATACACAGCCTGAAGATAATTCTATACAATATTTTTAGTGCATCTGCATTTTCACTGTGATCTGTCACATGAGGTCAGGTGTGAGATATTTATTTGTGATGGCATGTCGGTCCTCAAAAGGTTTTGGATTTTGGAGCACTTGAATTTCTGAGTTTTGGGTTAGAGATGCTCAATTTGTAGTTGTCCCCTGAGGTCTCTCTAACCCTGTTGCCAGCTACTCAGCCCTTAGTTTAGGACCTTGCTACCTCTTTGCTAGAGGATAGAGAGTCACAGCCATTTACCTGGGCTTGTGAATCTATCTCCCTCTTGCACTTCCTGTCAACTCAGCTCCCCGGAAGTTTACTTCCCACCTCTTCCTTTCCTTCCCCCTGGCTGCCATTCAGCTCTCTGTCTTCCACTTCCTACCCAAGCAGAGTCCCTGTGCCTTCCTCTTGTGGTCTTTTTCCTTCTAGTCTCCTCTCAACTGCTTGAAATCTGTTTCATCTTCTGTGTTCTACTGAAGATATTCTCTCAAAAGGTGCCTAAGCGCATGCTGTTATGGTCAATGGCAGCCTGGTGAATATCACCAGGTAGACAGGGATGACAGGAAATTTTCTATATCATGATTTTCTGCATTTTCCAAATTTTCTACAATGAAAACAGCCTGAAACAATTTTGAATTTTTACAAAATCATTCGTCCTGGTGCCCATAATCAAGTTTCTGAAGTGGAAGCCAAGCAGACACTTTAGAGTAACTTCTCACTGGCAGGCAGCTGGTCACTCAGGACAATGTCATTATCAACTTACACTGTACTCCAAACTGTGCGAAGAATGATGCTTCACTATATCAATATTTATAATAAAAAACATGGTCTTTTCACACAAGCCATAGAACTGTGCCTCTCTTAGAAATGTTCACCTTTTCCGTGGTTTCATAATCCATTTTGAACGCCCAGAGGTGGAGCCGAGCAGAGAGCTCACTGATGGAGGACAGCGTGAGGAGGAACTGCTCTGCGCTGCCCAAGGGCACTTCTGGGTTGGCCAGCTGAGCTTCCTGGATTTTCTGTTTTTCCTCTTCGGTGGGAATCATGGTTAGAATTTTCTGGAAAGAAAGGATTATGATACAATATATTTTTTTCTTAATGAAGGGCTTTATCTTACTCCTTCAATGTTTTTGAATTCATACTATAATTTTCCAACCAAGCAGTAAAAAAACACTATTCTATTTTTATCTCATTTAGGTTTATACTGTCATAACCAAACATACTTTAAACAATTTGCTCAAAATTTTCTAATCTTGCACATGAAGGGCAATCTAGCCAAGAAAGGAGGACAGAAAGTTAGAGAAAGCAGGAATATAGAAGACTAAACAATTCCCTGTTCCCCAGGACATAAGGTGAAACGTGTCAAGAACATACACTTTGTAGCAACTCTCATGGATTAATTTAAGAGCTTACATAAATTAATCATTTAAAAAGAAGTCAGACTGACTTTTGTTTCATGTAATAGAAACCATTTTAATTGTTTTAACTACTTATAGAACTGATAATACTTAAATGATTGAAACCCAAGTCTCACTGAAGAAAACTTATGATGGTATTTATAAAGAGTGATACTTAACCTGCTATCCTTATTTGTGCCTGGTAAAAAGTCAGTTGTGGGAAGTGAAGAAGGTAAAAAGACTTCAGAATGCTTACAAGTCTCAAGGTACATTTAGTACATTTACTTTTTTAAAAAACAAAAACTCCCTGAAATTCTGTATTGCTTGTATTGTTTTTGTATTATTTTGTAAATGTATGTGTGTTTGTTAATATGTTTTCATTTTTTTGTCTTAAAAAGAAAAAAAAAACTCCCCTGCCTACTGTTACCATTCCTATATAACATTATATGGAAATCCTAGCCAGGCACAAAGAAGAGATAAAAATCATACTGACTAGAAAAGAAAGGTAGAAGTGTTCATATATGCTGATGACAGGACTGTTTAAGTAGAAAAGTAGAAGGAATTTGCAAAAAAATTCTAAAACAAAAAGTGAGTTTAACAATGTTGCACAATATAAGACCAGCACACAAATACCCATTTTATCTCTGTGTGTTGATAATGGACAACAATTTTTAAAAGTACTATTTATAATGGGAACATAGGCAGTAAATTTAGCAATGTACAGGATCTGTACATTGGAAATTAGAAAATACTGATTAAAGTAATCAAAGAAAATCTAAATAAATGAGGAGATATACTGTGTTTACAGATTAAAGAGACTTACAATCAAGTTGTTAAATTTCCCGACATCTATAAATTTAACTCAATCGCAATAAAAATTGAATGTTTTTGTTGAAATAGACAAACTTATTACAAAAGTTATATCATAGGGCACAAGAATTAGAACAACCAGAATGAATTTGAAGGACAATAACCTTGAAGAAATCACACCACCACCCATCTTTAAGAATGGTAAATATGGCCCACTGATTTTGACAAAGCAACAAAAGCTATTCAATGGGGAAAAGACAGTATTTTTAACAAATGGTGTTGATACAACTGGACTTCATATGTAAGAAATGAACCTCAATTTAAACCTTCTGAATTCAAGATGGATAATGTATCTAAAAATAAAATGTAATACCATAAACTTTTAAAAGGAAACAAACGAGAAAATTTTTGTAACTCATATAAGGCAAACAGTTCTTGTTACCAGAAAAAAACGAGGCTAATGAACTGAACTTTGCCCACATTAAAACTTTAGCTTTTTAAAAGACACTGTTAAGATGATGAAAAGATAAATTATAGCTCATCAAAAATTAAACACAGAAGTTACCTTATAACCCTGCAATTATATTCCAAGTATTTACTCTCTAAAAAGGAAAACTTTTCTTCACACAAAAACTTGCATGCAAACACTTGTAGTAGCTTTACTCAGAACTGCCCAAAACTGGATCAAGTTAAATATTCTTCAGCGGATGAATAAGCAGATTGTGGTACATCCCTACAAAGTAACAGTACTCAGCAATAAAAGGGAAAAACTACAGATACATATGATGACTCTGCTGAATCTCAAAGGGATCATGTTGAGTGAAAGAAGCCAAAAATGTTACCCACTGTGTGATTCTCTTTATGTGACATTCTCAGAATGACAAAACTGTACTGAGAGGGAATGCATCAGTGGTTACTGAAGGGTAGAGGCAGGGTTGGGGGTGCAACTGCAAAAGGGCATCATAACAGCTCCATGGAGAGATGGGACTGTCTTAAATCCTGACTGCAATGGTTATTACAAGATTTATGTATGTTTTTAAACTCATAGAACTGTATATCAAAAAATCAACTTTATTCTGTATTAATTGAAAATTAAAAAATAAAGTAAACTGGACAATTGATTCACCAATATGCAGATATTTACATAACTGTTCATCTGGATGTATCTCTGGGTGGGGCAGAGGTGGTCCTGAGTTTGGTGAGAGTGTTAACAGGAGGGCTGTCTTTCCTTTATCAGAAACCAGGGGGGGGGGCTGGGGATTTAGCTCAGCGGCAAAAGTGCCTGCCTGGCAAGTGCAAGGTCGTGAGTTCGGTTCCCGGTACCGGAGAAAAACCAAAAAAAAAAAAGAAACCAGGGATACACAATTGCATTGAGGATGTGTGTTCTGTGCTGCAGCCAGATGGAGGCTGTGGAAGGTCACCCCTGGTAAACGTTCAGATGAGTCCTCTTCCACTCGCTATCCATCATGGCTTCAAACACTGAGGCTATGGGGTGGAAAGTGAGCACCGGAGAGAGATTTAGCCACAGTCCTTGTCCCTTGCCCACTGCCGGGCTCATACCTTGACATCCACACAGGTGGCACTAAAAAGTCATCAAAATAATTCGAGCAAATATTGCTGTTTTCACTGGTTTTCAAAATAAAAACTAAAATTTGTATTTTAATTTCATTAATGCTTGAATTGTCTTGGGCATGACAAGAATTCCAAAACAAAAACTTGCAAACACCTTTTATAACCTTCCGAAGGGATTCTTCTGCAATGATTTTGTTGCTTAGTTCCTTTGAGAAAGTAATCAAACATCTTTACTTTTGTTTTTGACTTCTCTAATTTAAACCATTTGTTCACTGTTGATTTGTGAAGTTGCCATCTGCCAATTTATTTTATTTGATTTTTTTACACATCACTGACAATAAAAACAGCTGTAAGACAGTTGAACAGTAGGTCAAAGCCACTTCCTGTGAGCTGATGGTCCTTTTACCCATGAACAAAGGATAGCAGGACAAGCACAAGACAGTAACTTACTCTTCTACCACATCAGTAGGCTTATGAATGATTGTATGATCCAGGAAAACAAATGTCAAACCAGCCCAAAGTATGATAACCTTAGTCTTTAGAGCTTCCTCCTAGGAAGCGTTTAATACTGCTGTAAGTATACTTGCTTTTTTTATGTGAAAGCTATATTTCAGAGAAAAATGCAAAAACATCCTTTTCTCTGGACTTAAATGCTATTGGGTTTGCTTATATTATTTACCTCCAGATAAGACCATAATAAGTAATTATTTTGCTTTACAATTTTGAACAGAATCCCAGCTCCAGCTTTGGAGAAGAATCTATAGCAAGGATTTCAGTGATGAGTCAAAAGTTGGAGAATTTAGGTCTGGGTGTGGTTTGCATACAATTTGCATATTCTCATGGCAAAAACTGGTATTCTAGCTGTGTACTTACTTTCATGTAGCAACTTTTAAAAAAACCTTCTTAAAACATGTTGATAGCATCTCCTTCATTCTTATGCTATTTACTGAGGCCCTATGGGGTAAAAATTATTGAATCAAAGTTACAGATGCAATGATTTACAGAAGAGGCTAGGCTGGAGCCCCCAAGACAGGGCTGGAGAACAACCTTGGGGGCTGCACGAGTTCTACTATTCAAGAGGATTGAACTAGACATGCAAAATTTGCAGCATAGCCACACCCACTCATCAGAGCACTCTGGACCCCTGCTTTGCTGAGTGAGCTGTGGCTGTCCACAGGACAGGCTCATCTGCATGTGTCCAGCACTCACTCAGGACCTTGCGGACAGGCCCCCTGCAACACAAGCTATCCGAAAGATGCTATGATTTTGTATGCAGGGCTAAAGGAAACTGCTATTTCCAGAACGCGGGCAGGCCTGGCAGCCAAACTGAGCTGAGACAAATGTCACTCAGGTCCATTCGACTCTGCTACCCTCTGAGTAGACACAGACTCTAAATATTAAAACTGGGGCTGTGGGGGAGGAAAACTCTTATTTGTGATAAGTTCGTGACCTTTTACTTAGAAAAATATTATTCATGCTCTTTAGAGATGGCCCTAAAGTAATTTACTAAAATTTAATATTCTTCAGAACTACTAACTTAATGAAATTAACTACTTCCTCAGGTTTGCAGGACAAATCCAAGTATCTACCACTGGTTGCTAGGCAAAGCCACAGGATGTCATTTAATGCATCCTAATTATGTTTAGGTACACAGAGCTTTTAAATGACCATATCAAGCTGCGGTGCCATGCCATGGTGCATGTATCCAAGAAGCAGATGGTTTGGCTAAGGGCCTTTGGACATTAGCCGGAAATCTTATTAGCAAAGATCTGTAAGTTCACAACTGCCATCTGCTCTCAGTCTTGGTTTAACTCTTGAACAACAAGACTACTGAACAAGCTCTGGGTACTACCTGTTCTATGCCCCTCAGGTCCCTGATATCAATGGCCAGAAACAGTAGATGGTGATGGTTTCCTGGATTCCACATTCTCCATGCGGGTGTTTCTCCTGAAGAGTTGTGCAAGGATAGACATAATCTCTGGATTCACACAGGCAGCCCTTAGATCAGAGCTCCTCAATCTGGGTGATTTTGTTTCCAGGACAGGTTTAACAACATCTAGGGACATTCTTGGCTATGGGTTGAGGTAGGGGAGGGTAGATGGTGTTGGCTTCTAGTGGGTAGAGGCCAGGAATGCTGGTGAACATCTTGCTATGTCCAGGATAGCCTCAAGGCAAAGATTGCCCAACCCAAAATGGCTCTAGGGTTGAGAAACCCTGCTTTTAGAAGAAAGGTGATAAAAATGTAACTTCAAGTTCTAGTGTGACCAAAAACAGGTTTATTGAGGGCTCATGATATGATAACATATTGGTAAGGATTCACCTGTGCTTTCATAGCTGAGTCTTTTCACTGTAAATTCTTTCCTATATCAGCTACTCCTGGGTGGGGTCGGGGGACTGAGGGGAGCCACAGTCAGTGCTGTGAGGTAAACTGTGCGGCCTTGTGCACACTTCTGTCTTTCTTCCAGTTCCCCTTCATTGTCTGTGGTACATGGCCCAGCCCCAAGCATCCCTCCTGGGCCAGCCTGTGCACTCAGGGTCTGGAGCTTCCATTCCGCTGGACCTCTCACAGGTCTGTGAGACTAATGTTGGGACTTGCTTTCTTCACCTTTAAGACAGGGAGCAGGAGAATATGTACCTCGCAAACTTTTGAGGAGAATACATGTGATGTACCTACCTATTTTTATTATACTCATTGGCATGGATCTACTACTGATATTCTTTCCTGGATCTAAAGGATGGTCAAATAGAAAGTGGTCAGACAGGACAAAAGGATAATTTGGTTCATTTAAAAATCTATGTAAATATTATATCTGAAACTTTCCCCATTGAGGGAAAGCTACATTTTAGGAAAGAACAAAAGCAAATGCCAAAGGAAACACTCTCCCTGAGGGACTTTCAACTCCTCCTGACAAGCAGAAGAAGTATTTTTAAAAGAAGCTGTCATGATTCCTTCAACCAGGCTGGCTATTTAAACCCTCCCCGCATGTGAATCTGAGCTTTTGCAATTTCTAAAGGATCTTAATAAGTAAACACGATGGCTGGGCCCATGCCTGGTCCCTCCTCAATGAAGTGTCTTGCGTTTAGTTCACCCAGGTTCACCTGATGGCAGGCCCCGCCCTTCTCCTGTGCTTCTCTGGAGGACCCCGGAATGAGGGTTCCTCACAGATGCCTGGCCTTCCCCTTCTCACCGCCAGACAGCTGCCTCAGTATCACTGTTCAGCTCTGCCTGCTGTCACCAGCCCATTCCTTTCCACCTGCTGTGCCCACATGGGTGTGCTGCCTGTCTGACTCTCCAGCCCATTTCCTCTCCATCCAGGAAGGATAGGCATCACCTTGTGTCCTTGTTCCTGGAAAAGGGTATGCATATTTCTCAGAGTAGAGCTGATTGGGCCCTATATAGGTTTCTAGGGCTGCCTTAACAATAGACCATGAACTTGGTGGCTTAGAAGAAAATTCTATTCAAGATCTAGAAACCAGAAGTCACGAGTCAAGGACTTAGCACGGCTGTACTCCTTCTAAAGCCTCCAGGTGAGAATTATTCCTTGCCTCTTTTTAGCTTCTGGTGCTTGCCTGCAACCCTTGGCATTCTTTGGCATATAAACACATCACTCTAATTTCTGCCTCTGCTGCACATGACATTCTGTCCTATGTGTGTCTCCCTGTGAATTCTCTGTCATGACACAGAATTCTCTTCTCTGTGTCTGTCTCCAAATGTCCTTATTCTTGTAAGGACACCAGTTGTCACATTTAGGGCCCATCGTAACCCAGTATGACTTCATTTTAACTTGATTACATCCACAAAATCATATTTCCAAACAAAGTCACACCATGGGTGGACATGAATTTCTAGGGGGATGCTATTCAACCCAGTACAAACCTCTAGGAGTACTTTTCCCCCTTTAGGCCTCTTCTCTCCAAAGCACAAAAGCAGGCTTGGCCTGCTGGCTCCACTCCTATGCATTCTGTGATTCCATCAATCCCTTCCACAGAGGGCTGTGGCCAAGACTGGCACCACTGCCCAAGCCCTTCCTTGCTTCTGGTTTTCTGACTCTGGAGTCAGGTTTCATCTTCATTTGCTCTCTCCTTGCTCAAGAAGACTGGTCATGGATGAACTCCAGTCAGGGAATGGCTTTAAAGGAGTCTGGAGCTCTTTGCCAACAGAATGATAGGCCAATAGCACCAAGTAAAGCCCCCAGACTCCCCATTCTGACCTGGTGGGCCTTCGGGCTATATCACTCCTGTGTAGGAATCTGTGTGTTGGCCATTAACTCTGTTCACTCTTCTTCCAATTTTAGAATAAGGTATTTCACCTACTCCAAAATGGCACCAGCCTGGGTAGAGGGAAAGGTTGGCCAGAACATGACCCCTAGCTCAGCAGGTAAGCCATGGCTCCAAGTGGTCTGCTTAACAGTCACACAATCACAGCCATGCCACCCAATCTTTCTCCACTTTTGAGGTCAAGGCCTGTAGCCTCAGTTGCTTGCTTTTCCATATTATCAAACCACATACCTCTGTACATATCCCAATAAGTGCCAAGAGAAAAAGTCCTTTACCTTGATGTGAGCATCTATTAAAAACCCGACATTTAAAAGTGTTTGCTAACCATGTGTGGAACGACATGAAAGAAGACCCTATCTCCCTTGTAAGAAAGTTGGAATTTTTTTTTTTTCCATTTGAGGCAGGCAGAGCGTGGTCAGAGGAGATCCATACATGAACTAAAGAGTGAGAATCTCTGAACTTCATGGATAAAGTAAAGCTCACCTCACCCCAGAGTAAGAACAAGAATTACCAACATTATTTAGAATTTGGCTGAGGACATTAAAAGGTAATTACTCTATGAAGAAAATCATACTGGATACAATAATGTAATAAACATTTTAAGCATGTGACATATTACAGAACACAAACCGCATGAAGCTCTCTTACCTCAATTCCTTCTTTGTTTAAGGCATATTCATCAAAATTTAAAATGGCGATCTTAATCGTTCTTGGAGGGGGCAGCACTGTCAGACCAATATTGATGGCATTGCTCCTCTTGGAATCTAGAACAATGATCTCCTGCCTTTTTCCATCTGCAGCAGTTTTCTTGGTGATAAAGCAAGGAAAACCAAAGATTAATGCATCATCCTAGGTTTTTTCTGTGTTTCATTATTAAAAGAAAACTCATTCCGTATTTAGAGATGAAAACAAATGGCCCCAATTCAGCTCAGGGAAAGACTGGCTTCCACTCAGCTCAGAAGAAAGAGATCAAGGACTAAGCTCCGAGAAGCTGCCAAGCCTGGGTCAGCAGTGGAACTTCACAAGTCAGACACATTACAAAATAAAATTGATTTTCCTTCAATTGGGAAAAATGTGATATTTTGCAAGAAAAAAAAAAAAAACCTGTGTTTTTCCATAGAAGCAGTGAAAATAAAACTAAAACTTTTCTGAGCTTCTTTCTGGGTTGTGAGGTGTCAGACTGTGTCTTGGTTGGCCCCCAGACAGATGGTGTGTGCCCAGAGAGCTCAGTACATATGCTGAGAAGACAGAGCTGATGAGAAGAGGCCAGCGCAGCTGGCCTGTCAGCCCCTCTGGATCACCGGCTGAGGTGACTCAGGGCCCTTGTCACCATCCAAATACCCTATGTCCGTTAGATCACAGCACCTCCACCTTTCCTGCTACACTGAGATATGGGTCTAGCTGCACAGTGGGTGGGGAAGAGGGGCCAGCCAAGGAAGAGAAATGAAAAGCCACATGCTGGTGAAGAGGAACGCAGGACAGGCTGGCACTGAGCCACCGGTACGGACAGGGAACAAGAGGTATCTTGGCATCTGCAGTGAGCCCTTGGCTGTATGGTTTTCCTGCTGGCCTGAGTACCCCTCGGAGTCACACCCTAGACTTCTCTCATTCTCCAAGCCTCCCCAGGCTAACATATGGCCAAAACTCAGTAAGTGTGTGTCTTACACTGAAGGTCTGCTTTCCCCTCATGTTCAAGGGTTGAAGCTCTAATTCCCAATGTGATCGTTTTTTGGAGGATACTAGGTTTAGGTGAAATCACAAGGGTAAGGTTCTCGTAGTGGGTTTAGAGTGCTTATAAGACACCAGAAAGCCAGCTCTCTCCTTCCACCACACAGCAAGAAGGTGGCCATGTAAAAGCCAGGAAGAAAGTTCTCATAAGGAACCAAGTCAGCCAGCACATTTATCTTGAAATTCTTAGCCTCCAGAAGCATAAAATATTTCTCTTGTTTAAGCCATTAAATCTATGGTATTTCATTAAGGCAGCCCTAGCAGACAAAGAATGTGAGGTACTGAGCCAACACTTGTGACCTTCAAGACCTGTGACCACAACCCTCCTGCCTTCCCCATCTTCCCCTTCAGCTTTCAGGAAGTTAAGAGCAGGGGTAGCAGTGGGGAATGGAGGACAACGGGAGGAGATCTGGTCCAGCAAGCTCCCTGCCCTTGCTCAGGTTTCCCTTGGGGCAAACACAGCTCGGAGGATGACTCTCCTGATTCACGTCTAGGGCAATAAAGCTCAGTAAGGTAGAGTGGCTTCCCTGAAGGGGAAAACACACTCAGCAGGGCAGTGGGGTTCTGTGTAAGCGGATTCAGTGGCAGGGCAGCTGTAACTCACCTGGGGGTGAGGTGGGTCAGAGCCTGTAAGAGCTGACATTGAGCTGGGCCTACAGAATATGTGGGATACAATCTGCGGCCAAGGGGAAGGTAAGGAGATAAACAGCAGCTTTGCCTAGGTGCCTGGGAACTGGCAGGACTAGGGATGATGCTGTAGGTTTGATGGGGCCACATCTCAGAAAATCACACAAGCCAGCTGAGGGCTCAAGTCAAGCTCCGCAGACCGGCCCCTACTCACCATCTGGTCTCACCCTCTCCTTCACAGCAGGAACCTGGCTGGGTCTGGGAGCAGCTGCGCCATCTGGAGACTGAGTAAACACTAGGCACAGGAAGCCATCAGGGAAAAATGGACTGAAGTCCTCCTGGGCCTCCAAATTTCATTGCTAAAGTTCTATTTTAGATCCCTAAATACACATTGGGGAATAAACTCCTTTTTTTTTTTTTTTTTTCCATGAAGAAAACAACTGAAAGCATCCCAGCTGTTTTGGAGGCTGGTGGCCAGGAGAGGCGATGCCTGTGGGTGTGGTCATCAGCTTTGAGCAGTGGCTCTCAGGGACACACGGCATAGAGGCATCCTTGCTTTGCAGGGCAGACTTTGTCTTCTGTATATTTAATCAAATAAACTACGAAGAGCTCCTGAAAATTATCAACTTAGCTTTTAAATCTAATTTAAAATAGTATGTTTGATGAGGAATACTAAGAAGAAATAAGAAAGGTTTAACAACACGCTGAATACAGGTGCAACCCCTGTAGAGAGATGTTAGACGCTGCGGTGCCCATGCTGGGGTGTGGCCATGCCTGCTTCTCCAGGCTCCACAGGGGAACCTACCCCATCGTTCTCTCTCCCCGAGTCACCACCAGGACCCCAATTATTTTCAGTAGGCTGGCAATGAATCGGTTTAAAAGTTATCTCCCTAGACCTTTTGTATCTAAAACTAGCACTGCGGCTTAGTTCTGGCTTTTGTTTTCCTGACTAAAAAGGGACAGACATTTTGCCCTTCTGCTTATTCTTGCCAAGAATGTGGACATGGAGTGTGAAGGTGCTGCTGCACACATCTTGTGAGCATAAGGGATGGCAGCACGGCTTCTCTGGGAATTGTTAGCCCCTAGTCACTCACTCACAGTCCTGTCACTCTAGGAGCCTGGAGGGGTGCCTATGCAGGCCCAGCCAGCCCAGCTGGGGTCTTTGTGTGGAAGAGAAAGAGAAGCTTCCTCTGGGAGACAGAGCTCCATGACACACAGCTGCCCACAAACAGCTTGGAAGAAGTTCCACTCAGATTCCAGCCTCTTCCCTGGCAGCTTGCATCCATGTGCAGCAAACGACCTGCACAGACCTACGTGGTGACTGCACCCAACATGCCCTGGGTCCCTTCCTTAATAAAACTCAGCTTAGTAAGTGATGGACATCCCCACACACTCCTCTACTGAGCAGGGTGAGACACTGAGAAAGCTGCCCCCACAGACTGTACACCTTTCAAAGCATTTCCATACACAGCAGGAAGAAAAAATAAAAAATGAAAGAAACATCTGAAATTGAATTATTCAATCCTTAGATTTTGGCCAAGAGGTGTTTTAAGTGCCATTCTTGATAATTTAAGCAGATCTGCACCTCATGCTATGAACACTCAAGGATCTGTTGGTCAGTTCTGCCCAAGGTGAGGGTATAGGTTGTGTGGAGCTGTCCAGCCCTGTCTGTCCCTCCCACAGTAACCTAGTGCTGTACCTGCAGGAGCAAGACAGAGCTCTCTGTGCACAAGTCCCTGTCCAAGGATGAGTAGTCCCCAGTTCCGATCCATTTCAGCTGTCCTTCGGGATCTAAGCCCCACATCAGCCATACTGAACTTCACTAAGGCCTCCACATGGCTCCATGACAGTGCAACTACTTTCCCAAAGCCTCTCATGCCCATTCCTCCTCCTCCATGCTTGCCACCTCCACCCAGAGCCTGACTCTCCAGCATCCAGCCCCTCCCAGCAGCTGCCACCGGCCTCTTGCTTCCCAGCTCTTTTCCTCCCCAGTCCATCCAGCCTGCACTGGCTAAAAAGTCTTTCCCAGGCACCCTTCTCCTTATTGCATTTCTTTGATTGGAAGCTGTGGTGATTGTCCATGATTTACAATTTTAGGAAATTGGTCAGTGATGGGGGGTTACACAAGAGAGGTCAGAGAAAGAAGAGCAGCCCTTGTGAAGTTGGTCAGGAAAGGGGAAGGGCCCTCTGAAGGCATCTAGGGGGTGAGATGTGATGGGAAAGAGATGGAACCAGGGTCAGAAAGAAGGGAGGGGGCTAGGTAGCTTATGTGCAGGAAATTAAAAAGTGGTTTGCATTTAAGTTGGAACCCAGAGAATAGGCATGTCACAAAACAACAGCGAAACAAGAAAGCAAAACCAAGAATCTCCTGAAGTATCAATACAAAGCAGAGCCTACTTTAAAAAAATGGTGAATTGTTCTTGAAAGTGCTGAAAGGACTTGGATGAACAGGAAACATGTCCCTGGGTAGGAATGTCTTTTTTCTTTTCAGTACTACAGGTTAAACTTGGAGCCTTTGCACTGAACTATATTCACAGCCCACTTTATTTTTTTTGTTTTTGAGGCAGAGTTTCATTTACTCACAAACTTCCTCAGGCTGGTTTTGAACTTGTGATTCTCCTGCCTCAGCCTCCCTGAGAGCTGGAAGTACAGGCATGTGCCACCATGCCAGGCTCTTAGGAAGTCTTAATTTGTAAGTACACTAAAAACTTCTTATTTAACATATGTATTTAAAATAATTCCATCAAAATTTCAATAAGACTTGCTTCTGGAATTAGAAAAATATATTTTAAAAAGTTAAAACAAACCAATATGGTGAATGAACACTATGACAGAATGGACTGACTGAGATCTTCATTGTAGGAAGAGGAGTCACTGGGGGGAAGCGGGAACACAGGCTCATGCAGGAACGGCAACGGGGCAGCGTGGTGCAACCCCCTTGCTAGTGGGGTGCATCGGCATCCCTGCTGACTGCAGTCCTGAGACATTATCAAGCGGTGGTCTAGGCCCCCAAAGCCTGAATGGAGGTGGGAGTGGAAGTTCAGTTCTCCAACGGTGTCCTTCTGATTGATTGTATCTTCCCATATTAACTGACTCTGCTATCACATTTCCTAAAACAGGTATTTCCTGAGTGCCTTTCAGGTCCAGTCCTCAAAGAAGAACATTTCTTCAAGTGCTGACAAAAAGTGCTTATTTGAGGAAGGCCAGGAAGCCTGTGACATCATTGGTTAACTCTAGGTTGACAGGAAGTTAAGGTCTCTGTCCCAGTTCTTTGCTAAAAGGTGACCTGGCCAAAATCTCTGTCCTCTCCCGCAGAAAGTTCCAGGAACTCTAGAGCAGGGACAGAAGTTGGAGGCAGGCATTTGTGGGCCCAGGACCCAGGCACAGGCTGTTAATCTAGGGGGATGGCTGGATGTGAAAACAGGAACAACTATGTCTGGGGGAGATGAACACAAGGGTGGGTGTGAGGCAGTGTGGGGAATCACTGTGGGGCTACCTCTCAACATGCTATTTTGCCAAATAAGTCCACAAGTGTTCATGGAGAGAGGGAACTTGCTTCTTTAAGGATGGATGGGGACACAGGGAAGAAACCAGGCTCTGTTTTAGCTCCAGAAAGTCTAGCAAAACTCAGCTCTTAGAGCGTAGCTCCTCCTTCAAACCATGCCAACCACGGGGCCTCCGATATGCCCATAGTAGCCTTTCCACACTAGAGTAAGACCATCTCTGGAGAAATGCTTCAGGCTTGGATGCCATGTAGGGCTTTTATTGTTTTTGTTGACTCGGCCAAGGGCTCCACAGGGACAAGGGGGCAGGGTGTGAACAGCCAAGATGCATGAGAGACAGGGGTTACCCTGTCTCTCAAGAGCAGAGGACTCTTAGAAAGAAGGGGCAGGAAAGATGTGATTAAGGCAACATAATTCCTTCTTCACAAGGTGCCCAATTATGGTAAGGGTCCAGTTTGGAGGAAAAAAGAGGCTATCCTTCTAGAGAGAGGCATCCAAACGATAGCATTCCAGGGCAAAAGAGGAACAGGATCTCTGGGAAGCACAGGCGAGGAAGCCAAGTAGCGACTGCTAAGTGGCAAGGCTTCAGGAAAGGCTTTGACATTGCTCTGCAGCCAGAGTCACCTGGCGGGTGGCTAGCTGGGTTAGAGACCCAGTCTCAGATCAATTTATGAAGGCTAAGAGATAATATCTTGCAATTTTAGCCACTCCAAGGCACAGAGAGTCTCGCACAGAGTAACAGGACTATTTTCTAGAACAGTTAAGCCATGTACTCAGGTCCAGATGGAGATAAGCAGTGTGGAGCCGCAAGTCTGCCCAAAGAGTTGCAAAACACTAACCTTTGGTGCAGATAGCTGACAAATGCCTCATGGAGAGGAGAAGCACAAGTTGAGGTTTTGAGTAGAATAAATTCTTGTCTCTAAGAACAAATACCTTAGAATCTGCAAGGAAGGACTAAATGCGATTCTAAATGGTTACTGGGAGGTGACAGGGTCACCATGCCAGAGCGACCACAACCTGATTTCAGTCAACATCGTAGGGATAAGGAAAGATTTTAATTTTCCATTAAAACCATTCATTTTTGGAAAAGAAAAGGCTGAGGATGCAAGCAGCAATTAGAAAAAGGTGGGGAGGTAAATTTAAATAGTATTGAATAAGCATGAAGTTTAAGGTTCCCTGAAATGCTGACATAACCAATCACTCCTTTGACTTTTCAGAGTAATTTTACTAGTAGTAGAGGATGTGATATTTAAAAAGTGAACATTCAACACACAGAACTTATCACTCCAAAAAGTGCTGGGGCTGAAAATAGAAGCTAGACTATGGATATGATTTATTTGGAGAACTCCGAGTCTGGAAGAATACTGCTAAGTTTGAGAGTGCTTCCATGAAAGGAGACCAACCTCTGCTCACACTTCTCAGCATCGAGGTCAGAGACCCTGGGTCTGGCTCAGCAAGGCACATGTTCTAGAAATGGTAAATCCTTCCTCCTCAGTCTCTGCTCTCTGCCAAGAGTGATGCCACAGGATAGTTTCAAAACTGCCTATTGAGAAAGTGACAGTTACAAAGATGCACTGATACTGACATCACAAGGATGAGATGACTATGGAATTTTCCTGAAGTCTTACAATAAGGGAGATGCTGAGATACACATTAAAGCAAAACCCAAAGGCAAAAACTAAAATACAAGAAACAGAAAACTAAGCCTAAATGAAGGCTGAAAAACCATTAGTTAGGAATAAAATTTCTTGCCAGAATAGGCTTGTCTTATTATTAAGTGAACAAAAAAGGTATCAGTTTCCCATATTTGGCCTTTGAGCCTCTGACAGCAGATGCCAATGGTCAGTCAGTCAGTCTGTGTTAGTTTATCTATCACTTTAATCAGGAGACTTGGGGAGACTACCAATGCTGGCACAACAGGCAAAAACAAATTGTGTTTGGAATTTCTGGGCAGAATCCAGATTTTCTGAGTTTGATATGAAATAAAAGAGCACACTCCCTTTGTTCTGAATTTGAATTTAGGGTAGTGAAGTTCTGTTCTGTCTTCAGAACAATAAATCAGGTCAAGGATACCAATGTTAAAGTGGGTGGTAGGAAGCTATTACTCCTTCGGTGCCTCGGCTGTCACTTTATCAGTGAATTACAACCTGGACTGTATTTTAGAATGTGCTTTAAAAATAACCCAGGTTGAGGCTTATCCCCTGGCCAATTAAATCATCTCCACATTGTCTTAAAAAGTCACCATCAACAATTGCTGATCTATTCTGAAACTTTCAGTTAAAAAAAATCAAATGTCTCCATATCTACTCTAGAGTTCCCCCATGAGATAAACTTAATGAACACAAGAGAATAAGACAGCATCCGGTCTGTAAAGGGAAAACTGAGTCCGCACTTCTTTCTGGTCTCCTGTTCCACTCCACGCCTGTCTCAGTCTGGTGGTGACTTGGCCTCCCGGAAGTGTGAGGGTTTGCCAGTCCTGATTAGGCCCAAGAGTTGTAAAGCTATTTCCTGGTACTCCTCAGGATGGTGTCAAGTACAGATCTCCAAGGACTTTCTGTCCTGACAGTTTCTCTGGGAGCAATTTAAGGGTCCCCTATGTGACTTATTACTTATCAGACCAGCAGTAGAAACATCACATGTTGGAATTTAGCACCAGATTTTATTCTTTTTCCACAAAACACAATGGAAGTCATCTTACCAAAAAGCTATATCTTTCTTGTTGAAAGAGAAATATAGATCCTATTTTAGAAACTATTTTGAATGGAAACAAAAAAGCACATCTTTTGTTCTCATCATGCTCATTAAATAGTCAGTTCAGTCTTGGATCTGGCTTATGGGGATCTTTGTTTTGAAGTAAATCGAATGGTGACAGCCATACCCTATAATACTAGTATGGTGCTAGTTTTCAAATAGAAACTAAAACCAATTCCTTTCTTTTGTGCTGCCTTATGAAGCCTATTTCATTACTGCAGTCTATTGTGTTTAATGAAAAACTTCTCATGTGCCAAAATTTGGAAGTGGCTGTTTATAGCTGTTTTACAAAAGTCACAACCAATGATTAGGAACAGAAATGAAATTGCTTATAACTTAACTGGTAACATATACAAAATGGATTCACCTTATCAATGATTTGTTTTAAATCTAATTTGTATTTTTACCTTTTGTAACAATTTGGAAATAAACTCCTGCTTATATTTCCTATTCCAAAAATCAAGGCAGGGGAATCTGCACCTTATTGTAGAACCTTTGGAATCAACTTGGTGAACTTTTCAATATAGGTGTCCCTCAGTATTCATGAGGGACTGGTTACAGGATCACTGAGGTTACCAAAATCCTTGGATGGTCAAGATTCTTAATCAAAATGGCATAGCATCTGTACATATCTTATGCACAACCTCCTGTATACATCTCTACATTACTTATCTTACCTAATACAATGTTAATGCCACATATATAATCATTACACTGTATTATTTAAAGAATAATGCCAAGAAAAAGACTGTACAGGTTAAGATGCAATTCCATCTGCAGCTGGTAGAATATACAGATGCGGAATATACTTCACAAAACTAGGCAAATGTCCATCAGCTAGGCATTCAAGTCTTTTAAGAAGTAGCTACCTACTTCAGGTAAGAATGGAACTTTGAGCTGTGGAAAGCACAGATGCTAAAATCTTATCACCAACCAAATCATTAACCAAAGCACAGTGGAACCCAAAGAGGGAGGCAAGTGAACCATTCATTTTGGATCTTGTTGAGGACACTTAATCTTGCTATTTCCTTTGCAAAAGGAAGTTAAAAGTGCTTTCACTGCCAGCCTCTTACTCCTTTTCATCCCTCCCCATGCTGAGTCAAGAGCAGCCTCTCCCTGGCAACTTCCAAAGGCAATGAGCAACCACAGAAGCCCAGAGCAACCAAGTGAGTGGAGGAGGGGTGGAGGAGGAGGAAGAGGCTGGTCAATTGGATCAGTGGGTCAGGGGGTGGTGTCAGCAAAACAGGTTGTGGGTAACTCTTGGCAAACATAGAATGTTGCCTTAGGTTGTGGGTAACTCTTAGAAAACACAGAATGCTGTCTTACTCCTGGCTGTTCATCTCCCAAATGCCAGGCAGAACGTAAAAACTAGAAAGGGGCATGTGGTTGGCTTCGCAACACATGGCACCAGTCTGGGAAAATCAGGATTTGGACGCACCAAGAGTGAATGCCCAGAACAACATTCCTAGGAGCTATTTTCTAGACAAGACAAAAGCTGGGTTCACTTTCGAGTGAAGGACAGTACTAACTGGGCTTCATTTTTTATATTAGCTCTCAGCGGTTTGAATTTACAAAAGAGAAAGCTTTAATTCTGACTTGACAGAGTCCCTAAGGCTGGAAATGATTTAGATTCACATTCTTGTTGGGATTGGGCAGAAATAGACAGTCGGGTAAAGGCCAACGAGCAAGGAGCAGGAAGTAGTTTTAAAAGCTCGATGAGGAATTTAAAAGAAGCATGTCCAAGTACAGCTCCCCTAACTGACCCTTCAGCATCACACAGAAACTACAGGCACTACCTTGCTTGAAGGTCACTCTAGTCTTCAGGACGCTACACAGTGTTGGATTTAGAGTTGGTCCTTACTGTCACGCTTTATACACACTCCAAAAGATTAACAGATGAAGCAACATGGAGTTAGAATTGACTCACAACCACAAGCTCTTCCATGTTTACATTACCTTACAAATGCTTTCTCACACCCCAAGGTCCTGAAATGCTTTAAAATTGGAATGCACCCTGAGTTATAAGGGTTTAAAAAGTCCTTAAGATATGCAGAGGAGGTATTACTGATGCACTGAATTCTGAAAAAATATAATCTGATAGACTATCTCACAGTGTCTTCAACAGTGTTCAAGAACCGTTAGTTTCCATTTGATGCCCAATGATTTCATGTGTTTTCTATTAAGAAAGTGGATGTAACAGCTGTGTTAGTCATGCCTACAGATTCTCAAACATTTATTAAAAATAAGCAATCTAGATGTATATGTAATATTTATAGGATGCTAACTATGTATCTATTAGGAAACATCTAGACAGTTGCAGTGTGCTGGCTAGGGAGATCATCCAAAGAAATATCACTTGAATGATTGCCTTTGAAAAAGCATTGAGTTCAAAGTTCAAATAGCTGAAGTTCCAACTATTACTATTACCGTAATCCCTGATGGTAAGAGTAAATAAACTGATCTTCTGAGTTTAGTAAATTACCAAGTTCACCTGTCTCTTGCTTACACTGGGCTGTGCTCGGACTAACTTTTCTGTCTCTCCTTCAGGGTTATCTGGTTCTCTGAAAGCTACTTTGTATATTAGTAACTGATATTCCATTATGTAGCTTACACCCAGCATATGACACAGGAAAACTATCCTAAAGGTCACATTTTTATATCAATGGGCTTTTTACCAAATAGTCAAAGCAACACGAAGAAGGGTATTTTATAGTGAATACATCTCTTTAGCCCTACCCCACTACAAATCAAGAAACATGCAGGAGCCCAGAGGTACCTTTGTGACAGATAGTTCCTTGGATTTAGACTCAAACAGGTGCTCCAGTCTAGAAGTGTCCACCTTAATGGGTTCCAGTTTTGACCACAGGAATTCTCTGCAACGGCGGTTGTTCTTACATGGCCACTCGAAAGGCCGGACTTCATTCCAGAACAGACGGATAGTCTTCTTTTTCTTAGCAAATGTGGGCTGACCCCTGGGTACCTGGGACCACCCTAAGCCCTGAGGAGCACTGAATGCGGGAGGAGGAGGAGCCAATAAATTACCAGGGACAGGAGGGGGAGGCACGCTGTCCAACAGGGGTGGAGGGGGTGGGGGTGGTAAACCCAGAAAGGTGGGTGGGGGTGGGGGAGGTGGCCCTGGAGTTTCCCTGTGACCCAGGTCCACATCCAGGACATCAATGTCATCTTCCTCCCCCAGGTCGGTAAAATCCATGTCTTGGATTTTGAGCTCCCTTGGATTGGCCATGAGCTGGTCCCAAATATAATCTGACTCAGTCTTTGGCTGTGTGGGTGTTGTCTCCGGAACCTTGTCATTGGACTCAGCATCAGGAGAGATGGAACTTCTCCCCAGATCCCCACTGTTGAATTTCTCTGCAAATGCTTTCACACTGCCTCGGTTGTCCAGACAGCCTACGTCTACCCTTCTGACACTCTCCTCCGGGGCCTGAGAGTTGGCCTGCAAGGTGGATATCCTGGTGGCCAGGCTGGCCACTGTGTCCACCTCTTGCTCAGTCCTCCTTGTCTCACCCTCACCCTTCTCTTCATCATCCGTGGACTTTCTGTTATGGGCATACAGCATGTCCAGCATGAACCGTTTGTTGGTGAGGATGTCGCCACACTGTCCATTTACACCCACATCCTGAAGGCCTGGGGACCACAACCCTGAAAGGGCACAGGAGGAAGACAATAAGAAAGTTGTAAGGGGCTGGGAATTCCATGAACCAGTTAGGTAAGGAAAGGGCCAGACACACAGGAGAGACTTCAGAGAAGACACTGAAATAAAGCAATCAAAGCAGAAGGTGGTCATGGCTGATGATATGCTCTGGGACTAGAACTCTTCCTGGTGTGACATTGCTCCTGGATCTAAGCTCAGCTCACAGGAGAAATTTTCCTCAACTTTCTTGCCCTCCTGTAGCAGCTAGTCAGGAGCCACCCTGATATGGGTAATTAAGGGATAAGTCTCTGTCCCAACCAGACAAGGGGAGACAAGGAAACAATTACCTGACCCAGGGCATGTGTTGGAAGGTAAGTTTACCTCTCTCTGCAACCCCAGTCCTGAAGTCACACAAACCACACCAGTGACTGCACTTTAAGTTCATGGTCACTGCAACTGGCTGACTGCCTCTCCTCCCTTTCCTAGATGACTTTCTATACCCTCTCTCTTCTAACTTATCCACCCATCTCATACTCAGGAGTATATACAGCTCATACTGATGAGCTTTTCAGACAAATCAGAAGAGATGTTTCAGAGCTCTATTCCACCTGTACCTCCTCATCTGCACCTGAACCCCAGGACGCAGCCTCTCTTCTGTGACTGCCCACAGACCACCCCGCTTAGCAGAGCGCAGCCACTGCACTGGCGCATTTGGAAACCACTGGAGTGGTTCTGTCCTGCATCCCTCGGCCCCTTTCCATTAGATCCTTCTGGCATAAAAACTGTACAATTTCTGCAATCTTAAAGGAAGTGCACTCTCTTGACCCCACTTGTCCTCCAACTATCATTTTTCTTTTAAGGTAAAGCTGCTTATAGGAGCTATTTTGCTCAATGCCTCTAATTTCTCTCTAGTCTCTCTAGAATTCAGTCAAATGGAACTTTTTCTCTCACCTCCCCACAAATCTACTTATTTCCATGGCACTAACTTTGAGGCGGCCCTAGTCTCAGCTGATCACTTCCTCATCCTTCACACATGTCCTTCTTCACACAATCCTCCCAGGATATGACACTCACCTGGTTTGTTTCCTCTTTCCTGGCTTCTCCTTTCTGGCTGCTCCTTATCTCTAAGTTTTATACATTCTTGGACCTCTTTTCTCCATCCACATTCACTCTTGCAGTCACCACCTATCTAGCCTCAGACTTTAAGTACCATCCACCCTTCACCAAAGCTGCTTCTCCTGTAGTTGTTTGCTAGCTCACATAGGACAATTTCACCTACCTTGCTGACAATTCTAAAAACCTCAGAATCATTCTAGATTCTTGTGTTTTCATTCTCCACATCCAGTGCAGCAAGGCATCCCATTGCCTAAGCCTTCATGTTATATCCAGACTCTGCCCCTTTTCTCATCACTTCCACGCCACAACCCGGGACCAAGCCAGCGCCGCTCGTGGCTCTCTCTGTAAACAAGTAGACTGCTTGGGGCCAGGAGATTGCAGGTAAGTGGTGAGTCTGTTTCAGTGGCTTTTCTCTTTTTCTATTTCTTGGTAAATGTGAGCTTTTCTTATTTTGGCAATAGGATAAAGACCTTATTTCAGGTAATTCTTTTTTTAAATGCTGTCTTTCTTGCCTATTCACTTCATTTATTTCTTCTTTTATCATTTTACAAGATCTTTCCTTGCCCTTAGAAAGTTCCTTTGATCCAAAACCTGATACTAATATAATTACTATTTTTCTTTGATTAATGTTTGCATGTTATATCTCTTCCTAACTATTAACTTTCAATGTTTCTATGTCTTTATGTTTATAATTTTGTTTTGGTTTTGTTTGCTTTTACTCTACCAATCTCTTATCTTTCAATGTAAAGTAATTACTGAAATGTTAAGGCTTAAGTCTGCCATTTGTTTTTTTTTTGTTTTATCCCTTTGATTCACTTCCTGTTTCTCCTTTTTTTCATCTCCTATGGGCTACTTGAACATTTTTTAGAAATTCATATTGCTTTTTTTTCACTGATTTTAAGTATATGACTTCATATAGTTCTTTTAGTAAATGCTGTAGGTATTTTAACATACACACTACCTTATCACAGTCTGTTAGTACTGATGTTTTACCATTTCTATTTAGTTTATTTTATCCTCCACACTTTTTAAATAAAATTACCTGAAGTATTACTTCTGTATACAGATAGTATTGTATGAAACAGTATTATAATTTTTATTTCAATCTTCAAATATGATTTCAGAAACCTCTGAGGAAAAAGTCTATTTTATTTATACTTATTTTTACCCATTCTGTTGTTTTTTTCTCCCTAAAGTTTCAAAATTTCTCCCTTTTTTTCCTTTCTGTTGAGAGATCCTTTTGCCATTCTTTTAAGGGTAGGTATGCTAGTAACAAATTCTCTTAGTCCTCCTTCATCTGATAGTATCTTACTTTTTCCTTCATTCTCAATGGACATATTTGCTAGGTATAAAATTCATAATTGACAGTGTCCTTTTTCCCTGTGCACATATTATGCTCCTTCCTGCTGGCCTCTGTAGTTGCAGAGGAATCATCTGCTGTCACCTGAATTGGTGTCCCTGACTGGCAATACATTTCTTTGCTGCTTCTTTTAAAACGTTTGTTTTCCCTTCATCTTTAGTTTTCAGAAATTTATCATTTGTCTTGGTGTGGATAACTTTGAATTTGTTCGGTTTGGGGTTTATTTAGCTTCTGAAATCTGTAAGATTATGTCTCCTGATAAATTTAGGGGGATTTGGGCCACTATTCCTTCAAACATTCTTTTCCAGCTCAGTGCCCTCTTTCCTCTGCTCCTTATACTGCAGTGATGTGCATTCCAGAGCTATTCTTACAGTGTCACAGGTCTTTGAGGGACTATAGGTATTTTAATTCATTCTTTTTCAAGCTACTTCTACGGTACTCAGATTTAGTAATTTCTACTGATCTGTTTTTGAGTTTACTGATTATTTCCTTTGTTTTCTCCAATCCATTAAGGCTGTCACAGGAAGATTTTTATTTTGGTTTATATAAATTTCAGTTTAACAATACCCATGTGTTTCTTTTTTATATATTACACTTCTTTGCTAAAATATTTTTATTTTTTTTCATGTATTTCCTGGACTAGTGAAGGATTATTATGATGGCTGCTTCAAACATTTATCACACATTTCCAACATCTGGATCGTTTCAGAGCTGGTATTTGTTGATTGTCTTTTCCCATTCCAGGTACAACTACCCAAGTTCTTGATATGATGAATGATTTCCAATTATATCCTGGACATTTTGAATATTATCTGTTAGCTTTTGCATCCTTTCTACTTTTTTCTTTTAGCAGGCAGTCACCCTTTGCAGGTATATCCTACAGGCCTTGGTGGAGGCAGACATTTAACTCCCTACGGCATGACATTATCACCACTCCAGCAAGAGTACCAACTCACCCTGGCTCATTATAGATTAGCAGGGTAGAAGTTCAGTCTCCACTGCCTCTGGCCTACTGGGATCTTCCTGGAGACTGTGGATCACTGACTCACATTGAGTTACCACCTCCAAGTAGAAGCAGACGCTCAGTTCCCAACAAACCCCTTTGACTCTGAGCTGGAGAGAACACAGAGCAGACTCCAACATAATTATGAGCTTCATCTTCTGTATGCCAGTTGGGGATGAAGGGTCACTCAGCTGCCAACAGGAAGGGCCACATACCTCTGCTTTTGTGGACCATATTACTTTCTAGGCACACAGCTAAGAAGTGAAGACTCACAGTGAATAAGACAGATATGCCCCCCAATCATAAAGCTGACATTCAAGTGTCAACACAGGAAAGCATACAAGTATTATAACAAAATGTAAAGAAGGCTTTGCTGAAGCCTCTCACACTAATCCTGCAAAGTAGAACACGTGAAATGAAGAAAAAGAACACTGCCCAGTTGGAACAAGGCGAGTCTCTTCTGAGGTCCACAAATCCCTTTTTGGTAATAGAAACAGACATTAGAAAGAAGATCGGGAACAAGTTTAACTGTCACAAAGGTCCTTTGTGATTTAGCTGAGAACATTTTGAAAAGCAAAAGCTTTTCAGAGCTCCCCTGACTTAGCTGCTGAAGGTGCCTGTGAGCAGTGAGATTTTTTTAGGAACCAATAATCTGCAGCAAATAAACATGACCAAATCTTTTCACAGCACTAGAGGGAAGCAGAAATATTACTGTGAAGCCCTGACTCCTGAGTCTATAAACTTGGACACCACCCACTTTTGATAGAAAGTCAATGGTTCTTCACAAGTCTCCATTTTTGGAAAGTTGTGCTTATTTGGAAGACTAGTGTACAATCTGATCCAAGAAAGTTCTGTTCCTTGTCTTATTTCCACTAATCCAACTTGCTGATATGTTTTAGGCCTGCTAAATTCAGATATGATGAATAATTCTTAAAGCTCTGCAAAATCCATAAAACATGATTTCAGACCAAATTGATGAAGAAGCCTTACCCTACACCCTATACTTTGACCAGAATTCTGTCAAATGTGAATAACACTAGCAAAATTTGGGAGACTAACTATAATCTGACTTTGAAAGAAATTAAGTAAATACCAATACATGTAATACTTGGCATATACATCTTCAACCAAAGACACAGGATTTTCTGTGTAATACTTTCTAAGACATAATCTAATAAAGTCTTTCAGTCCTCTATTACATTATAGTGACTAGTAAAAAAAATATACAATCTAGTAGTGTATCCTAAATGGGAAAAACTAAAATAATAACTATTTTAAACCAAGCTGTTGATTTACAGGTTTAATGGGAGAGTACATTGTTTTGTTCATTCATTTTATTTTCATTCACTTGTCTATGACAATATAGAGATAATATATTTTTCCATCTGGAAACTATCAGGCTAAGCACAGACCATGGCACTGGCTAGCAAGTCCTCATGATGCCTTGGGGCTTCAGTGCATGCTCACTGTATGGAGCTTAAGGAAGGCTAGCCCATAAGCTAGGACTCCACTGGTGAGGAGTATTACTTGAGGAAGGAGCATTGTACCACCCTAACAGGAGACATGTCATGGGTGGAAAAATCAAACCCTGTGGTGTTGCAGGTTGTATGAATCATTTGCAGTTTCCATAACCTTCAGTGGCACCTCTATAAGCCCTAGTGAGGTCTTTGTGGGCTAAACCTACAATCTAGCTTTCCACTTGGTTCCTAATCATAAAGTCCTCACTCACAGGTAAACTGAAACAACATCAGGTGTAATACTGCAAGGATATAATTCCATCAGGTAAAGCAGGTACATTATACTAAAGAAAAGAATGGTCCTGAGTATAACGTATAGAGAAGGCTTTAGATTCTCTATATTCCAGTTTAGTATATCTACCTGATTTCAACACATTGTGAAATACAACATTTTAGAAGGAGTCATCCAACTCATTTAATAAATCTATTCTGGTCTAAAAGGTTTACTCACCATGTTTTAACATACTTCATTAAAAATTTTTTTTAAATTTTATCATGACAACATGACATGTCCCTAAGCTTAAATCAGAACTGAAAATGTCTACATTTACTATAAACAACAAAACAAATAGTGGAAAATGAAGAATTTTGGAGCTCATTCCTCAAGAAAGTCCTCATTATCTGGCCCCTTTTGCCACTTATGGAAGTGGGAGATACAACAGCATGGTAGAGATTTGGGGGCAGCCTCTCTATGGGACAGTAGCTTGCGAGCCTCATGCCTTACTCCTGCCCGGACAGGGAACCTTGGAGGCCTTCTACGGACAAGAGAGGCTCTCAAGCAAACCAGGCCCTCTGCCCCATATTCCTGGAATGTGCTGATGATGAGAAAGGGGTTTATTTACCAGCTGCCCTGTCCCTGGAGAGTTTGTCCTCTTTCTCCTCCCTCTCCAATGTGCTGCTGGAGGATGAGATGCTGGACGCGGAGCAGTTGTCCCTCTCGTTCACCTCTTCGTTCTGCCTCTCTTTCTCACTGAGGGAAAGTCTTTCTTCTGGTTCTTGCTCCAGGGCCCGCTCCCTTTCTCTTTCCACTCGCCCTTGGGCACAGGCTATGTCCTGGTCGGCTTCATTGGGAACCTGCCCCACCTCAGCCTCGGTCTCAGGATCCTGGGCACTCACTGCTGGAGACAAGAGTGGAGATGACATTGACAACAGGGTTTTCCTGAGCATCATCTAAAATGCGAAAGTAAACATGAGGTTAACTTCTCTGTGTTGCTGTGTGGTGGGAAGAAGCTTTAAGACAGGGTGTTTGCAGCAGCTACTGCTCTGACACCAGCACTACCTTTCACTCGCTGAGCTCTAGCCAAAGGAGAAGGTTAAGGAGGTACCTGTAACACAGCTTGTACAGAGCAGACTACCAGCAAGGTGGTAGGCACAGGTGGTAAAGCATGCAGAAAACAACTGGCTACAAAAGCCACACGTAAGAGTATGCCTCTACTGCAGGAGTGAAGAAACCTCTTCCTTACAGGCCTGGAACTGTGGCACTCTGTGAAATTAGACATTATCAGAAGTCCACTGAACTTCTGATTCGCAAGCTCCATTTCCCGTGTCTAGTACAGGAAATTGCTCAGGACTTCAAAATAGATTGTTCTTGCAAAGGGCAGCTGTCAATGTTTTGCAGACGGCAAGTGAGGCCTGTCTGGTTGGCCTGTTTGAAGATACCAACTTGGGTATCATCCATGCCAAACGTGTAACAATTATGCCAAAAGATATCCGGCTAGCACACCACGTGCGTGGAGAATGTGCTTGAGTCCACTGTGGTGGGAAACATTTCATTCTCAATTCTTTTCTCTTCTTCCTGTTATTGGTAGTTCTGAATGTTAGATATTTTATTTCCATGGGGTCCAAAGGTACCTAAGTACAGACTACAAGTGGAAAATAGGGGACAGGAATCAGGTATTGGCAGTATTTCCATTTTCATTTGTATATCTTTAACATTCATATGAGGATGTAAAGCATTACTACAAGTCATGATATTCTGGTGAACAAGTTTTGGCAATTCAACATTATAACAATTATAAATAAACCTGTTAAAATTTTCTGGACAATGCCAGCATTTAGATTTTGTTAAAAACAAATAAATTTATTATGGTGTAGCAACTAAATGGTGTTTGTAGCATTTTTATCATGCAGTAGATTCCATCCAGCCACTATATTCTTCTGAGTTATCTTACATGCTAGTACATGTTTTTAATGCTGTATGTCTTTCTGTGCTTCTCCTCTAAGTTTGCTATTAAAATATATTAAACTGTAAAAAAGCCCAAAGATGGTCCTCAAGATTCCCGTTCCCTAGTTATTGGGTTGAATACTGATGTGAAGGGGATGACATGAAAGTCCTAAATCAGCTGACTTTAAAATATCAAGACTAACTAGGTAGGTCCAATTCAGTCTGGTGAACCTTTCATAATCAGTATTTTACAGTTAACAACAGAAAAGAAAGTAAGAGACATAACAAGCCAGAGAAGAATCCCACATATCCCGTGGGCTTTTGAGATGGAGGGGGCCATGTGACAGGAATGTGAGGGGCCTCTGGTAGCTAAGAATAAACCCTGGCTGACAGCCAGCTGGGAACAGGGACCTCAGCTCGAAAAATGCAAGGAATTGGGTTCTGCCAATACCTGGAATAAGCCTGGAGGTACACTTCCCAGGGCCTCCTATCACAGCCCAGCCTACCACAAACTATGTTCCAGCCTCGTGACATTCAGGGGCAAGCATTAGGTTGGGCCGTGCTAGAGCCCTGACCAAGGGTGAGCGTGAGACAATAAAGAGGTGCCGTTTTCCATCACTGCGTTTGTGGTCATTTGTTTTGCAGTAAGAGAAAACTAATACATGGTCCTTTGGCTGCCTCAGGGAATGAGTAAGAAAAGACACAGTAAATCAAGCTGACGAGTAGCAGCCTAATATTTTATAAAAATCATGGCTAAACCAATAAAAATTCCATCACCCTTTGTTTGAGATATGTTTTCTCATAATGCAAACTTAGTCCTTGACTGGAAAACTGGAAGAATCACTCAGTGGCATAGGACTACCTGTAAATCTATAAAGGTTGAACACGTGATCCTCATTCCTAGCAAAAATGCTCATGCTCTCACTTGTGTGCTGCTGTAAGGAGCACACAAATGGAAATGATACTTCTTGGTTTATGCATGTCTTTGCTGAGCAAAGATCTCAGTTGTAAGCTGTGGATGGGCAGCAAAGTGATTGAGAATACAAAAACTATGAACCAACTGCCCCATGCACGGGCCAGATGAGGATGGGTTACTCCTGAGGGCATTACCCTGGGCAACAGGGCCACACTGCTGGAATCCTGCCAGCATGCCCCAAGAGCCTGTGCCCTAGGCAAACACCACTTGGAATGATGAAGAAAGACAGGATCCACATGTAACAGGATCCACAGGAAGGGACCTGCTGAGACACCATGCTCGCTCTGTGGAGGCAGCCATCCTCCTGGTTCGAGTGGTGATCCCGGCTATTGGGTATGTGGAACCCTTCAGTGAGCCAGGAGGAGGAAAACTTGGGCTTCACTGGGCCTGGGACCCGGCTGCCCTCGGCTTCCCAGCAAGAAGTCACTTTGCCAGGACTGACTGGGGCAGCACTCTTGCCTCATCTTGTGTGCTTTCCAGCAGCACGAGGCAGGGACCCCAGTAGGGAGGGAAGCTGTGGAGAGGATGAGATGCAGCCTTTCCTGCCATTCCTGCAGTTTCCTAACACAATGGGAGTCCTACAGTGCCCTTTGGTAGAAATTGGGGTGGAAGAGTGAGGGCTGGGGTTTGATTTCACCTGTGCTCTTTTGCTATGGACCTTAGCCTAACACAGGAACTTGCTTCTCAGGGGCCTGGGGGAGGGGATGGGCAGCAAGAGTCTGTGATGCTGTCTAGAGGCTGACGCTGGAGCAGAGATTTTAGGAACAGGTGATGTGAGGGCATGTTTCCTAGATGCGCTGGCTGGCAGCAGCAGCAGGAAGCCCAGGGGTACACCACCCACCATGCGCCCAGATTCCTGAGAACAGGTGGCCATACACTTTTCCCTAAGCAAAAACTAGGCTGCAAAATGGGAAAGCTAGAACATGTCTTTCAGAAAAATCCCCTTCGGTGTGAAAGAATTTTTATGGTAGTTTCTTTTTCATTTGATAACAGAGTATCTAGCAAAGAGATACAAAACCCAAATGGTTTTACAAGCATGGCAAAAGCTGAGCTTTAGCAATGCTACTGTCATCATCTGGCTGACAGAAAGCATATGTGTTTGCACACACTCACTTCAGAATAGCCACATCAAAACGAACATGTGTTCCCCACAGCCCAGCATGTGGCATGCAGTTGAGATTTCACTGGCAAGCATCTGGGGAACACTGGTCAGGGTGCCTGCCTGGTGGCACTGTCACTGGCAAGGACAGCCAGGTCCTCACCATCCTCTGGAGGTTGAACAGGCAGAGTCAGGAGGATCTGAAATCAACAACTGCTTGACTTCAGCCTCCATGGACCCATTGCTGTGTCTCACTCCACTTAACACATGGGACTTAAGCAGTGACTGGCTCCCTGACTGGCCGAAGGGTTGCCTGGCGAGGTGTGGCAAGGGACACGTAAGCACTGGGAAAACCAAATACTCTTGGAGCAAAACTGTGTCATTTCATCCCACTATATTAGAGCCTAACTCCACGGAGTTAGACATTTAGACGCGCAATTCCCGATGTGGGGTGATTTCTTTTTCTCATGATTAACCAGAGAGAGTTGCCTCAAAAACTGCCTGGACCACATGACTCAGTGTCCATAAGGTCTAACTGCAACACAGAGGCATGTGATGCTGTCCTAATGATGAACAAGTCAAACAGCACTCATATATATTTGAATCAAGCAAAATAAGCAAGGATTGAGAATGAAGGTGATAAAAGAGAACAAACATGAATAGGGCCTTGTTCCTGAGTGGCCCTGTGCTAAGGCAGCATTGATGTCCTCAACCTCACACATACCCCCACTCTCAGCTCTCCTTGTGGCTAGGGACACATGACATAAAGCCCCATCTATAGGGGTCACAATAATGTGGGTGGGGAGGGCATTAGATACAGTGACAGGGAACAGAGAGAGAGAGAGAGAGAGCACGCGTAGTCAGGACCCAGGAGAGAGCTCTTCTCTAAGCCCTTGTCTTAATCAAACACAAAGACAAGGGTGAAAGGTCCCCAGCCATGCCTAACCACTTTCTCGGGTGAGCCCCACACAGTCCTGAGGTCAGCACTGACTCACAAAGTTCCTGTTGGTTCTTGTCAATAGGAAGCACCCTGGATGGCCCCAAGACTCTATCGCAAATTCTAGAATGTTTTTCCACCCCTTTCCCCTTCTCTTTCACCAGGACTTACTTCCCTTGCTGGCACCCTCTCCTGTACATGCGCAACCATTCCCTTTGAGTCACTGTAAATCAGGCCTGCTGCCCTGTGGACAGATACTGGAATCATGTTGCGTCTGTAGTCTAATTGGAGCTAAGTTCTTAGTCAACAGTTAGAGGTGACTCACAGCTGCAACTAGTCCCAGCAGTTAATGCGCCTGTGTCCTGCCTAATAGTGGTGTCAGTGATGACACAGTGACACACCAGGCAGACTTGGCTCTGGCATAATGGAGGCTTTAGAGGGCACAGAGAAAAGGTCCTAAACAACCTGAAATGGCCACTGCATGGCACAGGCAGGTAGGTGAGGCCTACCTCCAATGGGCACAAGGAAACCCCAACCTGTGTCTCAGCCCCCATCAGACATAATACAAAAAATTCTCAGTGTAATGCATGCTCTAACACCTAAAGCATGGTGTCCTGGCAAGGGAGGGCAAGGGCCTGTCACAAGGCCTAGGCCTCGGATCTGTCATAAGTCTCTAAGCCAAAAGGACCTTTAAGCAGAGTCTCCAAATATGAGAAGGAGTTAAAGGGCAGGTATAAAAGGGGCCATGAGAATGTCCCAGGAGGAGGGCAAAGAACCCAGAACCTTGGAGCATACAGGCAGGGAGGAAGTAAGAGATGTCTGGTGTGGCTAGAGTTCAGCGAGCCAAGGGAGCTGGATAGCATCTGGGGCTGTGACAATAGGCCTGTGTGTTGAGGTAAGGAACAGGAACTTTACCCTAAGGGCAGTGATGGCTGGCTCAGTGAGAGACAGACCACATATCACCTGGGAGGACCCCTGCCTACACCTATGTCCCAGGCAAAGTATGCTTTCTGGTGGAAGAGCTTGGGTGTGCCCACAACCTACAGGTCAGCACCATTCACTGTGAAATAAACAGGCCAGGAAGGAGACCCTGCAGACAGAGACTGAGGAGGAGGAGGAGGAAATGAAAGCCAACCAGCGCAGCTCAAGAAAAGAAGAGAACAAATAAGAGGGCAGAGCCACATGGATAAGGGATCAAGACCCTGGGCACAATTGGGAAGGTTTTCCTCCCTGACAGCAGTGGGAGGGGGGAACGGGTTCACATTCCAGGGAAGCATGAATGGTCACTGGGCATTTCACATTCCTCCGCAATCCTCACTTCCTCTCCATGGGAGGCTCTGTGATGACCTGACCTCAGAAAGGTCAGGTCAGCAGAGAACAGCCAAGGGCCATACCAAAGTGGTCAGACGTCCCCTTCCTACCACATGCCTTTAAGGAACCAACAGCAGTGTTTCCCTTAGGCAGGCTCAGGAGTGATCTGATGAACCAAAACCTGCAGGACAGGAGCCACCAGGGCCCCATGCTTGCCTCTAACCTCAGAGGGAAGGAGGATCATGCTGTGCCAGGGAGAGGGAACTGAGGAAAGATGCAGGCTGGTGTCCAGCAGACCTTCTCTTGGTGGGGTGGGAGTGTGGAACTGAGCGGAGGACACAGCAAGGAGGGCCTGGCATCATTCAAGGAGTCCAAAGCTGGAATCCGTCTTCCTGGACCACAGCCCGAGAGTGCAGACAGATGGGGCTCAGCATCGCCAGAATGCACTTAGCAAAGATCAGAAAAATGTATCTGGCCCCAACTGCACTGACCTGATTCAAAGGGCTTTAAACTAGATTTTAAGGTTGGGGAGAAGAATATAAGGGCAGAGGGAATAAATCAAAGTTAAACTAATTAAAAAGATATGGGAATAGATTATGCAAAGTAGAAGAAATAATAGGAAGGAGAAAGTCCATGTGGGAAATCAGGTTGTCACTATTCCCTAAGAAAGGACCCAGAGCCAAAAGGCAGCCACTGAAAGGAATTATTTACCCCAGGAAACAGATATTATAGGAGTAAAAGGGGTCAGGGGGCCAGGATGGGAGGTCACTTACGGGAGAAACCAGGGAAAGAGGTAGCCAGGAAGCAGAAGTCCTGAGGATGTCAACCAGTTCCTCTCCATTCCAAAGTTAGCTGGGGAAGACATTCACTCCCACCATTTCACTCTTTGTCTCCCCGGAAGCCCAATACCACCTTCTCAAATGGTCCCTAAAACCATGCAGAATGTCAGGTGTCCTCCTTGGCCTTACATGAAGTAAAAATAAGTTACTACATATTTAGTACCCTTTCCACCAAGGGGCTATGCTAGGAATCATATCACATCATCCTATTTGGTTTCCACACCCACATTATAAAGGATTAATGTCCCCATCTGGAAAATAAGAATGCATATTCAGAGAGGAGGGTAAGCAGCTTCCTAGGGCTACACAGCAGTCTGGATACTCTCAGGCTCCTCCCCTAGGTAGGAGGCCTAAGAGATGAGAAAATGCTTCTGGCTTCCTCCAGCTGCTTTCCTGGGGTGCTTTGCTACCTGTGATAGCTTTCTGTCTCCTGATCTCTGCAAACAGTTCCACTAAACATATCAGACACCCTCTGAATATGTGCCACCTACTCTGGCACTCCCTCACCCCAAGCAAGCACACAGATCATAGCTGGGACTGGCACCTAGACTGGCCTGCCTGGAGGCCCTAGCTCTTAATCACAACATTGCACTCCGTGGTGAGCGACTTAAGCCACTGAGGAAAACTATAAAATCATTCCTGAAAAATAATGCAGCAACATATGGTGGCATGACTGTTCCAATTCTGCTCTCATCAATGTCCCTGACAGCTGAGTCCAGCATGTCCACTTGGGATCTCCCATCATGCAACCCCTCTTCGAAGAAATAAATTGCTGGTAGAAAGATCTAAACTTAATAAGTCTTTGGGTAGCTCCAATCGCTTTTAGTCTATATTGATGTTTTGATGACTTTGCCAGGACTTGGCTTTCTGGCAGGTCTTACGAAACTAAGGGCTGGGCCAGCTAGTTCTATGATAGTTACTCCAAACTGTGTAGGTTCCAGGGACCTCCCTGGTTCATAGCTAATAACTAACACCATCAGCTTTAGACTTGTGGTTTAATCACATAAATCTGAGAATGGTCCCAAGAGAAAAAAAGCTCCCAACTTTGAAGATTCTTTAGACTTTGCCTTTGGTGTTGGGCCAGGTCTTGCTAAGCTGCTAAGATTTATCTAAAGCAGGCTTTCTCAGCCTTGGTTCCATGGGCATTTCGGGCCGAATAATTTCTTGTTGTGGGGCTGTTCTATGCTTTGTAGGATGTTTAGCTGCCACTTCCATCTGTCTCCCACCATTGTGACAACACAAAGGTGTTTCCAGACACTGCCAAATATCCCAGAGAGTAAAATTATCCCTGGTTGAAAATCTCTGCTCATAGCATTAGTTTCATTTGGAACCAAGCCCAGCCGCATCTTCAAGTTTTAGAGTTAGACTGTCCAAAACAGGTTCAGGTCTAAGCTACCTCTTGAGTCCCTTGGAAGATGACAATTGATAGGTCCTACAACCACTCTCCATAGTTCCAATAACCAAGGTTTTCAATTAGTGTCAGTGGACTCCCTAAGAAGTCTGGGCTTGCATTCATGGGACCTCCCTGGGTCCAAATGTTAACCCCAAGTCCAAATCTGTATATTCCAAAACCACAGTTGATATCACTTGTTATTCATGCTACAAGAGGCAAATGGGAATCAGGAATGGCTCAAGGAAAAACAAAACAAAAAGATGTATGTCTTTCATGTCATGCTTGCTCAGGGACATGCACTTGAGTTGGGTGTTGGACAGAATTATAACCACTATTATAATTCACCCCCCATCCCGCTGACTATGCTTCCAATTGAGTTCACCTGGACAAATGTATATGGCATAACTCCACTGCAGTTTCATATATAGAAGAAAGAAACAATAGCCAGTTTCAGGCCCGATTATTGTGCTCTTGGTAATATAAATATTTTACTTCACACCACTAACAGAAAGTGAAAGCAGTGTAAGGTTACTGGATTATGTACTGCAGCATCATAAGATTCAAAATGCCAATCTTAGGTTATAAATGCTTCCACTGAGCCTGTTTAAATATTTTCCTAAAGTCAGACAGACAGGTATTATTTTGGTTCAAACATGTCAAACAGGATCAACCGTAGCCCTCATTTGTCCTGCTTTGCCCCATAAAGACGGCACAGCACCTGGGGTAAAGACATGCTCATTTTCTTACAGGACAAAGAGGAAGAGGGATCTTTCCTCATGAATAAAGACATAGTCCAACTCCAAATTTCCAAGAGGCTCTCTAGCTCCTGTCAGGTCTGAGAAACATCAGTGACATCAAAAGAATACGCAAACATTAAAATGGATAGTCCAAAAATTATACCTAGTAAATAAATTGCTAAGAACCTGAGACTTTTATCAATTTATTTGTAGGCTGAGCTGGCTGTATTTTTGAATAGATGTTCTGATATGAACAGAGGCAAAATTCACTCATTTGATAGACATTAATGGAAGCTTATTATGTGTCAAACACTTTGCTATGGCACAAGAAATTCACATGTGCAAAAATATCATCCCTAGAGTAGTTTCCAGGCTAAAGTTTTCTATTATGTTATAGCCCAGGGACACTATAGCACTGAAACAACTAATAGCTAAAGAAAATATTAGCTCCTCTTGCCAGTAGGTTCTGACTAAGCTCAAGCAAAACTAGCTGGCTGAGATTAGGATAAAGCTAGAGACCCCCCTTTTAAATATTCATTCCAAAGAGCCCCTCCTCACTTAAGTCTAGTCACTAATGGGTGTGGACTTTCCCACTTATATGAAAGAGCCCAAGAGTCCTGAGAACTACCTACCCTGTTCTACCATGTGGGGACTCAGTGAGAAGGTCCCATCTATAAACCAGAAAGAGGGCCCTTACCGGACACCAAACATGCAGGTATCCTGAACTTCCCGTTGTTAAGAACTATGAGAAATAAATGCTGTTTATAAGACTAGCCAGTTTGTTCTTTTTTCCCACAGCAGGAAAATTGATTAAAGTATGAGGTTATTTTTTTAAAAAATGGTTATGTGAATAACTAGAAATTTGTTGAAAATCATTCTCTGACTTTTGTCCTGACAAAGTAGTTGTATCTTCAGAAGCACATGATCCAAGTATGTCAGTTCTCTGCAAAAGTTCCTCCAAGTTAGGCCAACATCATTACAGAGTGGTCTGTGTAGTCAAATATGTCCTCCCATCAGTTGCCCATGTAATAAGTTTCTTTCTGGTTAAAAGAGATATAACTGTCTTGGTAGATTAATATGTCTGTGTTCTCTTTTCATGTTGTTCACACACAGATTCATAAAACTTCTACTGAAAGTCTATTTTGTTCCCCCCCGCAAAAGGTGAGTATAGGCACAGGCCCTCCCTGGGCAGAATGCAGAGGAGTGGAGAGGAACAGTTACTGCACAGTGAGAAAAGCCCTCTATCCTAACTGTGCTCAAGGTGGAAAGGAAACACAAGAACTGAACCAAAGGAGGCCTCTGAGAAGGGAAGATGCTTCAGCTAGATGAATGGGGATCCAGTAGGCACCCAAGAGGGCACTGCATGTTCAGAGGCCGGCCTACGAGAACATGGCCCTTCTCAGGTGCTAACTGGTTTATTGGGGTAGTGCTGGTAAAAGACTGATAAGGGCAGAAAAATAAAAGACTGGCATCTAAGTGCTGAACTTACATGGTAGATTATGGACAGCCACAGAGGATGTTTGTCTTGGTTACTTTTCTCTCATTGCTGAGGCAAAATACCTGGTGCTCAGAATTAAGGAAGGAAAGGTTTATTTAGTTTACAGTCTGTGGAGATTTCAGTCCATACTTGGCTGGCTCCAAGGCAGGGCGGCACATGGCAGAGGGCAACAGTTTATGGCGGCAGAAAACAACAAAAGCAGCAAGAGCAAACAGGAGGAGCAGCAAGAGCAAGCCTCTTTCCCTCCCTTATGCAGTTTACCACCCCAGGGTGAGTGTAGCACTCACACCTATAATCCCAGCACTGGACCATGAGTCAATCAAAAACTCTAGAAGCCTGCCCCATGACTGCCTGAGACTTCGGGGAACACTCAAACACAAACCACAACAATGTTTAAAAAAATGTATAGATGTAACTTTGTTGATTTGCTGAGAAGAACCTAGAAAAAGTGAGGTCCATTAGAAACAACTGCAATAGTCCAGAGGGGACATGGTTAAGGCTAGGACTAAAGCACTGTTGATGGAAAGGGAAGAGAGATAGGAGAGAAGAGAACTCTACAATACTTGGTGACTGGATGGAGGGTGAATACTGAGGGAGGAATCAAAAATTATATGTAGTCTTCCACTTTGAGTGACTGAGCCAAAAAAAAAGCAGCCTTTCCATATAAAGACTAGTGTCTATGGAACAGGTGTGGAGGTGGCAGCTTATATATGAGAAGTGGGGAAACTTCTCACCTGACTGCTTCTCAGGTTGGCACCTGGAAATTCCAAGGGTGCAGGGGACATTCAGATGGAGAAGTCTGAGGAAGTAAGAGATACTTGCTCTGGGCCCAAGAAGGTCAAGGCCAGAGACACAGGCCTGGAAGTTTCTGGCACATGGTCATTAGCTAAAACCCAAAGATGGGTAAGTGAGAGCCTGTTGAGAAGGCATGAAAAGAAAGAAGTCATGGAGGAACTCTGGAAAACCCCACAACTTAGGGGAGAGGCGGCAGAGTCAGAAGGCTACAGCAAAACTATGACAAAGACAGACAAAATGATTACTAGTGTAGATGACACAAAAAGCAAGCAACACATTTATTCTGGAGATTGTCTAGAGGATGCAGAGGACCCAAAGAGATTGGATCCAAAAAGTCAACAGAAAGCTACCATAACTTCCCAATGTATCTGGTAGAAGCAGCTTTCTCAGAGAAATTCCAGCTTTGAAAGGCTCTACAGATGCATGGATGTCCAGAGGCAGACACAGTGCACTGCAAGGTCCCTGAACTCAGGTGTTCTCTTGAGAAAACACAACTTTGGGGACTGCAAAACCAGTGTGTGCTTACTGGCTAATATACTGCAGATATTGCATTATTTTATAAAAATGTGTTACAGGATAGGTGGGGGAAGGGCAGGGATCTTGGCAGGAAAGGAGGAATGATGGAGATAGTAGAATGCTGACTAAGATCTTGAGCTCAGACAAGGATATACAAGCCTGAAAGTCGTCCTTTGCTACTTCCCAGATCTCAGTCATTGACTGGAAATCCAAAGTACTGAAGAATTTCCACTGTTCTGCAGTGTGGGGCCTGCCGACTGTACCTGGAAGCGCTGACTCAAATTTTTCACCTTGGATGAAATGCACTGACACGTCACCCAGCCAATAAACCAGACTCCCTGTGGGCAGTTCCTGATATTACTTATTTTTGTTAAAAAACAAATTAATCAGTATTGAAAAGTTGAATTTTTGATCACAAACTTTAGAATACAAATGTGATAGTAAAAGCTGGTTAAAAACCATTATAACTAATGTTGGGAAACAACTGACCATGGATGGCCCATGTTTTTGCAGTCTCACGAGGAGAAGCATTACTTCTCTTTCTTCTTGGGTATCATTTCCAAGAATGCACATATGATGATGAATAGCCCTAAAAAACAGAAATAGTGTCCGCTCAAAGAACAAGGAGTTCGTTGGTTTATGGCCCACTGTAATACCTTTCTCTGAGAGGAAGGAAAGCCAGGCTTATTGCCCATTATAAACAATTTGTAGTTTCTCTCCTCAGGTTCTTCACATGGTGTGCAAAGGTTTCTCCGGGCCCTATTCACATCACTACAGGAACCGACACTTAGGGAAATGGGACCCATGCCAACTCTCTGGCCACTACTAATACAAGTAATACAGTTCTTTGTCTCTGACCCTGGAGTTTCATGTCTTCTGCCAGCACCCATGAAATTGTGGCAGGCTAAATTATTGGTTTACAAGTAAATTTTCAGACCTTCACGGTTCTTGACATCTATGAAATCCCCATGTTGATCAGAGAGTGCTCTCCTTTACCAACTTTCTTTATGTTTTTCTTTACTTTTGTCTTAAGGTTTATAGGTTTGTCTTAAGGTTTTGTCTTGAGGTTTACCTTAAGGGCTACTTCAAAAGGACTCAAGACTGTTTAAAATGTCAAAATATGATATATTATGATATAATATATCATAAATATAATATATTTATATTGCATACATTCATTCTATGTAGTGAGAAAATGAAAAATTTATGCCTTTTTTCATTTTTAGAGACTGAGAGGTTGAAAAATCCAGTGATCTGGGTGTGGTAGGTGGTACAACCGTAATCCCAGCACCCTGGGAGGCTGAGGTAGAAGAACCATTAGTTCAAGCCCAGCCTTAGCAATATGGAGAGACCCTGTCTCAAAATTTTAAAAAAAGGAGGACAGAGATGTAACTCAGTGTGAAAGTCTTGGGTTCAATCCTAGCCACACACAAACATGCACATACATGTGCAAAATAATCCAGTGATTTGAAAATTCCAGGGACTTGAAAAGGCTCCCAACAAGGTCCCACAGCAGGTATAGAGGTTAAGGCTTTGGTGTTGAGTGGAGTTCCTGAGGGATTTGGTCTAACTGACCAAATGCATCTAGTAGCTGTAATCAGGTGAGCTATAGAGAGGCAAGGCCATCCTGAGTCACAGAATCCCAAGGAATCAAGTTTCCTGCCAATTCATGCAACACTGGCGTGGAGGTGCCCAAAAGCTGTATGCTAGCAAACCAGAATGCATGAGGCTGATGACTGATAATATTTCACTGCCACTGTGCCAGGTGGAAACAGGATAGCAGATGTTTCTGACTGGTGCCATGTGGATTATGTAACCTGGAAAATGCCTATACCTCAAGGAGACTCTAACGTGCTATACAACAAAGCAACATAGATACTCGGTGGATACTAACGATGACAACAGCAAGGATGGTCAGTGGATGCTGCTATGAACAGTCATTATTCATTTAAACAGAATGAACATTTCATGATATTACTGTATGTCTACCAATTTATTTCCAGATTTAAGAATCAGGAAACAAAGAAATTATCGTATTTGCCAGTACTTTAAATGCTGTGAAAGGAAATATTATTATACCACTGTCAATTATTTTTTGTAAATGCTACCTGGTAAATGCATGGCCAGATAAGCCACATATCATTATCCTCAGACCAAATCTAGGAACCCAATTACAAGTAGAAAAAGAAACTGCTGCGGAGCATATTTTTCCTGACATAAAATTACTAAAGTATGGCAAAAATTTCAAGTGTAACTATAAAGTATCATTTTGGGGTGCAATATGGGGGTGACCAAAGTAACAGCAAAAGTAACTCTGCCATTTTGTGCTTTCATGGTGGTCAGTGAGCCAAAGCCACTTATGAACTCTTAACAGGAGACTCCTCCTACTAGGAAAGGTCGCTTCTCTCCACCGGCCTCATAAGGGACTCACATGTATGAGGGAGGGAGCAAGGTAGGGACACAGTTCTAATTCTCCAGGGACAGCAATTTAACAACAGGAAACACTGCACGGATTGCCACCAACACTTGGTCTTCAGGTGCTCAAAGAGAAGAATTTATTATTTCCAGAGTTACCAGTGAGTCCTCTAAGACAATAATAGGTTCTTCATTTATTAGATAGATATTCTGACGTAAACCTCCAATGCTCAGAGAAAGTAAGGGAAGGATATCAAAGCAATGGGTGAAGGGAGATGCCACCGTGTATTTACCTGCACTCCGGGCTGGCTGCCTGCCTTAAGTACAGCACGGTGCAAGTAAGAACGTATAGATGTCTTTTCCTCATTTGAGGCTGGTAGTTACATAGAGGAAAACACTCAGACCATCATCACGAAGTCTAGGCAGCACTGGGACATGCATCTGCTGTGAACCATAAGAGGGCCACATGGAAAAACAATTCCAGCACACTGGATGCTGGGAGTGAGTGGCACCACTCATACAAAACTTACAGTGGATTTACCTGGGAAGGGTTTTGGCTGAAAGATCTCATTAGATGGTACATAATGCTATTGGTATTTAACCCTTAGGCCTTTCCGGTTTAATAATATATTTTGTAAGAGAAAAGAGGATATTTCTGTTTTATATCTTCTGTTTTTAAATCTTTAGGTAAAAGAACCCATAAAGCGGTCATATAGTTTTCTGGCATACATAATTCAGTAACAAATAATAGTTTTTCCTTTTCTTACAAATACAATTCTGAAACGTAGGCAGCAATTTTTGAAGATATTGAGGAGAAGGTAGGCAAATGGTACGGCATAAATTTGATCACCACCACAAATGCTGTGGAACCATGACTCCATGAGAGACGGCTAGAAGGAGCCCAAACACGGGGTCCTATTCCCAGCACTATGCTAATGAGATCTGATACAAATCTTCCGATCTGTTTCAGCTTTAGGGAAATGTGGCTAATAACATTTCTTACCTAAACACATGACAAGATAGTAAATAGTAGCATATGAGAGGCTGGGACAGAGAAGAACAGAAATGTGTGTATGATGTTATATGATCCCATAAGCATCAGGAGTTAAAAGGCCAGTCAAGCCTTGGCACGCTTGCTCCACACAGTGCCAGGTGTTTGGTGCAAGACAAACATCTGGATTTGTGATTATACTTTTTATTCTTCCTCCAGATGTTGAAATATTGTAAATGTTAGGGATCAGAAAAAAGTTACTTTGAACACTTGAAAATTAGACCTGGTAAAAAGAATTAACTATTAATGGCATGCCAGCATTAGCAATAACAAAATAGGCTGAGAAAAATTTTCTGTCAGCCTAACTTTGTATTTCTGACATAAAAACAAAAGTCTACAGTTGGAAAGAAGCATTGTGAGTTCTTGCTGACACCATTCTCTATAGAATGTCTTTTTATATACTTGTTATTTCTAATTTTATAAATGAGCTACCTATTAGGACAAGGAAGTTGAAATATGTTCCTGGTCTCCACTGATTTGGGTCATGATTACTTAACATATGATGGACAGCTCTTCCAGAGCCCAAAGAGCCACTGTTTTGCCCTGCTCCACTGGGAAAAGCAACATTACATGATGCTATTTCATTACTTTGTAATTATGTATTCATTCAAGTCCTATATACTTTTCTGAAAGTATACTAAAAAATATATTTCCCCAAATGCATATAGCATATATCTAAAACATCTTTTATCATGTTCTCAGAGTTTAAAATATTCTCTTTCATTAGATAGGATGGCCTCTAGTTCAACTTTAATTGGACAAAAAACTTGAGGAACTGCCTTTGGCCACAAAAATTGAGTAGTTTAAAAACTTGAGCACAAACAATATTTACAGATACTGACAGCTCCCTCTTAGTTTGGGCCAATAAGAATTTCACAGTTCAGACACTCATCTATAAATGGTTGGAGGTACAACCCCTAAAGTTAAAAATCCCAAGATTAATTTCCAAACCACAACTTTGCAGGATGCTATTTTTCATATTGCCCCCTGGAAATACCACCACATAGATACAGCAGTGATGTAAGGCAGGGTTTGGAAATCACCCGGCTGTCACAAACCAGTCTGTTTTCCCGATCCTCAGAGACTCAGTATTTTCAGACTGACATTACTCATCTATGACTGAGCCATCTGCCTGGGACAGTCATCCGTGGCTCAGGGACCAGCAGTAACTAGAAGAGATGGAAGGCTATGGTAGAGCCAGCCTGCTTCTGCACAGTGAGCCCCAGGGCTCAGAAAGCCAGCAAAAAATTGGACAGACAATGTCATTCCATTACATCCAGTTCTGCTGAGGTCATGGAGTCCTGTCTTGCTTAAGTTAAACTTTATGCCATATTTAGCCAACCTCCCTAGAGTTAAAAGTTTAGCGTTTCTCCTGTGTTCACTTGGCTGAGTCTCCATCCGGCTGGAAGCCCTTAACACTTGATGAAACCAAGCAGTGCCAACAGCAGTGTTAGTCAACATGCATTTTGTATGCACCTATGCCCAAGACCACGCTCTGTGCTAATGTGAAAGCAAATGAACCCACAGCGCACAGAGCAATCGGGGAGACACAGCTGATGCCCAAGGCTACAGTGAAGAGTATCACTGCTTTTTTCCAAATAAAGCTAAGACAACAAGACTTTCTCCAGGGAAAGTCTGCCCGTCTGCATATAAGCATGTGCGCGCGCACACACACACCACGTGCCAGAACTTTTTACTATTTTTTTCTTCTTCAGTATTTAACTTTTCTTTTCACTAGGTTCACGTTTTTCTTTGCTAACTTTAATTTTATTGTCCATCAGTTTAATTTAAACCAGACTAACAGATCCTAGGGTTAAAAAAATTCAAAAGTGATCCCTTTTGGGGCAGAGCTATATATTCAAATCATAAAGAAATAAGTTAATACCTCAGTATTTAGAATTAAGCTTTAAAGTCAATCTTATTTTTTATATTTTCCCTCTTCAGTGGCATACATTGACAACTTCCATCAATCATTTTGTTGTGCTCTGAAGATGTCCAGTTTATTAAAAACAGTGAAGGTTGTGGTCATCCTAGAAATTTACCTGTTCTTGTCTCCTTATTAGTCTGCGGGTTGGATTCATTACCACTGCCCAGAAGCCTGTTTGACATTATTGCATCAGTTCTCCCTTGCCTCCCCCTGCACTCACCTTGGGGATGCTGAGGTGTTCCGGAGGAGGAGGAGGAGGACACCGTGAAAGCGACCTGTGCATCTGCAGATGGAGGGCTCTGGCTCACAGGGACAGGCGAGGCAGGAGCTGCTGGTGAGGTCAAGTCCAAGCAGAGGTCAGCTCTGCCCTGGCTCGTACTCTGGCTTCTCAGCTCCTTCTCGTGCGCCTCAGCTGCCAACTGCTCCAAGTATTTGTATCTGAAAGTTAAATTCCAAAGGGTTTCCGTAAAAAGAAAGAGGAGCCCGTGGCTGATGCTTGTTTATGGACGAAACACCTGCAGAGTGAGCTGATTTCCTGAAGCATAGAGCACAGCGCAGGGCTGACTGGAGGGTCAGCCTGCCAAAAACACTCGGCGAAGCCAAGATGCTAATGATTAAAAATCCTGCATCATTCACAACCCAGCAAATTGGGAGAAATGGCAACGTCACACAGTCCCAGATCCGGGATCACTGCTGCAGAATCTGATTTTGCTCTTTTAGGGAACATTTGTACAAATAAGTAAAACAGCAATAATGGCCATCAAATGTCCCCACAGTGATAGCTGAGAACCAAAGCCCCTCAGAGCTCACAGCTGCAAAATGAGGATGCCTCTCTGTGGTGGAGATAAACAATGCCCCCAAAATACCAAAAGGGTCTGCTTGGGGAAGGCCTCTGGGAATTTCTGAACCTGCTTCAGTGCTAACAGCAATGCAACTGGAATTCACTTTGTTCTGTCAGCATCGACCATGGAAACTTTTTTATATTCTAAAATATTTCTAAGCAGGACTCAGACATCCAATAGCTTGGACCTGACGTCACGTGTAGTTTATTCATCAAAGTCAGTTTAAAAGAACAAAGATACATCTGTTTTGCATTTCAGGCAGGCAGAACCCACTAACTGTTTATTAAGACCAGCTACCAATCATATTCCTCATAGTGAGCTTTATAGATCAGACCAAAATAACTTTGAAATATGTGCCTCTTCCAGATGTCTGCTAATTTTACTCACCATTATTGGTGCAGAAATAAATGTAAAAATTCAGCTGTAGCAGGCCTGTGACTATCTTACCCACCACAGAACTGCGAGACAGCTTACTCAATATCCATCCAGGTTCACTGCTTTAGTCCCTCACGACCAGCAACTCCTAGCCGCTA
This sequence comes from Chinchilla lanigera, assembly GCF_000276665.1. Lineage (NCBI taxonomy): Eukaryota > Metazoa > Chordata > Mammalia > Rodentia > Chinchillidae > Chinchilla > Chinchilla lanigera. The sequence goes on along the minus strand of NW_004955402.1, from coordinate 23,195,412 downwards.
GGGACCCTACTGTCACTGACGTGATGCTCTAATTGAAGATAAGAAAGGCATGACATAGGTTAAAAATCTTGTATAATGCATGCACTTCATCCCATTTTAAGGGGGTGTGGTTCCCTCCAGCTGTCTTTGTCACCGGTCTCAGGGCCAGAGCAAAGGCAGACTGCCCTTCAGGCCACGCTTATATGTGCTGCTCCTTCTGTGAAATCTGCCTTGACCGCCACAGCTGGAAGTGATCTTGGCCTTGCCTCTGAACTCATGTCGGATATGTATCCCATTCGACTCAGATGGCATTTTAACATTTACTGCCTGGCATATTTAGTCATCTTTTCACATGTTTTTGTCTGCTTTCAACAAGTAGATAATACAATTTTTGAGAATAGGAAGACTGCCGTCCTTTGTTCTTTCCCTTGGTGCCTTGCATTTGTCAGCTGATGGGAAGCAGGCAAAGCACACAGGAAGACACCTGCAAAGCAGCCCTCAACCTGAAGAAGTCCACCTGCTGCCCAGGATGCTGCTGGGCAAAGGCATCCTATTTCCTGGATGTGGGCAGTGAGCCCGTCTCCCTGGTGAATCTCAGATAAAAGTCTTGATGGATTACATATACCAACACTCAAGGCTTGCGGGGAGCAGCTGCCTCACAGCTACAGGAGGAAGTCGTACCCAAAAAGACTTACACTTTCCCTTGCCAACAGCATCATCGCTCCAAAAGGAAGGGAGGTCATAAAAGGAATGTGTTTTCTGAGCTCAATTCAGACCAGCAAGGAAGGGCTCCTGGCTAGGGAAACAACAGGAACCTTGGGAGAAAGAGATGTGCAGGGCAAGAGGCAGTGCCTCCAGGAATGCTGTCAGTCCAGTAGTAGTTGTGAGCATACCAAGTCCAAGCCTGCAACAGGAGAAAGGGGCAGGCAAGAATGGAATATGAAAAAGGGATCTAGACAGGTCTGGGAGATCAGAATCCTGAAGCAGGAAATCAGGAATCCAGAAAGGATGCTAGTGGGTCCTTGCATGAACGGCTTCCGGCCAAGAGGACAATCCCCCCCTTGATCTCCATTTTAGCTGTGCCAGCTCTCGTCCTGGATTTCTTTACCCCAGACTGGCAGGCATGGGTTGACAGCCAAAGGGCTCACCCCACTTTCTCGGGTACTCCAGAGGTTGCTCATCCAGAGTCTGGGCAGATGTAACAAAAGAATATTCCTATGCACCCCTCTGGCTCACAGATGCCATCACCAATAGTCTATGACACAGGGAAGGAGCCAAAGGCTTAACTACAACTGTTCTAAGGGATGAAAGTTTTTATATGGCAGACAAAAATGGCAAGGGCTAGGATTAGTGCGTGTAGAGTTTCAGTTTTATAAGGTAAGAGGAACTCTGGTGACTAGCTGTACAACCATGTGAACGTACATTGTACTACTAGTTATGTTATCACAATTTTTAAAAGTTTTTAAATGGCAGAAGTAGATAGACATGGAGGTTAAGACCATTAAACCTTCATGGAGGAGCAGCAGCAAAGTTTGTCTACAACGGCCCAAGAGGTGAGGGTAGGGAGCTGGTACCCATGGACACAGCCACAGAACCTGGCAGTGAGAAGGTTACAGCATAGCAGCCCTCCCGACTATGTGATCCCCTGGGGGTCCTTAGGGAAGAAGCTGGACTCCCATCATGACTATTCCTTAGACAGTACCTCTAAGAGCCATAACACTTAGGGACCCAATTGTACTTGATCTAGGGAGCCCACTTGTGTATGCAGTGCCTGTCAGCATTCCTGATGCCTCGTGAAGCAAAACCAACGAACAGACAATGATGAGGCCGCCATGCAAAGGACTAGGCTTTCCATTCACAAGGCTCAGCCCCAAGCACAGACCACCTTTTCTGCCTACATCAAAACTGTCTCATTTCTGCAAGCCCTGCTCCATCCATTATTCATTCATCTTTTTCTTTTATTTATTTATTGAACATTTGTAGAGTGTCTGCCATCTGCTAAGAACTGTAACAAGCACTAGAGACTTAATAATAAACAAGAAAAAGATATCCCACCCTCCTGAGGCTCACGATTCAATGGCAAAGAAAGGTAAATAAACCACTCTTCTGGGAATGAACTCCAACTCCCATGAGGTCTGGAGCTGCAGCTCAAGATCTCTTCACAGGATCTGACATAAAGCCTATTTGACTTGAGACTAACCTAAATTTGCTTACAAATGCTACCTCCCCTTGCAAATTCTCCCTTACATTAAACCTAAGGCAAGCTCCCTCTAACTTCTATTCTCAGTCCTACTGTGCAATGATGAGAATCCTTTCCCAGTGCTCCAACGAGCACTTCTTGCATAATATCCAAAAATCCTAGGCTGGTCCCGAATCTTCTCTTTTACCTGTTCTTGTGGCCTCTGTTTCCTACGGCATCTGCTCTGTGTCCTGTTGCTCACACTCCTCCGACTGACAAATCCCACTGAACTGACTCACCAACCACACCAGCCCAACCTAAGCATACCCCCAGCCTAGATTTCAGTCCTTACTTCTTGTGCTTAAAAATACTATTCATGAATGTCACTTACGTTGATCATTACTATTTAAAGACTGTCTTCTGATACTTAAACAAAATTAGAAGTAGCATCGCAATAGAAACTGATTCTTGGTTTGCATCACTGTTGATGCAAACTAGGCTTTCCATTCACAAGGCTCAGCCCCAAGCTTGAAATTACAAAAATGAGATCACATGGAATAAAATATAACTGGACAACCACAATATCTCAACATAGCAAAGTGACATTACTCTTCTTATACTGACATAACACAAACCTCAGAAAACATCTGCACTGATTCAGGTCACCCTTACCGGAATCTTTTTGTTAAGAATAAGAGACACAAAGCCTAGCAAACATACCTGGCTCTGTCCTGAAAAGTTAATAGATGGAGTCCTCACCCTTATAGGCCTCTCTCCCCTGTCATCCCTACTAGTTGTCCCATCTCCTTTCAGATTGCGTTATACTTAGAAATTTGATCATTTCCTGGCTTACCAGGACCCCTAGTTTTCCAAACAGGGACGAAAGTATATCTTCCTCACTCCTGTCTGTACCAAGTAATTCAAGAAATAAACTAACCACTCTCAAAAAAGGCGGCTGGTTTAAACCAAAGGAAAATGCCTGGCTGCTTTTGCCAAACCTCTGTGTCAACAGAAAGGTAGGCTAGCCAGATGTGGTGATACACATTTGCAGTCCCAGAACTCTGGGAGGTTGAGGCAAGAGGATTGCAAGTTTGAGGCCAACTTCAGCCACTTAATGATATAGTGAGACCCTGTCTCAGAATAGAAAAAAGAGCTGGGGATACAGCTCCGCACAAAGGCTCTGAGCTCAATCCCCACTCTCTCACCTCCCATCCCCATGAGATGAATTGGGGAGAGGATTCCACACCTGCTAAGGCCCAGGTTGACAGGCAGCCAAGGGCTAAGGACAGAAAGCAGAACGAAAGGGGAGGAGAGCAGTGACAGCCTCATTATACAGGTCTGCAGGCACAGTGAAGCCCTATTTGGAAGAAAACAGCCGTAAATAATATTCAGGAAAAGCTAGCCTTCAGTGATTTGGGGAAATTTTGAAGTCACTCTGAGCCAGTTCAGACCTTGACAAAGCACCTCAACATCTCCCCAGGAGCTGCCACGCCTTACCTACGTGGACATAACTTGACGGTCAAGTTGTCAAAGCTCAAAAAGTACAGAATCTAGGGGAAGAACTAAAAAAATAAAATTGAATTCCTTAAGCCTGGGCAGAAAGTCAACAATATTTTCAGTAAGAGAATATGTTATGCCCCCCTCCCCAATGTCAAAAGCAGGTATTAGTCACAGAAAACAGAAGTTTCTTGTTTCTTTACCAGCATTTCTCACTCTGACTTTACTGGCCACAACTGGCTATTAGGATGACAATAATCTAACAGAATGTTGGAAATAAAAGTGCTGTACTTTTATTTATGAGGCTGACTTAAGCATCTAATTTTTTAATTGAGTACAGGCAGTCTCCACTCTTCCCTGCCTCAGACCTTCTTGATCTATTTAGCTGATGGTGCCTAAAAAATTAGCACAATTCCACATCTTACTGGCACTGTCCAGAAATTTGTGAGGTTCTCAGCTGGCTCCAGTACAAAAGGTTTAAAATAAACGTTTCCGTATCTCCATGCTGTAACGCCATCTGGTGGTAGAGGGCACAACTGCAGGCTACATACTGCAGGGCGTTAAAACTTGTCTTTTGCTGGTTTATTTCCCAAACCAGCCTCCTTTGCTTACCTAGATTTATCAGACACTGAGTATATTACTGCTTTATTGTTGTCAAAATCATGTTGCCATTGAAATTAGTGAACTTGTTTATAGCTTCGATATCATAAATAAAGCAGTAAGTTCTTTTGCTCATTTATTTATTCTACACATTATTCCTAAGTACTTACTGTGCCTCAAGCATGTGCTAAAATACTTGCTGGAGGAATGCTAACCAAGTACAGTATGGAAGTACATAGTAAGGACCCCTAAGTCAAGCTCAGAAACGATAGCGCCAGATGTTTCAGATATAGCCATGCACTGCATAATGATGCTTTAGTCACTAGTGGATAACACACACAGTGATAGTCCCATACGAGTATAAGGGATCTTTTGTGCATCTTAGTGTTCTTCATCATGTTAAACAATAACACCACCATCTATCATGGCAACTCTCAGAACATATATCTATTGTCAAGTGACACATGACTCTGTATACCATTTGTCAATGTGTTAATATTAACGTGCTTATTTGGAGAGGGATTTTGGAGCAGCAGACATACATTTTATCACGACGACATTAAACGCCAAAGCCAAAATTTTCCTCAAAAACTTAGATCATAAGAATGTTTTTCCAAAATGCCAGTTATGCAACGTCTTGGGTGCCTTGGGTCAAGTTATTTTAAGAAATTGTCTCCTCCGCATGCTTGGTTAACAGCACAAAGTCACATGCCATTAGGTCACAATGGAAAAGAAGGGATGTACAAACCTTTCTTCTCTTGCTTGTCTTTGCTCTTCTCGTTTGTCTAAATACTCTCGGCTAACAGAAACATGCAGAAAATAGAGTTAGATGCTCATAAAAGTACCTAGAAAGTATTAACAGGATATCACGAAAGCCTACTATCACTGCAGCAATGAAAAATGTTGCCGTTGACTTTTGTTAAAAATTTAAATACTGTTCTTTTAAGTACTAGATACACTGTATTTTCACTAAAGTCACAAGGATGTTAAAAGATGACAATATTGGAGTCACTCCAATATTGCATGTTATGTTATGTTATAATACTGTATTTTCTATAATTATAATACTGTATATAATACTGTATACAGTTATAATACTGTATTTATTATATAACACTGTATTTTCACTAAAGTCACAAGGATGTTAAAATGACAATATTAGAGTTGCTCCAATATTATGTTATCCTGTGTAAAGACTGTAAGTATATGAGGGAGAAAGAAGAATTTTTTTAAAAGACATAAATCAAACATGAAAAGTACAAGTTGGCAATAGCTTTTAGAGGTGATTAATAGCTGACCAAGCTCTACTAGTTCCATAACATCCACCTGAAGAATTAAACCTAAGCAGGCCCAAGTGCGTTGGCCATGTTGTGTTACACTCCACAACATTCCTCCTGAGGATTTTTTCACATCCATTGCATTCTTAGTTTCTATTCTAGCACTACTGGAAGCCTGGGCTTTGTGCACTCTTTGGGTTGCACCCACAAGACTCCCTACCTTGTCCAATTCTAATGTTTTGTTTTCCTGTTCCTGCTGGTAAGGGTCCAACTTGAATCTACGTTTGAGACAATGTGTTCAGTCACCCCTCAGTGGACCAGTTATTTTTCCTGGAGAAACCTAACATCCATGTTTTTTACACTAGACCTGGTAATGTAGCTTAGTCTTCTACTGCTCAGCACACGGGCAACTGGCTATAAAGGGATAGCACATCAAAAACAAGTAGGTTAGGACTAAGAAGAAAAATGCAACCAGGATTCAGATTTGTTATCACTTATAAATATCCATCCTCATACTCAATGAAACCAACAACAGATAAACAATAACTCTTAGATGCTTTGCAAAAAGTATAAGAGCATGTACAATTTAAATCAATGAAGTGGATGAAAGCTTGTCAATTCAACTAATATAAAGGAGTGCTATGGAAAATTTTATCTATTTCCTTTTAAAAATTTCTTTCCTGTCCTAATGTCAGAAGCATGGAGTTACAGTCACTATAATTAATGGTTGCCCGTGGCCTGTCCTGCTGATTAGCATCTTTCTCGAATCAGAGTCATTTTGCCTCGATCTCTGCATGTGTTCTTATACGACAAATGAGAACAACTTGAAACCAAGAGCAAATGATGGACAGTCTGAATACAGATGCTCATGACAGAGTGCCTGAGAACAATCCTCATCTGTGTGTGACATAATGATGGAGTATACGTTATAATACATTCTATTCTATTTTGTTATATCTCCCAGATTCCAGTGACATGAATGCTAGATATTTTGGTGTTATGCCATGGGTTTCTAGGATGCTTGTTCACAGTTTTAAATTTTTATTTTCAGCCTGGATAATTTCTGTTGTTCTATGTTGAGATTAACTGACACCCTTCTTATCTCTATTCTGTTATTCTGTTCATTTGATGAAATTTTTATCTTGTTTTTTAAATTTTTCTGTTCCATACATATTTCTACTTGGTTCTTTATATTTCTTTCTCTGCAGAGACTTGCCTTTTCATTTATTTCAAGAATATTTGCCTTTACTTCTTGAAGCATGTTAGTAATAGCTATTTTAAAGTCATCTGATCATTACAACATCTATGTTGTCCTCCTGTGGTTAGCACCTTTTCATTTTCTTTTCCCTAGGAGTTAACATTTTCCTGGTTCTCTACATGACAAGTTCTTTTAGATTGTGTTCCAGAAATCTTAAATATTCTGTACTGAGATTCTGGGTAAATTCTATGAAGAATCTTGAGTTTTGTTTTGTTATATTTTAGCAGCAATCAACTGGGTTAGGTTCAGCCTGGGAGTTCTGACCTCCCTTCTGGAATCAGTTTAAATATTAGCTCAGTTTTCAACTATTCTCAGTCCTGCTCACCTCAGGCCTTATGTGCCCCTTCCAGCAGCCAGTCTGGGAACTGGGTGGCGATCTTCACTATACTTAGTTCTCAAAGCCTGTGCTCTCTTGATCTTCCAGCTCTTTGTTACTTTCCTCATACTTCCTGGCTTCCTTGGTTTACCTAGTCTTTCACCCAGAAAACCTTGGCTTCCTTTTCCCTGATCTACTGTGTACTTTTGATAACTGTATCTGGATTCAGGGCAGTGCAGCAGGACACACACACACACACACACACACACCCCATTTCCCTAGTACTCATGCGGAATTGCTCTTCTGGTCAGAGGATGGTTTTTCCTCACCCAGAGTTTTAGGTACCTGTCTGAGTACTGCTGCCATCACTGTTTTTGCAGCAATACTGCTTAGAGGCTGAGGTAGTAGAGATAGGAAAAAGGGGAAAAGAGAGTATTTCTATATTCTCTGACCCTTAGGAGTTCTTTTGGCTGTGCCTCAGTCTAGAAAAAAGGGTTTTTCTGGGCATTTTTGGGTCGATATTTGACATAGGTTTCTAGGTTTGGGAGTGCCTTTGAGTTCATGTCAGGTGATACTGGAGGTAAAAAATGGTAAACTCTCACTGGTAGAATTCTGGATGTTGGTCTCCTCTGTTAATTTACCGACTTCCTATTACATTTCAGAGTTTCCAGAGCCACGCATTCTGTCTATGATTCATGGATGTATTCGGTGATGCAATGGAGAGACAGGATGGAACGTGCTGATTTCATTTTCTCCAAAACGAGTACCTTATTTTAAGAGATTTTCAACCACTAATTCTGGATATATAAGCTAATCTCTGAATTTTCCACATATTTCAGTCAAATTACTTGGTGCTATTTAGTGGTAATACATCCAAATCTCTCAGAAAGCCATAAATCAGGAAGCCTTTAACCTGTTACAGGGTTTTAAAAATCAGTCTTTTAAAACAACTTCTTGAACTAGCTCATGACAAATGGTGCATAGAGAGCTGGTGTTTCCACATATCATTTGGTAGAAATTTGACAGCTCTGAGGGTGCCCCTCAAGCACAGTAGAGAAATGATGCTGGTTTGGTTCATGCAGCCCATTCACCCACTTTTACAAAAGCTAGGATTGGCATTTTATCCATGGACTAGGGAGATCTGTTTTCATAAAGAAGTAAGGTAAAGTTAAGCAACTTTGCAACACTTCTGACATTTTGATCATTTTATAATTACATATATTTTCCTTGTCTTCTGGAAGAAACCAGGTTACTGAATCCATAAGTCCTCATTAACAGTCCCCTATATCCTTTACTGATTTAGCTGAAAGTAATCAATGGAAATATTATTCTCCAAAGAAACTGAAGAGATTAAACCAGAAGTAGAAATATAAAGGGAAATGAAGAAAAAAAAAGGTAAAAGTTATTGGAAAAGTGACTAGGGAAAGTAAAGAAGGGGGAGACCACCTAGGGAAAGTGGGACAGGAAGACAAGTGGGAAAAGGGAAGTTGGAAAAGTAGGCAAAGAAAGAGTGGAAAGGAAGGCAATGTGTAAAGAAAGACTGCACAATACTCCATGAAGCACAACACGGCATGAAACCAGTGGTAAGGGTGGAAGGAGGTCAGCTTGGAGGATGGGAGAACCAGGGAACTGGTGGATGGAGAAGCAGAGGCACAGTGGACTCAGCAGGCTCAGACAGGCCAAGATATGAAATATATACATATAATAAATAAAATATAAATATTATACAAAATAGTATGAAATACATTATATAAAATACATATTATATATTATATAAAATGTATTATATATATTTTTAAGATTGCTGCAAGGAACAAGAAGCAAACCAGAAAATGGGAAATATTTTCCTTCAGGCATCCAATACAATATGAATAAAACATGAGGCTCTTTAGTGAGAAATGGCAAATTAAGACAATTATGCTCTCTGCCCTGAGGAAGGCCTGGGTAGATAATGAGGACCTAAAATACACAAGTTCCTAATTGCATTTGGCTTTCTGCTCTTCCTGCCTTATGGTCAGAGAAAGGTCAGAACACACCAGAGCTAGTCCACAGCAGGCAAATATTGCTCTTCCTTAGACACGGGCAGAATTAGAAGTGAATATGCTTCCTAACCCTTTGACACCAGCATTAGTCATACACGCTTGCAAAATCATATTCTTTAAATTGCAACCTCTTGTTAAAAGAATCTTCAAATCTTCCTTACTTGAATTTGTTTCTTTCCTCCCGTTCTATTCTTTGCAACCTTTCTTCTCTCTCCTGTCGACGCCTCTCTCTCTCTGCTGCCAGTGACTCTTGGTGTTGCCTAAAGGATGACGTCAGAAGACCACTCGGTGACAACCTGAAGATACAGTGAATTCAGGGGTTAGTGGCTTGGCCTGTGGAAGCAGGAATTAGTCCATGCTTGGTGGGCTGCTCGTACCTATGTGCTGCTTGGGGAAAATCACCGAGCATCTGAAGTCTCCTATTTCAGGACTTTTGTCTGTAAACTGCAATAAGCAACCCACTTCTAGTGCTGAGGACAAAAAGGTAGTAATGTGTATAAAATACAAAACAACATGCTTTCCATGAGGAAATTATTGATCATGAGCATTATAAACAAAAGATATTCTAGGAAATATATAGACTATGAACTATTTATCTTGTGGTTGCACTACCTCTGCAACCAGATCCTGTATTCCAGACTGATAGTGGACTACTACATGAGCCCTAAAAACTCAGGCATAGGCAGAACTGAATTCAGAGAAAATGTGCCTGCATGATAGGAAACACAGGTATCTTAGTACAAGAAAAAGGTGTTACTCCTACTCATATCCTTGCCATGAATCTCATGGGTGTTCTCATCTGAAAAGGTGCATCATTTGTGGCTGTCAGCCAGAGGTGGGGCAGGGTGAATAACATTCCTGTAAGCAAACCCTAGATTCCAAGCTCATGGTGGAGCTATTATGTCAAGCCTGGACACTTAGGCATAGACAAAATTTATTTATCTTCCAGGCAAAAGAGGTCCAGGCCCTGCTATATCACTTCTTTGATATACTATTTCATGGAAATTTTTAAAAATGCTATATGCAACCAAATCGGAACCATAATCAGAGTGAAGGGGTTTACTATATTGCTTGCACAGTGACTGATACAAATTGGGCTATAATAGATTTGAATATGTGACAATTTTATCTAATAGATAAGCACGATGCCTCAAATTAAAGAAAATACATTCTTCTCAATATATAGGCTATACAAAACCCAGCAATTCTGCAATCAAATTCATGCCAAAAGTCAGTCTCAAATGACCCACCTTCCCAACTATAATTCAATTAAATTTAAGGTTTTGGGGCTTTTTTGTTTTTTTTTTCCAGTACCGGGAATTTTTTCTTTTTTCTTTTTTGTTTGTTTTTTTCCTTTACCAGGAATCGAACTCACGACCTTGCACTTGCCAGGCAGGCACTGTGCCGCTGAGCTAAATCCCCAGCCCCCGGTACAGGGAATTGAACTTACGACCTTGCACTTGCCAGGCAGGCGCTGTGCTACTGAGCTAAATCCCCAGCCCCTCAATTAAATTTAAAATAGCAAGGAAATAAATTTGGATTTTTTGGGGGTTTTTTGGTTGTTGTTGTTTTGGCTTTTTTCCGGTTCCGGGAATTGAACTCATGACCTTGTGCTTGCCAGGCAGGCACTGTGCCACTGAGCTAAATCCCCAGCCCCTAAATTTGTTTTTAAAAACTATGTAAATGGAAGTTTTAATATACTTCTAAATAGTGCAAGTAAAAACAACTCAGAAAATTAGAAAATATTCAAAGGGCACCATAATGAAACAGTTGTATACTAAGTTTTATAGAATAATTCTAATATGCTATTTATTTATTACTTAAATATTTATACTAGAAAAGAAAGAGTAAAAGTTAATGTGTGGTCAACTCAACAGCTGGAAAAACAACAGAATAAATTCAAAACAGATAAAAGAAGTCAAGTAAGATTAATAAAATATGAAAAAATATATAAAGAAAATCAACAAAATCAAAGGCTAGTTTGTAATTAAAAACCTAATAAGCAGAAAAATTCTTTCAAAGTTGTCCAAGGGAAAAAAAAGCCAAAAAATGAGCAATTCTTGGAAATGACAGAAATAATTATGAATACAGTAGAAACCAAATAAAATTATGAGAAAATTTTATGACAATACATTTAGACACTTCAAAGAAATGAATTTTCTAGAAACATAGAACATACTAAATTTAACTGAGGAAGAAACAGAAAATTTAGATTTCCCTCTTAATTATTTTAAAAATTGAATCAGTTAATTACATATATTTGTACACATACCAAAAGAAAAATAAATCCAACAGGTTAAACTCTTTTAAAGTGACTTCTACCTGACACTAACAGAAGAGATCATCTTGTGAATACTAAATTTTGGAGAACATTATTTCACATGATAATTATTCTCATATAAAAAAAACAGGCAAGAAGAGTGTGAAGACCGAAAGTTATGTACTAACTGCAATTATAAACATCATTGTAAAATCTGAAGTAAAACTAGGTTGGGCTTGTCAAATGAATACAAGATTAAAACACTAACAAATGTAATTTACCATATTAAAAGATTATAGGAAAAAGTCAGGACTAAGATGTAGAGTTTTAAAGTCAACACACAGTTGCTATAAAAAAACTTTTATCAAGCTGAGAAGAAAACTTTCTTAATCTGACAACAGGTATTAGCAAAGAAAGTTTTAAAAACTATAGGGAGCATTATTTGTAAAGCTGAAACATCGAGCGGTTTAACATAGAAATGATATAATGATGTTCATATCACAGTTTATATTTGATATTATTGTGGTAATCCTATCCAGTGTACTAAGGAAAAGCAATAAAAACATCAGGAAGAAAAGAAATACATGCTATTATTTGCAGATAATCTGACCAAATATTTAAAAAATCAACAAGTTATTAGGATTAATAACAGTTCAGTAAAATTTTTATATATAAAATATACAAAAATTAAATGCATCTTAAAAATACCAGAAGCAATTAAAAGACTCATATACATGAAAGCTATATCACATTCATGCATAGAAAGAGACAATCTAGTTAAGATGCTAATTGTCCTTTTTCTCAAAATACAATTCTAAATCAACGTCCCCATAGGGTTTTCCATGAAATTTTACAGGACAAGTCCAAAATTCCTGGATAAGAATTAAAACCCAAGGATAATCAATTTTGAACAGGAGAAAAGCAAAGCAATGGCCAGAGTAGACAGCAAACTCATCCTATAACCACAGTGATCAAGAGTGAACATGGACTTGGTGTATAAGTTGAAACATGTTCCATTGGAATAGGACAGCCTAAACAAATGATATTGAGACTGTTAGCCATAAAAAACAGAGTACTGGTACCCCTTGCTCATACCAAACACAAAAACAAATTCTAGGTATTTTAAGTAAAAATGTAAAAAGCAAACATTAAAACTTTTAGATTTGACAGAATTTTTAAATCAAAATAGGCAACCAAAAAAGGAGAGACAACCATGTATATATATTAAACATAAAAGTTTGTATATTGTATATATTTTGAAAAACCATATTATGAATATGACTGTTAAGAATAAAGAAAAGCAATAGCCCAGAAGGTACCTGTAACATGTACAAACTGTAAAGGATTAGTATATATAATTCAAAGAACACCTTCAAATCAGTATGAAAAAGATAAACTAATCATTGAAGAAATGGACAAAAGAAAATTGGCATTTCACTGAAAAAGAAAATTTAATGGTCATTAAATATACAAATGATGATCAGAGAAACCAGGGAAAAGATGTGCTAGCTAAACCCACAATGAAATTAAAAATCCATTCTCTTCAGCGCCCTCACAGATCTCTGTAGCAGAAAGACAGAGTGAAAAGACTTCATGAGCTTATTATCTGTTCTGGATGCATATAAGCCATTTCTATCACAGAAGAAATAAATGGTTATTACAGTATTCCATAAGTTAAAATTCTCTAGGTCTTCTATTAGCCAGATAAGGTCAGTATGTGGCAGTCTAAATCCTGTTTCTGAATTTTCTCAAGATATAATATGAATGCTTAACCATACAGAGGGGATAATCCAAATTATCATTACAGAAAGGCCATCAAGATTCAAGCTAACAATATGAAACTCTCTTCTTCATAATGGCATCTTTAATATTTTTATCTTTCGTAGTAAGTTTGCCAAAAAATACCTACAGTGTTTGGAAGTTGCTGTAATGCTTATGTTGGCTGGTTTAGGGATCAACTCTGGCATAAAAGAATGAGCTTGGAATGAGTAAACTTTAGTGTGCCTGGTTACTTAACCTCTCTGAACCAGTTTATTTATTTGTAAAATAAACATTAATCATGCTTTCTACTCAAATATTGTCAATTTGCAAGTGAGTATACACATGAATTTGCCTAAAAAATATCTGGGACATGGTAATCACTCAGCAGATAACCAATTTGTGTGGAAGTCTAAAATCTGTGAAGGTAGTGATTGAGGGAGGTTGTAGTGCAATCCCCAAACCAGGTCCAGAGAACAACATTGGCAGTTCCTACCCTGATAGATTCCATGAGTAAATGTTAAATATGAACCTTTCCATCATGGCTACCAGCTGTGTCAGTCATCTGTGCCAACCCAGAATGCACCTGGAGAGCTGATGTCATCTGAAGTCACCCAAGCAGCTGTAACCAAGTGAAACCATATAGGGCCACAAGTGGCAAAAGGCCAGAGATGGAGAGTTTGCAAAAGAGTAGATGATATACTCTGAGTGACACGAATTGAAGTATAAAAATTTGACCCCAGAGTTAGCTGTCCAAATCTCCAAATCTGATTAAACCCTCCCTCACTGGGATGGCTGGACCAGGAGCTTTGTTTCACTGATATACGGCCAGTAAAAGCAGTTGACATTTATGCAGATGACCCTATCTGTCAGTTATGTTCCGTGTGGAGCTCCTTTAATCCTCACAGCCTTTTGTGCTAAGTTCTCTTACTGTCCCCCTCTTTAGAAATTAGGAAATTGAGGCACAGGAATGTTACATCATAGATATAGCAGAGCTAGACTTTTAAACTGGTTGTCAGACAGGGTCCATCTTGATCAGTGTCTCTCTCCCACACCTCTGTACGCAGTAGAGTAACATTCTTGCAGCACTTAGTATAGCACATATTTTTTCATTTCTTTCCTAGAGATGATCACTACCTTGGATTTGGTCTTTATCATTTCCATACATATTATTATATTTTCCCTTGACAGCTTAAGTTTTGGCACAAGATCCAACCTTCTTGTTCATTCCTCTTCCCTGGCACACAGAAGAGTGGCACTGACTGCTCAAAGATTCCATTAACTATTAAATGCATTAGATACCGGAAGTGAGAATAGTTTATATATGGCAGTCCCAATGCTTTTACACCTCCAGCCCATTCTCTAAGGAAAAAATGCATGACAACAAACTAGGAAAAAGGTGCTTTTTGCACCAAGACTGTTTCCTGGTAACGTCTGAACAAAAGTAGGGTGGAGTCCCACCCCACATGGAGGCCCCACGGCGGACTGGAGGCTCCCTGTGCAGAATGCTGAGCTAACAGTAGCCATGTACAAGATTGAACCGTGAGGTGGGGAGAGAATGAGCAGTGGAGAGAAGCAGACATCACAGATCTGCAGTGGGGAGACCCTGGGTGGGTCTGAGAGACCCAGTTAGGATAGGCCACAAGAGAGAATGAGCCCAAGTATTAAGCAGAAAAAGATGATGCCAGTGTGTAAGAGAGGGAGGTGATGGGAGCAGGAAGTAGGTGACAGACAGGACAGCAGCACACAGGGAGGGACTAAGATACGCTGGTGTCAGAGCACTAGAGGATACCTGGATGACACTGATGTCTGCGCAAGGAGATGGCCATGGAGCAGGAGGCATGTCGGGCCTGCCAGTCTTCCCTGGGTACTCAGGAGGCCTGTCCCATAGCTAACAACCCACTGTGCTGACAATGGTGGGCGTTCTCATCTAGCTTTCCATCGCTGGGAGCAACCCACGCTCAAAAGAGACACAGAAAAAGACAATGCAGGGCAACAAAGAGTTGTATTGATGTAAAATATCCCTGTAACTAATGGTAAATTTCAGGTTCGAATTTATTGGAAAAAAAAAATACTACTGGAACAGCCAAATCTAAAAGCAGTGTGTACTGCAGAGTATTATCAAAGCCATACTCCCTTTGCAGGAAAATTTCTGTGACATCTTAGTTCAGAATTCGAGTTCAGGGGCCTCTACTCACATCTGACAGCTCTACACATGAGTCTTTGTGCGAAGTCTCAGATCCACACTGAGACGCTTCCCTCAACATCTTGGTTACTGTTACAGTATCTGTATTCACATTCTCCTGACCAAGTGACGGGGAGTTTTGGAATGGCAGCCTTGCTAAAATTTTGGTGTCTTCTTTCTGGGAGTGTTCACTACTGTTAGGGACCCAAAAATCTACTACATGCTAATTAGCAATTAGGATTATTTACCTCGTGTTATTATCTTTCTGCGATTAACCCCACTGCCACCACCATCTTTTTTGAGAGGGAGAGGTAAAGTCAAATGATTTACATTGTTTTTCTGCTAGGAATTTAGCATTATTTCCATTATGCTAACTTGGGTAATAAAACGATTGGTTCCAGAAAGAACCAAAATTATATACTTGATAATGAGAATGATTTCTTAGACTCAGAAATAAACAGTTACATCTGTTCCATAACACAATGAGGTTTTTAAATGCATAAATAAGAGCGTCTCCTTTTTCTGAGACTCCCCTGCCTTTCTAATGGAAAAGTGATCTGCCAGAAGAACAACCCAAGACAACCAGTCCAATCTTGACCTCGAGTGGTTTGGAATGTCTCTTGGCTCTTCACAAAACAACCCACTGCCCAGGCCGAATGAGCACAACAGAGAGATGACTGGAGCAAATGCTGAGGGGGGATTTGCCGTGAACAAGTCTTCCTTTTTTGATACGAGGTGGGCACTTTGGTGATCTACTAATCTCCAAACAGACTAAACATAAAGTGGGAAGTCTTTATGGAGATAAAGTTAGACAAACAGGAGAGATTAAAACATATTAGTTTCAATTTTTTACCATATTTGAGAACCATTCAAAATATCTCTTAAGTCTGCCAGCCAGCCTGCAATTGTTTTCTGAGCAAAATGATGACTTCAGTGTCAACAGTCAGTAGGTCACTCCTGTGTGGAGCAGTAAATATTTAATGGATGTATAACATCTTATAAAAACAGAAACTAATGGTGCAGCTATTTTTATTCAAAAAGGCAGTCATTATTTCCTTGAGTCGAGGCTGACCATGTAAATTTGTTTTGGCCAATGTAGCACTCAGAAATGGGATTCAATGTTAGGGGAGTTTTGAAAAGTATATGTGTCCTGAGGCTTACCCCCGTTACCGTAGGAGCTCTGCAAGCACCAGGAGTGGACAAGTCTGGGCTAAGTGGCTGGACAACGAGGCACATGGCCAACTTGTGCTGTCAGTTCAGCTGATAGCCAGGAACAGCTACATAGACAGAAGGCAATCAACAATCAGCTGATGGCCAACACCTGAGTAAACCCAGCGGCGCCCAGATGATCTGCTCAAAGTGAGCCTGGCCAAAACTACCAAGAAATAGAATCACGGGGTAATTGCACGTTTGATGTGTTAAACCACTAAGTTTTAGTGATTTCTTATGGAGTAAAAGCTGAACAAAACAGGACGGGCTTTGAGAACATTTTCTTTATTTCTGAAGAGGAAGCTGGCACCTTTTAGGTGCCTTCCAAAAAAATCTGAAATGTAGATGCAATTAAAGTCATCTCAGATTCTGATCTACTGGCTACACTCGCCTTCTACTCTCTCCCAAAGAATTCCCCCTGCCAATCAAGCTATTTCTTTTCTTATTCCCTGAAGAGGTCTAGTTCCATTGTCCACTAGCATCTCACCCTTGAAATAATCCCTGCTTCTCTGCCTGACTTCTTTAGGACACTTTCCTCAGTGAGCACAAAGGACACTGCCCTCTATTTCTGCAAACTCTTAGATGTGTCCTTTTGTCCCATCATGACTTGTGGGTTCCTCAAGTGTTTTGTGAATGAACCCCATTTCCAGCAAGCCTGTAAAGTCATCAGAGCACAGTCTCCATCTCCTACTTCCATCCTGCCCCCACCATACCTGACTTACTGTCAATACACATTGATTGAATTCAACTGTTCACACAGTAGTGATTTGAGCAATGTCCTAAACTACATGTTCCATCAAGTGAGTAAATTGATAGACCACAAGCCCATTATTACCATGTTGCTTTTTCTTTTATTCTCTTCATAGAATTAGCTTTATGACTAAAAGTTACTGTGAAAGAAATCTTATCACACTAACCCACCTGCTTTTCCACATATAATTGGAGGCCTATTTCAATGGCAGAAAAAGGGCAAGTTTTGAGCTTCAACTTTCAGTCAGTATGAAGTAACAGGAACCAGATTTACCTGCACCTGAAACAACTAAGAACCAGACAAAATATAAAGAACAATGGCACTGAAGAAACTGGCCATCAGATGGTGAAAATCAGTGATTCCTGAGAGATGAGAAGCAGTGGAGGTCATTCCAAGTGCTTCCCTGGCTTACTGCTTGGAGAAAGTTTGCAGGCTGGGGTGGGGAAGGGAAGCCTAGATGTCTCTGGCTAGAGACGATCCAGCTGGGAGTCTGGAGATGCTAAGGTGGCTGAAATTGGCAGGATGATGCACCAGGAAGGGGTTACGCAGAGACAGACCTCTGTACATCTGCAGTTTCCCTCAAGTATTCAGGTGAGGACTGATCAAGCACATGTGTGTGAGGAAATTACCTGAGACCAGTGAAAGAACTGTCCAAAAGAATTAGAACAAACAGCATCTGGAGACTACAGAAAACATAGGAGCAGTGCCCATTTCCAAAAGTCAGAGAGAGAAACCTGGTGGTTCAGAGGGCACTTTATAAAGTTCTAACATGCATCTTGCCTTAGCAGTAGTAAAACATTGGGTTAAATAAAATACTGGGCTGGCCTATCGAGGGTAAAAATGTAACACCTAGGATAAAACTGTGAGTTAAGGAGACAACAGAGCAAAAATCAAGAATATTTATGGGAACACAAAAATATCCCACACCCAACAAGGTAAAATTTACAAGATGGCATAAAAAAAGACTATGTATTGTATACAAAGAAGAAAAGAGTCATAAAGGACAAAAAAAAAAAACAACCCATTTGACATCAACCCAGAAATGACACAGATAGTACAATTAGTTGGTCAGAACATTACAATTTCTGATGATAGCCCATGGACTCTAAAAGCTAGAGGAATGTTGTAACACACTAAGATATAAGAAGTACAGAAAAAAGCACTGGAGAGAATAGACAGATACTGCAGAGAAACAAAACTAGTGAGCTTGAACACATAGTAATATAACTACCTGAAAGGAAATACATTGAGAAAAATAATTTTAAAAACTCACCAGAACACCAACAAACTTTATGAAAACTTCAGGTTGTCCAATAGGCATGTTATTAGTTACCAAAGGAAAGGAGAGGTACAAGATATCACAGCATTTTGAAGACACAAGTACTGAAAAATTTGCAAATTGGATGAAAATCCACAAGGAAATCTGAAGTAAACACGAAGTAAGATACACCAATGCAAATAAAAATTTAGTTGCTAACAACCTATGATAAAGAGACAATCTTAAAAGCAGCCAAAATAGCTTGGCATGGTGGTGCACACCTGAAATCTCATTACTCTGGGAGGCTGAGGCAGGAGGACTCAAAGTGTGA
>NW_004955402.1:23160545-23176412 GCF_000276665.1 Chinchilla lanigera | reverse complement strand
AAAAGGGCTGGGGATACAAAGGCCCTAGGTTCAATCCTCAGATCAATCCTCAGTTCAATCCTTTCCAGGCATGAAAATAAGAATTTATCATCTAGATGTATACTACAAGAAATGTTGATGGATTGTAAATTGTAGCACATGACCATCTTGATCTTTATAAAGGAATAAAGAGAATCAGGAAAGGTGATCAAATAAATATAGTCTTACTGTTATTATTAGATACTGTATCATTAAAAGATAATGGGCTGTTTATAATAAACCAAATAACAATGTATTATGGATTTACAACACATGGAAAAGTAAACTGACGATCTTAGTGGAGGAGTAAAAGTGGAAATATACTGTGCTAGGATCACTGAATTATGCATGAAATAGTATAGTATCATTTCAAGGTAGACTGTAAGTTAAATGAACACTATACAACCCCTAAACCACCACGAAAAGAACACAGTAAAGACTCACTGCATATAAGGTAACAAAGGAAGCAAAATGGACTAATAAACAATGCGCAATCTAAAAATGAAAGGGCAGAAAAAGACAAAAGGGAAAAAATACAAATAGTAAGTACATAGATTTAAGTGGCTGAGGATATAGCTCATTGGTAGAACACTTTTCTAACATGTACAAGCCCTGAAGTTGATTCCTAGCACCACAAACATAAATAATAAAATAAAAGTAAAAAGCATATACAATTGAGTTTGATACCTGGTACCAAAAAAACAAACAAACAAAAAAACACCAAATACATTGACTTAAATTCAGTAAAAATAACAATCATATTAAATATAAATGGTCCAAACACTCAAAAGGCAGAGACTGTCAGAGTGGGTATAAAACAATTAACAATGTGTTGAATATGCCTACAAAAAAATCTTTAAAATCCAGTTTGTGTCCAAATAAAAGGATGAAAAAAAGTATGAAATATGCTATCAAGGATAAAGGAAGTCATTACAAAATGATAAAGGGATCAAGTTACCAGGAGGATACAGAAATGATAAATATTTATTCATCTAGTATAAAAGATTCAAAATGCATAAAGGAAAAAATAGTGGAAGTGCAAAGGATAAGCAAATCCAAACTACAGTGTAAGTTTTCCACAGTATTTTCTCAGTAATTGATAGAACATGTAGACAGAAAATCACTAAGGACATAGAAGATGAAGCCAAAACTAGTAAGCAAATTTAAATTTATAGAGCACTCCACATATTCCCATCAACACGAAGATACATATTCTTTTCAAGGGCATATAGGATACTTGCCACAATAGATCATATCTGGGTAATAAAATGCATTTCAATAAATTTCAAAGAACTCAAGTCATAGAAAATGTTCTTTGACCAAAGTTTTATTAAATTAGAAATCAATAACAAGGCCGGGCATGGTGGCACATGCCTGTAATCCCAGCACTCGGGAGGCTGAGGCAGGAGGATCATTGCGAGTTCAAGACCAGCCTGGGCTACAAAGGGAGCTCAGGGCCAGCCTGAACTACATAGCGAGACCCTGTCTCAAAAAGACAAAAAAAAAATCAATAACAGAAAGATAACTAGGGAATCCACAAATACTTAGAGATAAATACTTCAAAATAGCCCATGGGGTAAAAAAAAAAAAAAAATCAAAAGACAAATTAAGAAGCATTTTAATGAAATGGAAATAAAACATGAAAAACTGTGTGGTGCAGTTAAAGGAAAACTTACAAGAAAAATTTTAATACTAAACGCCTATACTGGGGCTGGGGATTTAGCTCAGCGGCAAAGCGCCTGCCTGGCAAGCGCAAGGTCGTGAGTTCGGTTCCCGGTACCAGAGAAAAACCAAAAAAATAAAATAAAATAAAATAAACGCCTATACTGAGCTGGGGATATAGCTTCAGCAGCAGCACACCTGCCTGACAAGTGTGAGATCATGAGTTTGTTTCTCAGCACAAATAAATTAGTAAAAAAAAGTCTCAAATCAATGACCTCATCTCCCAAAATTAAAAAAAGGAGAGCAAATTATACCAAAGTAAGCAGAAAATAATAAAGAGTTTATAAAAAGTTAAACAAAAAAGAAAAACAATGGACAAATAAAATAAAAAGCTCATTTTTGGGGATCAATACAATTGTTAAGCCACTAGACAGAAGACCATGAACAAAAGACACCATGTGAACTATCAAAACACATAATAAAGTGGATCTCAAAACAAGCATGCTAATTAAAAGTACCACCCCCCCAAAATCATTACATTCATAGAACACTCTTAAATATGCAAATTAATCTTTAGGGAATAAAGCATATCTGCATTTGCTTACAGATAGGGAAGGATGGCAGTAATCATACAAAGGTATGAGAAAATTTTGGAAGGTGATGGACATGTCCATTATCTTTGATTGTGGCAATGATTTCATGGATATGTAGATGTCAAAATTTATGTGCAGCATTTTACATGTCAATTTTACTGCAATGGCAGTTTAAGAAACATCCTTTGGGTAAGTTCAAGCTAAGTAAAATCTTATTGGGAAAAGAAGCAAACTTACAACCTGACATACTTCAAAAATACAATCTGGGGTTAAAAATTAAGAAAAGCCAACTACAGTCACAAAGTAGCTGATATTTGAAACTATTACTTCATTCACAAGTAGATTATTTAATATGAAGGCTAAAAAGTTAAAATAATAATAAAATGAAAGTTAAATGATGTTGAACACTGAGACTGTTCTCAAAACCTGGCTTTGAAATTGTCACTTGATTATCACCACAAGAGGTAACTCTGGGTTGTGCCGAGCTATAAAGGGCATTTGCTTGCTCTGTACGTTAGTCAGCTTTCAGGCACTATAACAAAACCAACTACCCCTAACAGCCTCACAGCCAATGTATTTCTTAAAAAGCAGATTGTGAGATTCCAGTCCATAATCTAAAGATCCCATCGCTCTGGATCTGTGATGAAACAATATATCATTGTGGGAGTGCATAGCACAGCAAAACTACTCACTTCATGGCCAGAAAGAAATGAAAAGGGGAAAAGCTAGAACCCCACAATTCCCTTAGAAGCCATGTCTACAATGATCTACAGATTTCCCACTAGTCCACACCTCCTGAAGGTCCCATCATAGCTCAGTAGCATCACCCTGGAGACCAGGACTTCAACCTATGAGTCTTCAATACATCCAAACTAAAGCACCTAAAGTTAAGAAGTGTTAAAATCTCCCTTCATATCTTTAGGCATAAATCCTAACTCTCATGATGAACTGAGCAAGTCTCAGGGGTAACCCCAGTAAAAGCAACTGTTCTCTGCTACAATACTGGAGACAGCCACTGTCAGAGATAGGGACGTGGACTTGAGTCTCTTATGATTTCTCCTCTCCAGGTTGCACACACTATTTCAGTAAATATCTAGCTTTCCGGCCATGGGAGGGAATAGCAGGGCCCATGCAGTGGGCTGTGGAAGTTGGTCTCACAGGGTGGCTCACATTTCTGCACTGGCTCAGGAATACAGCACGAAGCCATTCCTCTGGGCCTGGCTGTCGTCATGCTTCAGCTTGTCTGCTGGCCTGTGCTGTAGGCATGACCTTGGCATATAGCAGTTTTTGCCTGTTCCCTCGTTCTCTCTTAATTTCTACCCTTCTTTCCAAGACCAAATGAGGCCTTAGCCAAAAGAGGGGTCAGTCCTCTCCTGTCACAGCTCCAGGTCCAGCTCTGCTCGGCTTTACAACCCAGCCATTCTCTTGGCATCTCCCACAGCACTTTCTGACACTAACTCCCTGGCTTCCAGGTCTCGTTGGCTGAGCCTAACACCCAACCTTACTACCTTTTCCATCTCTCCACTCTGGGCCAGTGCACCCATCCTTTGGGTACGTGCCTTTTGTCTAAGCATCAGACTTACTCCTAACAGCCTCACAGCCAGTGTACTTCTTCATAATCATGTTTTAAAGAAAGACATTGCTGGGGATATAGCTCAGCGGCATAAGCACTTGCCTGGCAAGCCTGAGGCCATGGGTTTGATTCACAGTTTAAAAAAAAAGACATTGACTCAGTCCACTACTTTATCACCCTCTTGACTTTCTGTGCCCCTCTTCACCAGGAAAATCTCAGAGAAAACTGCAACTTAGGCTAATGACTAAACTTCTCAAGACTCATTGCCAGAAGTGTCCCTTAAGAGATAGGACACTAGTGCTAGGCTCCTGTTTTGATGGCCTCTCTCTTCCTTCCTTCTGCACAGGTTCATTTTCTTTAGAGCATTCATAACAATGGAAACTATTTGTTGACAGTTTGCTTATCTTCTGTTTCTACCACTAATGTGTGAGTCTGTGAAGTCTGGGATTGCGTTGGATTCAATCAGTGTTGGAGTGCCACGCATAACACAGGAAAACAAGCTTATTCACCTTTCACTGATGGGCTTTGAGGGAAGCCGGAAAGAAACAGAATAAGGGTCCAAACCTCAGGAAATCAGGAAGACATATTCTGAAGGAGAACACACACACACACACACACACACACACACACACACACACACACACACACCCTGTTTTCATCCTGTGATCTTTGCATAATACTAGTACAAAATCACTGCAGCCAGGGACAACTGGAAACCTGCCCAGTAGGAGATGGTGCAAAGACAGAGGTGGCAGTACACAGGACTCAGTTCATGGCACCAAATGGCTGTATCTACAGCTCCATGGGGGGTGGGATTCCATGTGTGCTTTTGCTGATGAGTGATATTTGCCCCTCCTTGTTACAAACCTCACCTAACCCTCAAATATTACGTGTGACAGTGTTACATGCTGTGGAATTATAATACCAATGATCAAGGCTGCTATGCAACAGTTACATAAGTAAGGAAAAACTATTCAGATCTCCTTTCCAAAGGAATGAAACTGCATACAAAAATGATTAAAAACTGTACTTGTTATTTGACAAAGCTGCATAGGAGCAGGGCACTGAGGTGGCTGTCAGGGGATGTGAAGATGGGGAATGCATGGTACCTGGCTAAAGGTTCTGCTGTGCTCATTAGAAGAAACACAAAAACACAGAAGAGTGCTGGTCAAGAGTGAAGAAGCCCTAAAGGCAGAAAACCAAGAACATGGGAACAGTGCTTCTCTTAATATTTTATATTAAGAGAATAAACTGACTTTGTAGGACTTATAAAGGACTGACTTTATAGGACCCAGGTACACAATCTTAGCAGGTAAGTGAGCCCAACTGGACAAACATTTGCATAAGTTCAGATCGACTCAAGGGGCTGACAGTGGGAATGGAAGGAATGAATCAGAGAAGATAGCACAATTCTTTTTGAGGAAATATAGAGGTCAGATGTCATCCGCTTGGGTTGAGAATGAAGAAGAATCAAATGAATGAAGAAAAGGAGAGATGTAAGATAGAGGACAGAGCAAACATGAAGGGGGGCTGTGTGTGTCAAGGCAGCCTGGTGTGTCCATGGCAGAATTTCTGTGGGGTTAAAATCAGTAAGGATGGGCAGCCAATGGGTGATCAAGTTGGAAGGTACATGCAGGCCCCAAATGTGAGAGCTCCTACATGTAACCTTAGTCAAGTCAGGCCTTCTTGGTAAACAGTGTGGAGTCAATCAAGGTTTCTAAGCAGCAGACGTCACAGCAGAAGGGATAGACACTTATCACTGCAAAATACAGCATAATCCAAGCCCGACATAAATCTTATACTAAATCGATCCTAGTAAGGAAGGTGAGATGGAGGCAGATCCCAAATAGATATACGAGAAAGGATCTCTAGCACCTGGTGAGGACTCAGATCCCCGATCCAGGCAACAAAGAGGGCAGCATGGAGCCCGGGTCCTCTAGTGCTTCTAGTCATTACAGGAAACTGCCAGCCAGAGTCAGACTCTATATAAGTTTATTCCATCACTGGGACCTGCATTCCTCCTCATGTGCACTTTGGATCTAACACCTTAATTAATGAGGACCATATTTTGCCTTATAGAGACCCATTGTTTGTAACAAGACTGCTACCAGGATCAGGAAGCAGCAACAAACAAGTGGGGAGCCCACTGCTGTGCAGCACCAGGTGCCCACAGCTTCACCGTTTGAACGGTAGGGGAGGAGGCTGCACTGGTACCTTTTTTCCTGTTAGCAGTAGTACACAGAGGGCCTCTGGCTGTCATCACATAGAAAGGTGATGTGTTTTATCTTGTTTTATGAGTTATTTGGGATTTTCTTAGTTTTCTTTCTTAATCTACTTTGATCAACCAATTTAAGGTTTGAAAACCACAGCCCCAATGGAGAGTGGGGCTCTCCACTCCTTTGATACAATTTTTAAAGAAAACATTGAGTAGATTAAGGGATAGAACACAGCCAACAAGTATTTGGGATCCAGAAAAGCACAGAGATCACTTATCCGCAAAGAGCAATGATTGAAAACCGGAAAAGGAGAACATTAAGGCACAAGTGGACACTAGCAGGGTCAGGACAAGAAATAATCAAAGCCAAAGCAGACAATAAAGGGAAGACACAAATATTTGGATCACGCAGCACAGACAGTCTACTTGAAGGTGGCAGTTAGAATGAGGAATACACAGGTACAGAGGGCAAGAGTCAAAAGGCCTGTCCAGCTAGTGGACTCCAGAAGAGCAACTATAACTGAAAGAGGCAGGCAGCGCACGGGAACAGAGACCTCAACTCTGAGAAAGGAGTCATCACACAAATGGCAGAGGCGGCGTTCAAGGAGATGATCAGAAGTGATACTCCAGTAATGAGCTGGAAGGAGAAGCAGCCACTATGCACTATGCAACCTCCCACTGTCCTCATCCCAGCTTCTTGGGCCCAGCTTCTAAAGGTACTACTGAGCTCTTTAGTCGACACTATCACCATACAAAACTTCTCAGCAACATGATAAAAATAATAGGACTGTCTGAAGGTGGCATAATAAAGTCATGTTTAAATAACTACCGAGGAAATGGCGAAGACACATACTGGGAGGAAAGAGAGTTCCTGATAGCCTGGAATGGTCAATCAGGGGAGATGGGCAGTTCCAAGAGATGGAAGATACTCCCAAGGGAATGGTTTGAACATATGATACAGAAAGACACCTGCATTCCTACTGGCATATAACCAGTTTGGAAATGATGGATTCAAATAACATTGAAACAAGTGAAAAAATTAAAGTTGAGCCATTTCCTCACACCATTTGTCAAAATAATTTCCAGAGAGATAGATGTGAAAACTGGAGCTATAGTAGTGCTAGGAGAAACCACAAAAGGAAAACCTTTTGTTACAAGGACCACAAATCACAGAAGATGGAAAAGATTAATACATTTAATTCATAAAGTTAAAAAATTTCTACATTAAGGTGTGTCCAATCCGCAGGGAACTTAAACTTTTAAAATGTTATAGTAAATATTTATGATGAAAATTTGTTATTTATATACATTCTATATATAGAGAGAATTATATACGGTATATAAATATATATTGTATAATTTATTATATAATATATTATAATATAACTTATATTATTAATATATAATATAATATATATTTTATATGCAGCCCAAGACAATTCTTCTTCCCTCTATATGGCCCAGGCATAAAAGTTGGACATGTCAGCATGAAACATAAAGGCCAATGGCTGAGGAAAATAATTGCTATTCCTATCACAGTTTGTAAAGTACCTCTGCAGTTTAATTAGAACTAAGCAGCTCAATTACTATGAATCAGAAATAGAAAAGGCAATATAAAAACATACTGGGTATAAGAAAACATGTTTAATCACACTCAAAATAAGAGAAATGCTAATTAAAATTTTACAGACATACAACTTTTTACTACTACATGAACAAAAATTTAAGAAAAAAACACACTTTCATACACTTGTTGAGAATCTTAATTAGTAAGATCGTTATGAAGAGCAATTTGGCAAAAATCAGTTAAATTAAAAGTATATAGTCATTTTGATTTACTAAATCCATTTTTAAAATTTACCCTACAGACAATCACGTATAGACATAACTCCGATTGTCCACCAATAGATGAGTGATAAAGAACACATGGTTTTATAGAGAGAGCAAGAGAGAGGAATATTCCTTAGCCTTAACAAAGGAGGAAATGCTTCCTTTTGTGAGAGCACGGATGGGCATTGTGTTAAGTGAAATCAGCCAGTCCCCAAAGGACAAATGCTGTAGGATTCCTCTTATATGAGGCATCAAAAATGTCAAAGGTATAGAAGTAAACAATAGAATGGTGGATACTAGGGGGTTGGGTAAACGAAGACACGGGATTTATAGGTTACTGGGTAGGTATAAAGCAACAGTTACACAAAACAAGTGAGAAAGAGTCATCAAGGTATTAAAATTTTGTTGAGAGTATGGATCTCACGTTCTAACCACACATATCCCTCCACGAAATGGTGCATCCTTTTTTTTAATCCCTTATTATCCATTATTACTCCCCAGGGTGATAGCATCTCTGGGATCATAATCTCCTAGGCAGGAGAAAAAATTTTGCTGATTTTTTATCCCTCAGTATCCATTATTACTCCCCAGGGGGTTGTCATCCCTGGGAGCATAATCTCTAGGCAGGAGGAAAAATTTTGCTGAAATAACTGTATAGGTCTAGCTATTCAAAACTTTTTTCAAGGGCTCTGTACATTAATCTGCAAAACACTCAGGTAACTGGTACATGGTACTTGATGGCTCTATGATAAGTGGAAAAAGACCAGAATTCATGCTTACCATGCATACTGACCATCTGGGTTTTAGTCCAGCATGTCCACAGAGAAGTAACCCCTAAAGGCTGGGACCAAGGATCCTCCAGTACCCTCCCACTGAGCAATTCAGGACAGTCATTCTTAGTAGACTGCCTAGCCCCAGCACAAGGACTCATTACCTTAAGGTACCCTCAGCCCTGAGCCCTGGACTTACAGATCCCTCACGTACACTAGCTGAAAATCTTAACATCACCAGTCACGTCTCCAGGATGGAAGGAGAATGCTTTCCACCTTCCCCATGGCTCCAGTCATAAACTCCCTGGTAGTATGGCAACTGTTTGCTTGTTTGTTTTGTTTGAATCCCTGAAGTGAATGGTTCAAATATTCCTGTGATTTTGTTGTCTTTCAAAAAGAAAATATTTAAAACTTTTTCACTCCAAAAGTACATTTTCAAAACTGAAGGGTTTTCAAAACTGCCTTCATTAAACAGTTGCATTTTGAAGTGCTGTGGTCTCTGTAAAGAGTCCTGAGTTTTGGGAGGTGGGGGGTGTGTGGCACAACTTAAGTTCCAAATCCACAAAAGTTAATGCTGTATTCTTTGTTTCTAAAAGGTTCCTTCAAATGAAGCTGCAACAGGAACAGTGTAGACTGATTCATTCTAATACTCTTGCCTTGAGTTAATTTTGTACTTTTTTCCTTCAGCACTTCCTTTCTAGATCAATTTATCATCCAAGTTATATTCACATCCAACATATTAACACACTTTGGGGAAAAATGGAAAACTCTAAGCTCAAGATGATGCCCAGTTGCATTTCCAAAATGATCCAACGTGCCTGAAGGGGTATTTGAGTTGGCCTGATTTTCCTAGAACTTCAGAGAAGTGACTCATTTCCAAATCAAGGCAATGGACTTTTAGAGTTCTAGTATTGCACAGGGCTCTGGCACGATGTTCATAATTTGGGGTGTGCTGACAGAAAATGTGGATTCTCACTACAAAAAAATGCAACTGTTGTTCATATTTTAATATCTTGCCTAAGAGTTTTCCTTAATTTTAATAATATATAGGAACAAAGAATATTTCAGTCCTACACATCTATTGAGCATATACTTCAGTCACTAGTCATATATCTTAATAGAGCAAAAACTACTCATATATGTAGAATTATATTATGGGTAATAACCAAACAATTCAGTAGTCAAAATGAAAAAAATCTAAGTATAGTACATATGCCTGTAATCCCTGTACCCAGGAGACTGAGGCAAGAAGATTCCAAGTTTGAGCCTAGTCATCTGGACAGTTTAGTGATTTAGCAAGGGCCTGGCTCAAAATTAAAACAAAAAATCAGGTGGAGGGGATGGAGTTTAGTGTGAAGGTCTTGGATTCAATCCTCGGTACACCCCCTAAAAGAAACAAAGTAATTAAGCTGCCCAAAAATGATATTACAAGTGCAACCAATATAATATGCTTGAGTGATGGTGTACAAATATGGAGTTAAGTCCTCTCATTCATTCATTCATTCATTCATTCATTCAGAATACATAAGCTAGTGAGTTGAGAGTAAGAAATGGTGACTCAGCCAGGCCCTCTGGCTTTCTGGTAGTAATAAAACCACGTATCTCAAATTTCAAATAATTCATTATATGGTTTTTCAAACCAACACACAGTGATGCTCAGAAAGACATACAAATGTGAAAGAATAAACTTTTTAAAGCTACTTTATCGGCCAGTACACCATAGACGGCAAAGGTAATCAACTTCCTATGGTAATAGTACACTGTCTAAATGAACAGGGGCCTAAACTGGGTGTGGTGGTGCAATTCTATAATCCCAGCACTCTGGGAAGCTGAGATAGGAGGACTGCAAGTTCAAAGCCCAGTCTGGGCAATTTAGTGACTTAGTGAAACTCTGTCTCAAAATAGAAAATTTAAAAAGGGTTGGGGATATAGCTCAGTGCAAAGGCCCTGGGTTCAATCTCCAGTACCACCACCAGAAAGAAAGAAAAAAAGAAAGACAGACAGACAGAAAGAAAGAAAGAAAAAAAGAAAAAAGATAAAAAGAAAGAAAGAAGAGAAGAGATGAGATGAGATGAGAAGAGATGAGATGAGATGAGATGAGATGAGATGAGATGAAATAAAAAGAACAGGAGTCCAGATTTAGTGGCACCTGCCATTGCTATTTCCCAATGACCTGGTGTCAGTGTGCAGTCTTTTGGAATGATTCAACCCAGGTGCTTACTTCAGGCCAGGACTACTGAACCCATACTATCCTGAGACCTACAGATCCCCTCCATGGGTGTCACAGATTCCTTATATCTGGTATGCCCCAGGCCAAACATCTCCATTCCTACTTTTCTTTTCTTCTATTACGTCTTTGTTTCTTGTGTCTAATAATCACACATTTGCACAAGTGTGAACCTTCACTCACTCTGCTTTCCTTGCTTCTGTTCTACCCAAACCTGGTGTTCCTCCCACCGACTGCCCTTGTTGAGCACAGTCATTTCTCTTAGACTCTGAC
The DNA here is from genome assembly GCF_000276665.1 of Chinchilla lanigera. Lineage (NCBI taxonomy): Eukaryota > Metazoa > Chordata > Mammalia > Rodentia > Chinchillidae > Chinchilla > Chinchilla lanigera. The sequence goes on along the minus strand of NW_004955402.1, from coordinate 23,165,251 downwards.
AAAACTTCCCAACAGCTTCTGTTCCCACAGTCTTACCTCACTGGCTTATTCTCTGCAAAGTAGGCCACTTCCTAGTTCCAAACCCGAACACTCTCATGGTCTCCATATAAAGTCTAGCCATGTCTTCAGGGTGCTCAAAGTGCTCAGTATCCAGCTCCACCCTTCCTGGTTTAACGCCAACATATGCATGCATGTGCACAAGCATGCACATAGCAAAGACACTTCAGATAGTTGAAGCAGGGAAAGAGGTGAACTCAGGAGTCCTCCGCAGCCTGGCCTGGATTTCCAGGGTTTAGGAAGTAGGCAGAGGCTGGGGCTTTCCCTTCAGAACTTTCCCTTCAGAACATCCCCAAAGCTCAGAGCTTTGTTAAACCTGTGGACCACCTGGATCTCTTGCCCTGAAAACATCTCAACTTCATGGACCTCCCAACTGTTCCCAAGCAGCAGATGGCTAATTCTTTGAATCCTTCAGCTGGTAATTGTTATGGTTCTACTGTGGCCAAGCCTCAGGTACTACAGGGGATACAAATGTGAATGGACCTGGTTCTAGCCTCATGGAAAAGGTAGCCTAGCAGGTGTCGTACTTGTTATGTCATCTCAGTCAGACTCCAATCTTCCTCATTTTGGCCCCAAATTGTGCATCCATAGGATGGTGACTTTCCCAGGACTATAGGTAACTTTGGCTAGTCTCAAGAAGAGGCTAAAAGACAGAGATACAGGCAGTAAGAGTGTCTTCACAGAAGTGAACTGGTTTCTTTATTACCAAGACCTAATTTTGCCAGACACTCTACCCAGCTCTGGGCTGGGGAACCTGAAGGTCTGAGGCCATGAGATTTATATGTCATTTTAGATGTTGATGGTGACTTGCGGTTTGACAAGCACCATTGGACACCCCTTCTTCTACGGCTATAAGGTCTTGGCCCGCTCCACGACCCAACGAAACCTCCCATCACCAGCACTACTCAGCAAAGCATACTTCACAATACACAGGCTCTGCATGTGGAATACAGTCTAGTTGGTTTTAAATTTGGAATGTGAGGCAAAAGATCTAAGTAGCTCATGTCTAGATTCTCAGCGAATCGGGAGCTCCTCAAAGTCATGTGCCGTCATCTTTTACGTCGCTCTCTCCCACTAGGACACAGTGTGGGTTTCACACAGCACTCCTGTATAGATGTTTTATTTGCTTACCAAAATCACTGTTTAAGGTAAGACTTGGTATAATTTGCATTTTACCCTCAGGGGTTAAATAACTTGCAAAGGAGTCAGTTGGAACCCTAAGCAGTCTTCTCTAAGTCAGCACTCTTGCCATGTAAGGGTAACTGTTTTTAATTGTTCTAAAATTACAGGTCTTACCTTTCCCTTGTAAACACATCCTTGGGCAATCACTGGCTTCTAGTAGTAATAATCAGTGAACTTCTGGTGGTCTAATACCCTTGCCAAGTTAAATTCCTTCCATGTACCCATATAATTCTTTTTTCTTCTGGTAGGTCCTGGATTAATTACATAGCACCTTAATAGACCCACTACCTTCCAATTTACATAGATTCAATCATGCAGAAGTGAAAACTGATGTGTCTAAGACAAACTGTAGAGCTTATGTGACATCCAGAACCATTTTTAAGGGTAAATAAAAATAATTGCACTTACATATTTTAGAGGAAACTACTTTCTATGGAAAGTATGTAGGGGGATGACCCAATAACAATAAAACATCATCTCTGATAAAATATGTGCTTAGCAAATAGAGTGGAAGATGGAGAAAACATTCTTATCCTTGGGGTGTGTTTCCTTTAGCCGCTCCTAATCCCATCGATGGCCCTCGTTTGAGGACAGTCATGTGTCAGTCTGCTCATAACCTCACCTTTCCAGCTTGGCCTCCTGTGGGGGTGACAGAGGCGATGATGGCGTGGGGGTCACACTGGATCCAGATAAGGGTCTTGAGGACTGGAAAGAGTTGTTGCCAAAGTTGCTGTATCTTAAAGGTGCAAAAGTATAAATTGGGGAGAAAAGACAGAGAAATGAGTACAAGTCAATACATAAATAAAATTTAAGAAGCCATTCTAGATTTTACATGAAGAACCATTTTGGAAATGCTGCCATGATTAGTGACTATGCTATCATATATAACTGCTTTGTTCTGATTAATTTCTCATTAGAGAAGTCTCCCTAAATCCCAAACCATTGGGTAGCAGGATTTATGACAAAGGGTATAAAGAAAATCCTTATGTTTTCTGTCTTTTTTGATGTACATTAAAATAAATTGCTAATGTAAATTAAGAATCCAAGTCATTTTCACTTGAGTCATGATAAATGTTCTTGTCCCTCATGATGGTACAATTAGTGTTAATACCATCAAAAATTTGTGGAAAATATCATACACTTGGTTAAAAAATATTCAATTAAAAATTCTGCTTTAAATATTTTAGAATCAATTTCATTCACTATGTGTAATCACATTGTGTGCCCTGTGATAAAGGAGGAACAGTCCCTAGACTTTCTGGATAGGCCTGTAGCTTTGAGATACATGAATCTATAGATTCATTCAATATTTCCCCAAACCAAAATTACAGCTAGTAGGATAGCATAGACATTGAGCATTTCCCAGTCATCTCTGACAAGTAAAATTTCAGAATTTATAAAATTCTGGAGTTTTTCTTGTTTTCAGAATAGATATCATTTAGCAGTCTGCATTTGGATGTCATCACTCAGAGCATTCCTAGGAACCAAACCATCACTTTGAGGCCTTCATACGGGGGTAAACACTCAATTAGTTTGAACAATGAGATTCAGAGAGCTTTCCCGCTTAGCCCACACAGACAGGGAGGGATGATTTCTTTCCCCAACCTGGTGAGGGACACTGTTTTAGGGTATATAGAGCCCCAAGGGTCACTATGATCAATGCACACAAGGATTTTTCTTGCACCAGGTGAAACCAGTCCAAATTTCCATCAACAGAAACCAGCCATCAAAGTAATGTGACTTCAAAATACGTATGGCCTTTGTCAGAGTAAGTCTACTTTAGGGGCCTAACATAAGGAAATCACTCTATAGTTATTTATATATTAAAAAGGTCATGTATGAAGATACTGGAATAGTATTAAGATGATGGTGAAGAACTGTAAACTACACAGCCAGCTATAATGCAGAAAAGGCTAAGATAGTATGCTATAGTATAATAACTATTCATATAGTACTCAAATAAAATATTACATAATCATTAAAATGATTACTAATGTTATAAGTAACTATGAAAAATCTTAATATGTAAATATATATAGGTTGAGTGAAATATCAGAATATAATATACATAGAGTTTGGCCAAAACTGTAAAAATATTCTCAAAGGAAAAAAAAAGTAGAGAAAGAACATAGAAAACAGGCCATCTATTTTAAAAAGTGGAGCACAGACATGAAATTTTAGTTTTGAATAATAAATTACATTATTATAATGGGAAATAAAATACGTATATTTCCAATTCCATCCTGTGCTTGCCCCTGTGCTGTTGCTCTCCTTGTGTCTTTGGTATCATATGTCAGGCACGTACTCAGTATCAGGCATTCCACCAGGTAGATGGAGACTCCAACCACACACTATTACTCTGCAGGTCCTCTGTTAACTCATTGCTTTCATCGTTCACATAAGAGGGTATTTATTTTTTCTTCTCTTAAAAAACCCAACATCCTACATTTCCAACAGGTTAATTGCTTCTCCAAGTGAGAGTTGGTCTGGATTTTCATGAGGACACTAAACCACAAGCCATGGAGCAGATAGAAAAGCAAAGGACGAAAGGACTATAGAAAGAAAGGAAGCAGAGAAGGGACAAAAAGCTAAAGAACAAAGAGGGCAAAAACAGAACAGACAGTGAGAGTGGCTACGATGCAGGGAAGGGAAGGAGGAGCCAGCCAGGATGTCCAGAGTCCTTCTGATGGCCAGGCTGGGATGCTGTCACCCACCTAGACACCCACCAGCTGCTTGGACACTCAGCTTGTTAGCCCACTCCAGCAGCTGAAACAGGCCTCTAAAACCACCACTGGACACCCTACAGAATGTTTTCACTGGATCATTTTGCTAAAATTATGTGGAAACGATGTTATGGAAATAAAACAAGCATAATGTGCTTTTCCCCCCTTCGGTTTTCAAATGGCTATGCAATTAATTCAAATGCCTTAGGGTCTGCACAATTTTGCTTCTCAATTTCAGCCAAACTAACTGTATCATACAATTCACTGTTCAGCATTTTTATGTGTGAACAGGGCAGGGTTCTTTTTAATGACTAATGGTCTGGTCTCTCTTACAACCCATTCAGTTGCAGTCAACCACTAAATAGTCAAATCTGTGACCATACAGACCCATGAAAACCACAGCAAGCGAACACCAGTGAATTCAGTGGGTACAAGCAACATTTTTACAGTATTAAAATTCCTGTCAAATTATAAACTTTGCCCGGTTATATCTAAGATGTGTCTCATTTGCAAGCACAAATTTTGCTATGTTTCACAATATATATATATATATATATGGTTACTTGTTTTGTAAATTAGCCCTTTTATTATTGTATAATTTCTTCTTGTTCTCTTTATAGTTTTGGACTTAAAATCTGTTTTGTCTCGATGAAGTATAATTAGTCGTGTTCCTCTGCTGTTCCTCTCTGTTCCTCTCGGTTTCTATCTGTGTGGAATATCTTTTCCCATTTCTTCAATTTCTAT
>NW_004955402.1:23138771-23160445 GCF_000276665.1 Chinchilla lanigera | reverse complement strand
TATATATATATATATATATATATATATATATATATATATATGCTGAACTGTAACATTTATGTGACTCTATTGGTCCAATTCCCCAAAACCATATAGAGTAGTGAAAGTTAGAGACAAAGAACTAGGGACCTAGGCCCAGGAAAGCCCCACCGGAGGCTGAGACCACTGCCAGAAAGTCTAGGCTCACCATCACAGACTAACATCCTACTGTGAAAGATGAGATTGCAGAGATCTTTTTCTTCCAGTCCAAGACACATTTCCTAACTTGCACAGATACTGTTCTTGGAGGATAGAAGAGTTATGTTGAATTCAACCCCTAAAAATTGTATGAAAGGTCACAACAATTCCAGGATTTTGCACTTGCAGTGTCAAGTCACTCAAACTCAGCCCTTACTCCCAGAGGAGTACAAAGCCATCATGGAAACTAGAAGAAATGGATTTTCAGATCTGCAGGCTCCAGTATGGCTCTTCTGGATGGATCCATTCGAACTGCTCCAAGGATCCCCTCCTCCACCTTCCTGCCTCTTCATCTGTCACATTTAGAAAGGCGAAGCACTGTCAAGCAGGCTGAGACAATGTGGGCACTGCCTTGTAAAGCCTCCAAGTGCCCAGTGAAAAAGCAAGCTGGGAAAGCATTCCTCCAGAGGGAATTCCAGAGGAAATAGCAAGCAGGAAGAGGGTGGTGCGGTGTCCACCCAGGAACAAACACAGAGCAAGGTTTTATATCTGACCTCCATCTCCCTCCCCACCTACCTGAGAATGAGTCCCTGGAGTGTCACAACACACAGTTGAGTTTATTTGAATTGAAACATGAAGCCAGACTTTCTCTGAATGGAAATTAGGTCTGATTTGACTGAGGGCTGGCTTTGCCAGGTAGGAGTACGTAGGTATTTTCAAAACAGAATCAGTTACATCTGAAGCCTCAAGGTGTTGACGAAAGTAAATTTTTAAATACATATAAAATAGACAAATTATACCCTTTTATAGCAATTTAAACTTATAGTAAAAGAAACTTTAGATGGGCTACTTAAGACTTTGAGGGAAGTTTCGGAATTCTTGTATGTAAGCAAAAAATGGTTGAAGACTACAGATAGATCCTAGATTAATTCTTTAATCTATTAGATGGAAGCTGTGATACCCAGAGAGACTAGCCATCTGCATGATATAAAAGAGCTGCCTATCAGGCTCCAGTTTTATAAGGTTTCATTTTAAATAATGTGTAGCTTTTTGCCCCACCCTGGCTCAGACACAGGCTCTGGTGCAAGCTGCCTGACATGCACCTGCCTGGAGAGCCCTGGCAGGGACATGGCAAGCCCAGAAGACAGAGTGACAGACTGCCTGAGGCAAGCAGCAGCACAATACACAGGTGAGGGTCTGCCTCTGGAGCAGGCTGCGCAAGAGGGACACTGCTCCCCCACTCTTTAGCTGACTCTGGTCAACTTACTTACACAGCCTCTCTGTGCCTCACTTTCCTCCCTGTAAATAAGGGCTAGTAATACAACCTACTTTTTAACATTAAATAATATACTTTGCTGTATTAATTTAATGGAAAACACAGGCATAGTAAATGTTAGTTATTATTATTAATAATAACTCAATTAATGTTAGTTATTATTATTATTCTAAGATGTGGTGGTCACTAGAATGATCAAATATCCATTGAGGACAATTAAATGTTTAAAACATACAAACCATACATTTCCTGCCAGCAGAGAGCCCCTGGCCGAGGCAACGGCCGAATGACAGTCACTCATAGCAAACAAGCACCAGTTAAACTTCCTCTACTCATTTGCATACCTTCCTCCACCTCTCTTGCCAATGAGATTTCTTATCAAAAGACTTAAATAATAGAATTACATTCAGGATCACTGATAAGAAATCTTTAAGGAATAAAATGCATATATTAAAAAACAAAGCAGGGGCCAGGGATATAGCTCAGCAGCACAGTGCTTTGCTCAGCAAGTGCAAGATCCCAAGTTCAATTCCTGGTACAAAAAAAAAAAAATAGTTAAAAAAACAAAGCAGAAAGCAGCAGGAAATTGAAAGTAAGCAGTAACAAGGCACCTACCTATTAGAAGAGAAGGACCGGAAGTTGTAAGGCTCGGAGGCAGCATGTGTGCCCAAAGGGACAGAGTCAGGAGAGCTGTGAGAAAAGGAAAACCCCCCACACCATATAGCATGCAAAGAGGGCAAAACACCTGATGCTACTCTGCAGGTCAGAAAGATCCCATGCCAGGTGAAAGGGTAAAAGACATTTAGATTTTGACAGATCGTAGTTCAAGACCTTAGGTCTATAAATCCACTATCAGTAAGTTGCATTAAAACAGAAAATCTTAGTACACATGGGTGAGTTTTCTTCTGCAGTTCATCTAAATACGGGTCAGGGAGTTAGTTTAGGTCACAGCCACCCTCTGCCCACCTAAATCCACACAAACACAGCAGAAGGAAAGCAATGGGATGCAGTTAGTATGTCGCACTCTCTTCACTTGGTTAACGTCACACAGACTCGGAGCGAGCCCATCTACCTGCTCTCCTTCTGGGACTCTGTTTCCTTTTCCTTGGTGGATAAGGGAGAATCCTCGAAGTCATAGGAGAAGAGGTGGAAGGGGCTGTGGGGCACGTAGGGCAGCTTCTCTATGGCTGGTGACACCTTCAGTGTGGAGGAGGTGGGTCGAGTGGTTGAGGCCATGCTTGGGGGTGACAAGAGGGCTGGCCGGGGGGCCTCAGGCCTGGTAGACCCACTGCACAGGGGGTTTCCTGGGGCGGTGCTGGCCAGAAACTGCTTTCCCTGCAAGCTGACGTTTGAGGGGCCTGAGAGGGCAGAGCTGTCAGGCGCTACAACCTTCCCAGTGGGACTCTGCTCGGGGGTTGGGCTGGCCTTCCTGCTGGCCCAGGAGAGAGGAGAAGAAAAGAGATTTGGGAGAGAGGAAGAAAAGGTTAGGAGAGTGAGAAAGAAACATATCAAGTCAATCATGTAGCACTGACTACAGGTCCCGCTGTAGTCTTTGAACTGCAGCACAAGTGCCTAGTGGGTCCTGGTCCCCGGCACTTGCTGGTCTAAAGCTAAGACTTGGAGATTACAAGGAAGCCTCTCCCACACTGCACCTGGCCTCTCAGTAGATGAAGGCCTCTGGGAGGAAATTCACCAGAACCCCGCAGACTCTCCTGCATCCACCTCCTGCCTCCCCTGGTTTCTCTCCACCTGTTATGCAGGTCCCTGGAATTTCATAATTAGAATTTCATCTCTTGTTCTTAAATAGAGGATTTGTCCTCTTTCTGAAAATCCCAGCCTTGAAGTATCAAAAAAAAAAAAAAAAAAAAAAAAAAAAGCCAGGTTCTTTTGTAACCTCTTTCAAAGCTTTCTTTGAAAGCAGGCATAGATATAGGAAAAGGACAGGAAATGCCAGCGAGGAATGCAAAAACGGAGTGAAGACAAATTTATCATTTTACACTTTTTCTGGGCCCATCACTAACCTTCAGCCTCTGGGCTTCTTCTCACAAGCCTACAACTACAGTCACAAAGTCTTCTCACATGCAGGCATGGCATCTATGAGTACTGCTGGACATGCTTATTAATTTGATCATGGTGATCATTATACAATATGCAGACATGGCAAAGCAATATGCTATATTAAATATATACAACTTAAACTTACACAATTGTTATTTGTCAAGAAAAATTTTTAGATTAAAAAAGCTTTGTATCTTCAAGGGGACTAGATTTAGATAGTTGGGTACTTCTACACACTCCTTTATAACCTGAGAACTAATGCTACATTCTGCATTTCCAAAGCCACAGCCCCTTCCCCCGAGATCTCAATTCCAAGTTGTGCCCATCTGGACACAGCATAGGAACTGTTTCCTGCTTCAGATTCAAAGCTCTGCCTGTATACAGGGGACACAGCAGTTTCCACGGCAGACAGGAGGACTGCACGAGGCCATGCAGCAGGGTGCTCTGCATAGCGTGCAGCACAGGGTAGGGTACAGGTGGGAACATGCACTACATGGAAGCTGGCAGGAAGGGCAGCAGAGCGGATGTTAACCCTGGAGATAAGGCCTCGTAGTTTTACACTGGAGAACAATCAACATCCGGACTAAGATTAATGAATACTGTCAAGATTAAATTCTTCATTTAATATGCACACTTTTATTTCCTTAAACTGGAAGCTCTAACGACCCTCTGATGAAGAATGCTTTCCACTATCAGTTTGTATAGTTAGAGACACCTTAGTTCCTAAGAGAAGTAATCATCTGTATAAATAACAATCCTAGATAAAGATATCATACCATCAATGGCGATGACTTTAAAAGTTGCCCTTTCTAGCAAGATTCTTTCACCTTGTCTTTTGGTGCCAATGGTGTGAATATGTGAGGGCTTAAGGTAGTGATGGTGAACCTTTTAGAGCACTCAGTGATAAAAAAAAAAAAAAAAAAAAAAAACAAAACAGCTGGCTGCAGCACAAGTGCTGTAGGGCTGCCACCACTAGCTTAAGGGGTTGGGACTAAACATGCACATTTAAGCACACTACAGCTATAACCAGTGTATTTATTAGGAGTCCATAGAATAATTTTATGTGGCTAATTTTCAGCCTAAGTTGGGACTGTCAGCCAAACTCCCTCCTTCCCAGAACACCGCTAACTAATCTATCACTAACAGAAAACAATGCACATCAGCAGGGCAAGGGGCTCAGTTTTATGCTGACCCTTCTCTCATTCTGCATTGTGTGGCTATTTCTCCATCATCGGCTCCTTCCTTTCCTCTCTAAGCATCCTGCTAGCTTCTTCGCAGACATTTCCAAAGGTGGATAGTAGTGGGATTTGTAAAGGCAATCATCACTTTGTTAGTACAGAGAGGATTCTAGGACCCTTTGCAATGGTGGGAGACTCATTATGTCAAATGAAGACTTTCACACACATAGATGATTGAAGATGAAGCATGAACAGCAAAGTACCCTGGGAACTTTGAAGTTGCAAGATGTTATTTTAATTCGTCAAAAATCCTTTTGATTTTCCCTATGTATAGAAAAAAAATGACAGTGAAGGTGCCAATGTGCAGTGGCAATCAATTAAATAAGGAAACTCTTCAATTTTACATTTTTGAACACTGAAAAATGAAAGTACTTGAGCATTTTTAATTTTTGAAAATAAATCATATGGGGGAAACGTCTATAAAATTCCAAAGTTCCACAAGGTAGCTGTGTCTTTTAACACATTCATGAGGGGGCCAAAATTTGTATGGCATGCTGCTGGGCAGCTCTGAACCACCAGCGGGTGATGCATGACTGTCCCATTAGGTGACATGAGACAATCCCATTGGGTGGTGCAAATTGCACAATGACACAGTTATGCATGGACCACTGATGGTTCAAGCCAAGGAATGTGTTAACACTGACTAAAGACAGAAAGAATATACTCTACTGAGGTGAGCAGAAGACAGCAAATGCCCCAAAGGGCTACACAGCTAGGGTAGTTGTTCTGGACATAAAATTTTCTGCCCTTTGCAGAGTGGAATATGTTCTGCTCCACTTGGATTAAAAACACACTTGAATCATTAATATAGTAGTTACATAATCATTTTAGCTAATGCTGTAATAGCAAAGAGCAGGAAAAAGAGGTCCCATGAGATTTTTACAACAATGCTGAAAGGTCTAAACTCTTTAGTGGAGAGGAGCCTTTTTAGTCACCATCAATCTGGCTGAGCTAAAGCACTCGGGGAGGGAGGGGAACAGTGAGAAGAAAACCAGTTGGGTGATCAGTAAAGCAGGATTTGAATTAAAGATTAAGATCTCAAATGAAAGCATGCTGTTATTTCTACAAGACTGGCCATCTTGTGGCTCTATGGACAGGGTAAGTGAAACTTTGCTAGTGCCAGCTGTTGAGGAAGGGAGGAGATCTCTAAAAGGTGGAGGAGGGAGGAGATCAGCTAAAAAGGTGGCAGCAGCAAACTATTCATTACTAAGAAGCATCCAGCTTTTGGTGTGAGCCTGCGAGGGTCCAGCTCTCAGTACCTGTCCTTGCCCTGACATTGGGCTTCGTCCTCTCTCTCTTCTTCTGAATTGGGTTCCGTGACTGGCTGCTCCTCTTCCTCAATCTCCTCCTCCTCCTCATCCCTGAGACGAGGACAGGAAAAGAGAAATGCACACAGAGACAAGATGGAAAAGCGAGATGAACACACACGTAGACAGAACAAAACAAAAAGCAACCCCAGCTGACTGAAATGAAAAGGAGTACTGTCAATCTGTTAGCATATAGCACACAGTTCTGAGACAAGGAACTTTAAGCATGGAAAAGAGATGCCATAACCCAGAATAGGTCATATTTCTTTGTCAAGTTGCCTGGATGCCACCCTGCATGCCCACGTACTCTTCAGAGGACTGTAGCCTTGGGCAGGGCGCATCTATGGCTTTTGCTTTCACACAGAATCATCCTATGAATGTTCCTGGTGATGACCAGCTCCTGAGGCAACCACAGAGCCCTCACTTCTTCACTGCATCCCTCTGGTTAGAAATCATGGAGGGTCACACCAATGTGGCACTGTCTAACCTCCATGGTGGACATATATATGGTTTCCACAAGCCACTTCCTCATCATCAGCGAGTGGTTTTACTTCAAGTGGTACCTGTTCCAGATGGAGCTAATCATGTCACCCCTGGGATAGGAAGGCAAAAGCACTTCCCATGACTCTTGTAGTGCCTCTATCCAGCAGTTCTAAAGCTTCACTTAGGCCTTCCACTGATGGAAGATAATAAATTCTTTCTTGCTTAAGGTAGCTTAAGTGAGAGTTTGCCCTTACAACTAAAAGATTAGACTAGAGACTTTGATAACTGGATCACTACCTTCCTTTGGTCTCTAAACCCTGAGGACATTGATTTATATCACTGTTCACAGGGAACAGCTGCACAAAGCCCTGCCGGGCTCCTCAATCCCTTGCCTTTCTGAACTCCGGCATCCTTTGCCTATTCTCCTACCAGCCCCTCATACCCTGGACCTCATCATACAGAACTAATCCACCCCTTCTTCCTACCACAGCCAGCATCCACCCTCCCACTAAAATTCTCCTTCAAGTGCACAAAGCCTTCCAATTCTCCTTTGTAAATGTCCCCAGCACCTTTTGGCCCTCTGTCTGAAATCACTGTTTCTCACTTTGGCATCATTTTGCCAAGATGTTTTAACTCTCTAGCACTACTGTCTATAGCTCTGCTTTTCCCATTTGCTGAACTATCAAATATATTCAGAAAGTCACACAAATAACTGAATTTTCTCAAAACAAGCATACTCCTCTAGCCAGCATCCACTTAGTTGTCCTTTACATTACTTCCTTTCCCCATCTTACATCAACTAGCATTAGGTAGTTTTGCTTGGTTTTCTTCTTTCTCTAATAGGAATAATACCAGGACTAGTGTCCTTTGTTCAGCATCAAACTTGCGGGATTCATCCACACTGTTGTGTGCATTTAAAGAGCAAGTATTCTTAGTTATATATTATTGTCTTCTATGAATACACCAAAATTTAGTTGTCCATTGTACTGTGGATGATATTTAGGTACTTTTCAGTTATCTTGAATAGTGTTATTATGAACATTACAGTGCACATCTTTTGGTGAAAATGTGAATGTATGACTCTGCAGAGTGTATCTAAAGCCAGAACTGGGGGGGTCATAAAGTATGCATGACTTCACCCTTATTAGAAAGTTCTATTTTAAAAAACTGGTCATGCTAATTTAAATTCCTGTAAGTAGGAAATGAGCACTCTGGTTGCTCCACATGCTTGCTGAGATTTGATATTTTTGTTTGTTTCATTTTTGCCATACGATTTCTGTGTAGTGGCATTTCACTGTGGTTTTAGTTTGCTTTCTCTGATAAATAAGGTTGGCACACTGTCCTACTTTTAATGCCTGCTTGGATATTCTTTTTTGAGGTGCTTAGGTACTTCACCCATTTTTTCAAAACCAGATTGCCTTTTTCATTTTGATTTAAAGGGTGTATATATAATTTGGATGCAAATCCTACGGCATTTGTGTGTGTTAAAAATCTCTCTTCCCTCTGTTTATTGCCTTTCTATTCACTTCCTGATGTCTTTCAGTGAGTAGAAGTCCTTAATGAGGTCCTAATTATCTTGCTTTGTTTGCAGATTAGTGCTTTTACTGTTCTGTTTAAAAAATGTGTTTTTATCTCAAGATCTTAATAATAAAATGTCTACTGTCAAATGCTTTTGTGTTTATCAAGATATCCATCTTTTTCTTTTCTGAAATTATAACAAATTAAAAGACTGTATTTTTAAAATGTCAAGCCAACTTTGCATACTGAGTATAAAGACTCACTTCCTTATGATGTATTGGTCTTCTCATACAGCTAGGTTCTGGTCTATAATTCTCATTCCTTAAAATGTGCTTATTAAATTTCGGAATCAAGGTTGGGCAATAAAGAACTGGGAGCATAATTAGGTTAACAAAGGTGGAACTAAGGAGGAAGATGTTGATCTGGAAAGGCTTAAAGCAGAAGATGGGGCTGAACTTCGTGACTGATCAGCTGTGGCAGGAAGGAAGAGAGAAGTAGTAACACAATCTCAGTCACATGTCTTGGGATCCAGGGTTGGGGTTGCCTCCTTCAGAAGCAAAGAGGCCAGTGAAGAGTGAGGACAGCATCCCCCCTCCTCTCCATGGTACCTGAAGCCCCAGACAAGCATGGCTCTGTCCTTTCTGGCTTGACACAGCAGCCTTCACACAGCGCCCTTCACAAGCCTTGGTCCTTCTGCCCCCACATTCTTCCACAGTACCAAGTTCAACACTGTCCCTGCAACCTTCAGCTCAATGAGAAGTTCACAGATGTTATCATTTCTTTGCTACCCAGAACGCCCTCCACCTTGATTACCTTGGGCCTTTCCTCCTTAAAAGAAAACACTGAAGCGCACCCTCCAAATGGAGTTGATTCCATTCACTCTCCCAGATGGATTCTGAAGGTCTCTGAAGCCAGGCTGCCAGAGTTTGCTCTCCAGCCCCACCACTCTGGAGCTGTGTAGCCAACCAAATGTGGACCCACTTTCTTCATCCCTAGATGGGGTAGTAGCAGCACCTGCTTCCTAAGAGCATAGCATTAATATGCAAAGGCACTTTGAAAAGACCTGGCATATATATAAAAAGCGAATCAGTTTGTTTTAGCTATTTACCTCTGATCACATTGTTATCAGCAACTTCAAGGCCTCTGGGGAAATCTCTACCCTCACCACCAATGGACACCCAGAACTCTGATTCCCAAAGGAAGAAGGTACAGTACTCTGCAAAGCGTTCCATGCCATAGACGGCAACATTTTCCCTTTTATAACTTCCAGCTACGTTAGCTCTGTCTCTTGATCCTTCTCCCCACCACATAGCAGTGTCCAAATGTGTGAAGACAGCTGCTCTGGTCTACATGCCAAACTGACTCCATTTTGGACTCCACACACTTAAATTCCACACTAAATCTTCACATGATGTGTGTGAGATAGCCTTGCTATCACAAATGGTAGGGCAGGATCAAGGGCAGATATCATAGTGACTCCCTGGGAGGATCCATTTCCAGGATGCCCATGAGCAAAGCACTAGCCTTGCCCTGTAAAGGAAAGGGTGGAGAAGAAAATACCCTGTTCTCAGGGCCCAGGACTTCCTATGTTTGGTTTCATTTAGTTTCAGCCTATAATGAAGTCAGCCCAACAGAATGGTTTTTATGCCAGTATTATTTCAGACTGAAAAAGACTCAATCTTGCTTTTTCCCCGGCTGGATTTTCTTTTAAGTATAACTGTTTATAGTTGTTTATATTTGTACTGAGGAATTCTGGGTGTTTGGCGTCTGGCTTTCAAATACCTCTGTGAGGATTTTTCTTTTTTTTTCTTTTTTCTTAATTGATAAGGAGTTACTCTTGGGCATAAGCCTGTCCTAACCCATTAGGTATTTTCCTTTACAGCACAAACGATCCCAGATTTGAAGCCACCCTTTCATCTCAGAAAAGCAAGCCAGAGCCCTAGTCTGACCAATTGTATAGCGCATAGTTCCCATCAAAGTCAATTTAACTTTCCCAAATTCGGGTCTCAGTCAAATGTCATATCTCTTATGCTTCAGAAAGACAAACAAAAAGGGAAAATGAGTATTGTTGAACTGTTTCAAATGCATGACACACCATCCAAGGAGCACTGAGGTATATTCTAGGATCAAAGCAATCAGAGCTATGCAATTTGAGCAGTAAACTAGGAGAAGGCATTTGTACTACATCTAACAGACATAAATTCATAAAACAATATATAAAAATATTAAAAAAATAAATGCCCCATGTATAAAAATGGGTAAAATACATGAGCACGGACAATAAATGTGTACAAAACTTATTTTAATGTCTGGAGGTCAGGGGACTGTAAGTTAAAACCCCAATGAGGTATCATTTTAATCCCACCTGGCAAAATTGTCTGACAACACCAACTGCTGAAGAAAATGTAGGCCAGTTGTCTCTTTTATACTGTTGGTAGGAATGTGCAGAGGTATAGTGACTTTGGCAAAATAACTGGCACTATCTTGTAAAGCTAAACATTCATATCATGACTTAAAAGTGGCACTGCTACCTGGGGCAACAGTTCTGAGTCAGGATGACTCTGTCCCCATCTCCCCAAGGGACAGACAGTATCAGGGTCTGGAGACATTTGCAGTTGACACAGCTGGGTGGAAGAGGAGTGACTGGGATCTAGTGGGTAGAAGCCAGGGAGCTGCTGAGTATCCCACAATGCACAGGGCAGCACCACAACAAAGAATTATCAGGTCCAAAATGTCAACAGTGCCAAGGCTAGGAAACCTTCCCTTCAGATGGGCCCAAGGGTTTGGAGAGAGACAGGTGCAAGGATCCTCTCAGCAGCACTATGTAACTGTCAAAAGCTGGAAATGACCCACGTGCTCAGCAACAGGAAGAAGTACAAAGTGACTGTGGTAAACTCCAGACTGTGAGCTACACATGGCAACACAAGCATCAGAAGCACAATGTGGAACGAGGATCGCAAGGCTTGGAAGGAACACATGGCATGGCACCTTTTTCTTTATAAAGTTAAAAAGTCAACACTCTATATTGTTTAGTTATTCATATATGTGTGATAACCTTTAAATAAAAACAAAACAATCCTCCCAAGATGATAATGAACACATATTTAGACTGTTGGCTACCACGCCTGGGGATGAGAGAGTGAGAAACACATGGTTAGATCTAAGTTAGGGCTAATGGTTTACTGTTTTTACACAGACCATAATCTCATTATGTTCTTAGTAAGTGAATATACCAAAATAAACTAGAAGAGAGCCATACACAGATCAATAATTACAACATACCAAGAACCAAGGAATATGATTAATCCAAACCTCTACAATTAACATATTTTAAAAGTAGGTAATAAAGCAAAATTTTTTAAGAAAACAGAGCAGTTTATAAGGCAAGGGCTCTAGCTTTCTTTAGCTAATGAATGTTTTATTGAGCACGTATTACGTGCAAAACCATAGAGGTTAAAAAAAAAAAAGGTTCCCAATGTTGTGTTACCATCTGGAAAGAAAGAAGACACACAACTAATTATGCTAGGAATTATCCAACCTTGGAAACCTAAGTGCCCTGAAAAGACATCCACAGTACCGTCAGAGCAAAATTCAGGAGGAACTGATCCAGGAAAAGATGAGATTTTACAGACATTTCAAATGCCTCACTTAGTTCTATAAAATGCATACAACTTATATCATAATTAGATGAAAAAATATTTCATAGAAATATTTAACTAAATTTATGACAAGGAAAGTGCCCCCTTAGGCTAGCTTTGCATCACTCTGTTACCAAATACTTAAACTGTAGTTTCAATTTAACCTCTCAGTGACTCATACTTTGTTAACTTCAAGGCTCTTTCTAGGTTACCCAAGGCCCAAGATAAGGTTGAAAATTTCCAATTAGTAATCTTAGTTACAGTGAAGATCTGACCCAGCGAAGCAATAATTTCATTTAAAAATAGAGTTCTGTTATCCACCAGATATAATAAAAGTTCCCTCAAAGATTTGTACCAGCCAAGTGAAAGAAAAGGCATCTAACAGAGCCCAGCTATTGCGCTGATGTTTCCATGATGACAGACCAGGGTTAGAAAGTAAAGTATTTACTGTCCCTGTAGCATGCAGTTTAGAAGGAGCATAATGTACAGTACATGGATCCTGAACATACCCAAGAAGCTGAACTACTGGCCAGCACTTCAGTGCCTGAGACCTTATTTTGCTTTGTTTTTTAATCAAACATTAATGGAACCACATATTTTTACTACTGAAATGCAAGTTTAATACAACAGATTTAATTCTGAGGAGCGTAAATAGTGATGGGGGCAAAACCACACAATTAGTAGTTGGAATTCCAGATTTATTTGGGTGTAAAGTAAATTAATCCAGTGATAGCTAGAGACCATGAGGCATCTTCCACATTCTTTTATGTATACCTTGATTTTGTGTTAAGAAAACATGTTAGTAAAAAACACTGTTTTCAGCCTCAGAGAACAGCTAATTGCTCTAAATGCCCCTGAGAGTTCTGAGAGAGCAGAAGGGAAACTGTAATAAAGGTACTTTGCAGTTCTCCAAGAACTTTTAGAAACAGCAGGTACTCTGACCGCAGCCTCAGGCTAATGGCCTTCAAAGAACCTGCCTCAGGTGTGGCTTGAATCTGTCCTGAGACTTTGGTTGATCTCATATCCTGAGACCATGGTTGACCATTCAGCTCTAATGGTCTGTTACAGCTGAGGAAATGAAATTGTGTGGACATCAAATATTTTCTCATGTACTCTCCTTTCCAGAGTTGTAGAATTACTGATCTAATGTGTTTTCTGGTCAGTCTTGTTTTTAAATGCAAACAGCATTGAGCATCCCTCATCTCAAAAACATGAACCCTGAAATGCTTCAAAATCCAAAAGTACTTGAGGGCTGATAGGATCTCCCCAGTGGGAAATTCCACACCTGACCTCGTATGATGGATCTCAGTCAAAACACAGGTGCATGAAAAATACTGTATAAACTACCTTCAGGCTGGGTGTATAAGGTGTATACAAAACATAAACTTCACATTTACATTTGGGTTCTCTACCCAAGATAACTCACTATATAAATGGAAATATTCCAAAATCTGAAAAATACGAAGTTGAAAACTCTTCTGTTCTAAGCATCTTGGATAAGGGATACTCAGCCAGTAACGGTTCTTCTCATTTATCTTCTGTCTCATCCCTTTTGCCAATAGGAAGAAAAGAATACTGGAGAAGAAGTCTCTTAGAAATGAAGGTGATGTGGTATGTGTGTATGTGAGAAGCAGATATCAAATGTAACCACCACGAGGAGGCCAAACATGTATCAGTGTGCGGTAATACCTTTTTAATTTATGACTCAGTTTGATCCTGGAACTTCTAATTGCCCTTTCACATGTTTTGGACTTGAACACACCACAATCAACTCTTAATACGGTAATCAGCTACAGATAATTGCCATGTAGAGATAAACCCCAAATCTAGTATTTCAGCCGGGGTTCTTCCCAACAACCTCATTTTCTGTTCTCTACAGCTTCAAGTCATGCCCTCCAACTACCACCCGTAACCACATGGATTTATTTGGGTAGCATTTACACTCTGCTTTACTGCCTACTGGTGGAGATGCCCACAAGGAATGAACTGTACACAAAGGAGGAAACAAAAAAGGAAAAGGAAAAAGAGTAGCAAAGGGCCAGAACAACCTACAGACAATCACCCAAGGAACTGAATGTCATTTGTCTTTATGGTGACCTGCACACTCACGCAGTCCCTACCATGTTTCAAACAGGTTTGAGCCTATCCCAGTACAGGAGAGAGAATCTGGAAAATCCAGCCACAGAGCTGACTCTTTCTCTCACATATTCTCAATCCCTCTGCATCTCCCCACAGCCACTGACACTGACAATCTCCAGCCTAGTCACTGACACCATCCAGTTACATTATCTTAAATGTGAATGTTCAGTACATGTTGGAAATTGTGTCTAACTCTTCCAGGGTAAGGCAGGGGCAGGGGTTGTTTTAGTATTCTACAGAGTTGAAAAGCACTGCCCTAGTCCCAGTTGCCACAGTTTCCCTGGAGTTCTGCATTAATAACCACCATCCATTTTCCTGTTTCCACCCTAACTTACCTCCAATCATATATTTCTCCCTTTTTATTAGTATATATTTGTGACACATAATAAATACAGTCACCATGGGGAATTGGTACATATATGTACATATTGTGTCTTGATCCTTTTCACTTTTCCTTCCTCTCCTGACCTCCCATCTCCCACCATCCCCAGATCCCTTTCCCATCTCCATGGGCAGACAGACATCGCTTCTCACCATTCTCCAGTTCTGTTCTTTGTTATTCTAAGTGATGTTTTAGTAAACATCCCCACCCATGTCCTTATGCACATCAGCAAGTTACCCGCACAGGTATGTCCTTGTAAGCATGTTACCCTCTGCCACATAGCCATTTATTTGCTCCTTGCAAAAGGCCTCCTCCAACTACAATAATGGCTTGCTGTAATATTCACTTGCACACCAACTCATTAAACTATGAGTTTCATAAGGGTCATGTTCACCATTATAGCTTCAGATCCAAGAATATGGTAGGCACAAAAATCAAAGTAAATGAATATGATTCTGTTCCTTTAGTATTCTCATCTCAACAAACTCAAGTCAGGAATTAAATACTGAAGCCCATAAAATGCCAGTACTGATGCTACCCTGGAATAACACAGCCAGCATGGTGGCTTCTTCTCTAGAGCACTGATGCCTTGCTCATCTACTTACAGTCACATGCGATCGTGGAGATGGACCCATGTCCACCAGCACACAAAAACAAAGGTAGGTCCCAAGGTACTATATCAATTTTTTTCCAATTTTCTGATTCAAAGTATTTACCTTTCTAGTTGAAAGGCAATTTTAAAAAGCTTGCACAGGTTTTTAAAAATGTAGAAAGGCAGCTTCTCAAGTCCAGTCATATCCATTTCACCTCAGGAGGCCTGGCCATGGCGCACAGCCACAGCACCCCGCACACCGCCCTGTCCCGTCCAAGGACCTCTGGGAGATAAGTGCTGGCATGCAGCAGGCCTGGACTGGCCACTTCCTTATGGGATCTCATCTTTAGTCAATTTTTAATCTCATGTTTATAAAACAAGAACCACATAGCTTGAAAGAAAACCTCAGGAATGAAATTATTTCTCTGAGGCGATGTGGAGACTATACTTGAGTATTCCTGAAGTGTGATATAATTGTCTCTGGATTTCTAACTGAGTTATTGTGTCTTTGTGAAGCAGCTCTCTGTGGATGATCAAAGGCTGCAGATGTCCAACCCAATGTGCCCAGGCTGCCTTGAGTTCTGCAGGGCACCAAGGCTCGGGACCAGGCATTCCTGTTCTTTGCTTTGTCCTGCCCCAAAGACTCTCTCTGGGGGAACAGCAGGAGTTGAGGGGAAGGGGACTGTGGTCATTTATTCTATTTACTTTCTGTGTCGGGTGCTCTTGTACAAGGCAGTGTACATGTTTCAGTCCTTTAATCTTCACAGGAACCTCTGAGGTAGGTGCTACTCATACTTTCATTCACAGATGAAAAGCTGAGGCACAGAGAGGTTAAGGACTTCACTTCTGCTCATACAACTAGTAAGGCAGCATTGAAACCAGGGAGCCCAGCTCTGCCACCATGCTCTGAATCACTATACTGCACTATCGCTCTTTAGGATAAATGACTGGAAAAACAATGCCTCTTCTCTTTAAGAACCGGAAGGAGCCATTATTCCTTTTTTTCTTTCACTTTCCTAAACATGGGTGGCCCTTCTGACTGGATTCATATGCACAGGGAGTCTACCAGCTTGCATCCAGCCTCATCACTCTCGCTGCCTATCCCACACAGCCCCACATCCACCAGGAGGGGAAGAAATGGATGTTGCAGGGCACCACTAGATGCTTTTGGGCCTTGATTGTGGCTCATGTTAATTCTAACCAGTCTCTGAAATGCAAACATGACCTAATTTAGAAACAACAAATATTTTTCAACTTGAACATGCTCCTGTCATCACTATCAGCTCAGTGAACACATGGAGTGAGACAAGCATGACCTTAGGCCAGGTCTGTCTTTGGGTCCATTCTCCAAAGCTTGTCCCCGAAGGGTGCCTTTGTAAAACACTTCACCAGCATCACCTGGGCCCAGTAGAGAATTCTTTTTCTGCTGCCACATTTGGCCCCTTCAACCTACATTTTCAAGGTTTTGTTTCCCTGCTTTTTCAGACTTCATCAGGGCAGAGTTATCACCAGGGTCCCTCCACAGGCTATCAAGCAAAGACAACCTCATTCCTCTACCCATGACTAGATTCAATCAAGTAGACTTAATGCTGGTTAGAAAGCCTCTGCTCCACTTCCAAAGGGATTCTGGGAATTGCACAGGCAATAGGGAGAGAGATGCCTCCAGTGTGATCTCCCTGCCCACATGTGCATGGATTGTTCAAGTTTGTACTGAAAGAAACCAGTCAAAGATGCCACTAGAATGTGAACCAGGCCTTCTCTCTGAAGTGTGCTCATACCACTCCCAGGAGAACAGCTAGTCTCCTGCTGGAAGCTTATATCACAGTCTTCTAGAGCTCTAAGAACACAATAGAAGATAACAGATGTAAATTCTTGCTGGTTTGGCAAGGGGTGACAGTTTCAATATCACCATTTCTTAAGATGATAATTCTGCCTTTATTTCTCAGGGATTTATCATCCGCATCTCTGCTTACCTGTTTTTTTTTTTGTTTTTGTTTTTGTTTTTGTTTTTTTTTCTGGGTTACAGCCTGTCTGTCACCCATCACCTACAGGTATTTGAGTTCCAGAAGTGTCTATCCAACTCACTGTGGGGATTCCTGCTTCTCTTTCCCATGGATGCCTCAAACTTAACACACCCAAAGCTTACTGAATATTCTTTCAGCCAGACCATAACCCTGAGAATCAGCTTAGACTTCACAGTGTAATCCAGTCATGGTCCTACAAACCATGTCTCCCTGCATCTCATCCCACCCTTTCCATTCTCCCTGCACACTGCTCCAGCCCTGTTGTGGTCTTTCTGCTTTCAGCTTGTTTTTCTCCAAAGCTCCTGGCTGCCTCCACAGTGCTCTTGTCAAAACAAGACTTTCATCCTCTTTCTCCACTTAAAACCCACCAGTAGCTCCACTTGGTTGTAAGAGTAAAGGTCTGCTAACTTCTTCAGAACCGTGATAGATATTCAAACTCAATGCAGCAAAGTCCAAGCCCCCAAGAAATCTGCAGTCTGGTTATGGTGAAGTTTTAAAAACACGTCGTGCCCCAGAAATCAGAGGTTCCCAAGGTGACGTCTCCCTGCCTCATGCCTTCCTGCCTTGGCCTGGTACAGCTTCTCCCATGTCCAGGCCCATGCTTGCCTCCAGCCTTGTTTCCAGCTATTCAACACTCAGGATGATGCTTGGACATCTCAGAATTACTGGCTGTATTCCAATCATACCTCTTCAGGGGGTCGCCACTCTCATCAGTGAATCCCATTTAAAACAAATCAGTTACCATCAGATAAATCTTCCCAAGTAGCTACTTGCCACTCATGGTACCAGTGGTTGCTAATCTTGTTGTTGTGAAATCATCTGGCATGTTGATGCCAGTATACAGAATATTCTCTCCAGTTCATATTTATTTAACAATTACCTTCTTTTAGACACTACCCAGGAAGGCTTCAGGGCACAGAGATTAATAACAACAGAAGGCAAAGCACACGTTTTTGCTGTCTGCCCTGACTCTCCTACCACTCTCCTAAAAGAAGAGTGAGGGTCAACATCCTCACTTTACAGAAGGAGACAGAGTTAGGAATGAAGATTATGCCTCTGTATTCAACCACCACAATTGCTTCTTTACTGCATATGGCCAAACCTACCCCAGCCAGGACCAAACACGTTATTGGAGTAGCAGATTTTTGTAGGCTAACATTATATAATACCTACCCATTTCATAGTGTATTTCTTCCTTGCAAATTAGATGCTTGTTGCCAATGGCTATCAGAAAAGAGATAAGCCTACTCCACTGTGAAATTGTCGAGCTTGGATATAACGAGGGAATTAATTCTGTAACCTTGACAGTGAAGCCTTGTGGATAAGGCATGAAGCGCCAGACAGTGAGGTGTTGCCCTAGACCTTAGACATCCAAATGTGTCTCCTTCCTGTCGAGATACGAGCAAATGAGCTCACCCACCCAGTGGGTTCCAAATAAGTCTCCCCCACTTGCTTCCTGTGGCTAGTGAACATATGCTAATGACTCTTCCCACTCCTGCGGGAACAAAGAAAACAATATCCCCTCCAATCACTCGCTGCAGCTCCCACCCTGGGCTCAGCCCCAAGGCTTGGCTTACTTCATCCCATCATCCTTCGGAGCCCCTGATTGTCGGGCATCAGCTGGGGGCTTGTACAATGCTAAGGCCGCATAGGTCCCTGCTCCTTCTCAGGTTCCAACAACTGATAGTCAGTCGTGGCTTCCTTCTAACCCTGAGTTCTGTTCTCTGTGACTTCCTTCTTCCAACTCCAAGGTAATGATTAGTTATGTTGAACTGCGAAGGTTCATTCCAATATCACAGTTAATATTCTGAGTATTTTCAGAATTCCTCTCAGAAACAGTCTTCAATGCCACATATGAGCAAAAAAGCAAATAAATATGATTTCAGGATCAAAATCAATAAACAATATAATTTATTAGGATTACAAATTTCAAATAAACATTTTCTCTGAATCATTTATTTTTGCTTTCTCAACAAATCTAATTCATCTTCAAAAGACAAAACATTGTCAGTACTTGAAAACATTTTATAGGGCTACAGAGTTGACTGTAATTGAGAGATATTTGAGAGGGTAAAATTATCAAAAAGCTAGTATTTTACATGTATGAAGAATATATTCTATTTTTGTATCTGAAATTTTCCATATGAAAAATAAAAAGCAGCTAGCTAGACATTGATTAAATCAGACAAGACATTCTGGACACAAATCAGGAAAGATCTAAACAGGCTATACTCAGAAAATGAAATGTCAATAGCACTTCCTTCCAGAGGTGATGGAAGATGTACAACCTCAGTAGTATCACAAGATGCAAATTAAAACACTGAGTTGCCACATTTCATTTTTCAGAATTCTAAAAACATCCAGGGCTGGTGACAGTATGGGAAAATGGCCAGTGGGGGGTTAAGGTGGGAGAAGAAGCTGACAAGGCCTTCTTAAAAAGCAATGCAGTGATACCAATTTTTAAAATGTAAGTGTTCTTTGACATGAAATTCTGCTCCTAAGAATTTACCCTACAAAGGTATAAATGCTAACATACGTCCATGAGTGTATGTATGTTCACACGTGCACGATCACTTCCACAAGTTTGGAACCAGGACAAACTGGAATCAAGCAATAGCAAAATGAATAAAAGCATTATGGTATTATGGCATATCTATATAATAGAACACAAAGCAACAATTTTTAAATATACTGATATAAAAAAGCCTAGAAGCAATAATAAAAAAGGCAACATGTGTGTCCACTAATTGTTTCCTGTCAACCACTCAAAATATTTGTTTTATTTCTACAGAATCACAAAAATAAGGGCAGTTAAACAGAATGATGAGGGCATGGACCCTGAAGCTGAAACTGAACCCTAAAATCTGTTCTGCTACTTATTTGCTGAAGAACCTTGGGCAAATTACTTCAACTCCCTGTGACTCAGTTTCCCTCCTGTCACATGGCAGCAGTACAGTACCTACTATACCATGGGTAATGGTGAATGTGGAGTCAATACACCTGCAATGACTAGCATGGTGCCTGGCAGATAATTCCATGTTCAACAAAGGTTAGGGTTTGTTATAGCTGTTATTGTTGAGTTGCTATTTAGTTAGCACTTACTGTGAGGCAATGGCCATATGTAAGTTCAAACCTGGCTGTAATGGTGGAGGCAGGCTTGGAACTTCTCCTGCCCTACATTAACACATCCACCCTCTGTTCAGCACCATGGTGATTCCAAATCCTGTTCACGCCTACCAACTACAGACTGAGTTCCTAAGGCTGGTATCTCTACTCTGCCCCTATAATATACCCCTGCAAAACTCCTTCTTTCTCACTATAGCTAGTGGGTAAGCTATCCCCTGGTCAGTCCTCTAAGCATGCAGCTGCTTGGGCACGGTCTCTCTAGCTCCCTCTCACAGTCTAGCTGAGGCCAGGCTATATCTTGTCTGCTGCTTAAAGGTCAGATATGTCTACAGGTCAAAAATCCTGGCTTCCTGACTACAAATTCAAAGCCTAGCCACAACTTGACTCCCTTCATGACCCTTATTTACATGCTGGTCACTGTGCAATTTATTAGAAAGAGTATTTCTGTGCCATATACAACACACATTTTTATCTTTATCCCTAATCTAACTTACATGGGAAAGCTGGCAATTCTTATATTTTCCGTTTTTACTTTGTGACCACTGGTTGCCAATATCAGTGGATTAATAGAGAACATTGGTGGTTGAATTATTAGCCTGTGTTCCTGTTCCTCCAGGCTGTAGAGTATCATACCTCTGTTATATAATCATGGTTCTGTCTTGCCAACTTGTTTTATGCTGGTGTCACATTCCATGATGTTGATTTTTTGGAATGTGATATATGTGAGGCTGATTAGACCTAGTTATATTTGGTTACTGAGAGAAGCATAAATTTAGTCAAACCTGTGGGTACCTGAGAGGGTTCAGCATACACCCTGAGAACTTTGCTATGAAAGCATAAAACTTTGCTAAATAGAATTAAGCAAAAACCAGAAAAAAATATTCTCCTTTAAACTATGTAGCCCAGAGTAACCAGCTAGTTGTTGAAGACATTTCATATCTCATTTCTTGCTAAGAAGTACTGTCTCCATGAGATTCATAAAGAAAATACCAATGAAGCTTTTAACTAGAAATACTTCTACAGACTTGTGCTTTAACTGATTTGTTATATTTGTTATTCATGCACATGAACATTTAAGATAGGTCCACAGAGTTCCATCTGCTTCTGAGAAAACTCCCTTTCCAGTAGCTAAGGCATTCCCACTTTATCATTTCAAAGAGGTTAAAATTACAACCAATTGCCTATCTCATACTAAGTCTGGGTTACCCAGATTTAGTCCTATTGACATGTTAGACTATGTCTTTCACAAGCAGGTATCCTGAGTAGCATAGACCAGCATTCCTTGACTCTACATTCTAGATGCCAGTAGCACCCTCTGCTCCAGTTATGGCAACCAAAAATGTATACAGGTGTCCCCTGGATGGCAAAATCACCCTTGGTTAAGAGCCATGACCTTAAGGGATCAGTGGGATTAATCCCAGCTTGCAGTAACCTTTCTAACTGTCCAAGTTCTCCTGGATTCATCACAGATCTTTTTCCCCCGCCTGCTTCAATGTGTCCCTCAGTCTGACTTATCTTAACCTTCTCTATCTGCTGCAGTCTTCCACTTGCTTTGGGAATTCATGGTCAGCCATCAACACAATCCCCTATAATGTCACTCTCTTCATAGAATATTCCTGGAGGCTGGGGATTTAGCTCAGGGGCAAAAGTGCCTGCCTGGCAAGCGCAAGGTCATGAGTTCGGTTCCCGGTACCGGAGAAAAACCAAAAAAAAAAA
>NW_004955402.1:22978084-23138671 GCF_000276665.1 Chinchilla lanigera | reverse complement strand
AAAAAAAAAAAAAAAAAAAAAAAAAAAAAAAAAAAGCATAGAATATTCCTCTTACTTCCTTGCTCTATCCCTAAACCCAAGAATACTTTGCCTACATCCCTCTCACACGGTACGGTGGGATTTTTTCTTACTTCAAACATTCTTCCTTGCCAATTCTGGGCCATTTTTCCCCAGCCTCCCCCAAGAAACCAGTCTGTTAGAACAAGGGTTGGCAAACTCGAGACTTGGGACAAATCTGGCCAACCACCTGTTTTGGACGACCTATGAGTTACGAATGGTTTTTACATTTTTATGGTTGAAACAAATCAGGAGAATAATATTTCATAACAAGTAAAATTCAAATCTCAGTGTCCATAAATAAAATCTTATTGGAATACAGCCATGCTCATTTGCTGATTGTTGTCTATGGCAGCATTTGTGCCACAAAAGCACGATTCAGTTGTGTAGTTGCAACACAGACTGTCGGACTCACAAAGCTTAACATTTTACTATCTGGTCCAGACAGAGAAAGCTTGCAGACTCATCTCTGGAGCATGTGGCACTATTCTGTACCTTCCATTCCCCAACCAGTTGTCATCATCCACTACCTGCAAGGTCACTCTTCCATGTACATTGAAATACACACATGACTGGAAGCTGGATGGCACAGCAGCTAACATGAGTGACTGAATGAAATTTAATATTACCACTACAGGCTGGAATGTTGTGTAGAAATCAACAAGATGAAATTTACAGTTTGTGGGCTAAATTTCATGCAGTTTGCAATATCACAAAGACCGGCATATGGTCTTTATGTGTTGATAGAGAAACAGCCCAGATGCACGGGGAAAAGGTGCTGAGGGAGGGTGTTAAATATTCAGGACAAAGACTTTCTTCACAAACAGAAATGTTTGTAGATGGAATTTGGGGGCTACTCAGGAAAGACAAAGCCCAAGTCTGGAAATGCATCCCATCTCTTGGCTCTTGCTTCAAGCTAGAGAAACCTTAAGAACTTTTTAGTCATAAAATTGATTCTATATGATCAAAATTTAAATCACAGATATTTTTCATTTTTTGTCAAGTAGATGCCCCAAATAATTTTCTCAGTAATAATGGAAAGTATCTTAATTTTTCTCCCTATCAACCAGATATATAAATATTAAACCCAAAGATGAAACTCATTCTGGCAGAGTCACACAAAGATTCTTAGATGACAGGTGATCAATAAACTCACCTTTATTTGGAAAACACCAGTGTGCAATTCTCTTTTGTAGGAAAACAAAGCAAAGCAATAAGAATTGAATCTTATTTTTTGAGAACTGAATCTTATTAGTCATTATCAGAATGACAGTACATAGCTGAGCAGGTTTACACATATGTCTGCAGGGAACTGAGATTTTTCTCCTTTTTAATTATTTGAATTCTTATATTTACCTCAATAAAATATATCCGCATGGCATCATAAATCAAATTGTTTCTCTCTAAAAAGATCAGACATGTAAATCTCGTGCAATGAGTATGTTTAGGAGTAGTTGGTTGGGAACTAGCTTTCTATGCTTTGACATTTAGAATAAAGGGCCAAAGTTGGGCCTAATCCATGGCTCAGCCCACCCCTCAGCCTGCCATGAGCACAAGGCACCTCCCTGCGTGTTTTCTCACTTACAATGGGGAGGATAATAACTTGCATCCTACAGAGGGTAATGGTGAGAATAAGGTTTACATGATATAGAAGGACCATCTGAGATACACAATGCCATACACATTTTTTAAAAACATGAATTCCTTTCTAAACTCTTATTTCTACCTTCTTTTCAAAATTGCTGGCATCACTTGTGTCTCAGATTGATAAAACCTAGCCTCAAATCCCTCACATGTGGCATGTGCAGGCATGTTGCGACAAGGAGCAGTAAGAGTGGCCAGGGTGTTCACACATAGGTCAGGCATGTTTCTGTGTCTTTCCAGGTCCACAGAGGACAGAACACAATGGGCTACTGATTCTAAGTACTGTTCTGAGGTGCAGATGTTGAACAGGTGACTGAGCTATGCATCCAGTAGTCATTTCCCGTGTTGCTTCTGGCCACCATTTGCCTCTGTCACTCTGCACTGGCCAGAACTGCACCATCACCATGGAGCCACAGAAAATCCCTTCTAACAGTCTCCGTGGATGAATTCACTTCATAACTATCAGTCTGTATGACTGTATTCTATCTCTGGAAAATATATTTTTCTCAAATGCTAATTTCACATTAATGCCAATAAAATGAAAAAAATTCTTCTTATTTGAAAAGAATGAAACAAGTGGCATTCAGAGAAGTGTTCCAGGACTCCTGTTTTCAATTCCCATGGAGCCCAGAACCTGGAGACTGTCAAAGGTGCCCAGGATGTTTCTCTCCACTGTTGTGATCATTGCCAACTGATCACAAGACATTGCCACTGAACTCACAACACAAGGTTCTTTGAAAAGTGTAACATCAAGAAATAGGCAAGGAACAAACATGGCACATATCAGACAAAGCAAGAAGTACTGCTGATGAAGCCCACCTCCCCTCAACCCTCAGCATCTTTGATGGTTTTAAATATAGACTTTTCTGTCCATTATGGAACTTTTCAAAACTCTCTCCACCTTAAAATATCAAGCCATTAGCTAGGAGCAGTGCTGGGAGGGGGCTTCAGGTGCCTTTTGTTTGAGCACTTGCTGAGTTTTCTTCAAGATCCTCAATCACAGAATGCAATGCTCACGATAAATGTTTTCATTCTCTCCTCTCTTTGCAAGTTTAGGCCTTCTTTTCACTAAGACACATCTGGTTGCACACAGACTTTCAAAAGCAGAAGAAGATTTATAGATAGATGAAGGGCCCCTAGGGCTTGGAGGTAGGAAAGGGAAATAAGTAAACATGGACCTTGCACACTGCATGTCACTCTTAGACCATTCTCACCTTCTCCTTCCTGGTCTGGCCTGTACACTCCCATGTGATTCCATGAGTACAGAGTGAGTAGGCCACCCTTTATAATGGAGATGGTGGGGATTTCCTTACCATTTTTATAGCTGACTTTATTAAGGTCATTCTATTTATTCCCCATGCAGCCAGGTGACCTAATTTTGTCTCTCAGGAACATTGTCATGATCGGGGAGAATGCTCCAGCCAAATGCCATGACTAGTGCTTCCTCCTTGCTAACAGCAGGAGTGAGTGGGTCAGTCAGCTCCTGGGAACCTGGGTGGATGGCATGGATTGGTCTACCAAACCCAACATCCTAGTGAACTGACAGCATCCACTTGGGAGCAGTCAGTTGGACCCAGACCCCAAAGCAGCATGGCCATCCTTTTGGTAGCACCTGTGTTTTTCAGAACCACTGTGAGCAACATGGATACGGTCAAATTTCATATTTTGAACCTATATAGTTTCCTAAAGGACTGTCAATCTTTCTATGTCTTCCTATTTGCCTTTCTCATTCTTTCTTTCTCCGAGCCAGATGTGAAGTTCATAAACACAGAAATCATACCTTTTCCATTTATATATCTTCACGCCTTTGAACAGCCCTAACCTATAATGGACACTCAACTAACTGATGGAATTAGTACGTACTGCAAACAAAGAGATGGCTGTTTTTAAATTTACACAGGGTAATCTACTTAACCAAAACCAATCTCATATATTGTCACAAATATCTTAAGGATCTTACCCTCTCACATTTCTATGGTGGTACACCACTGATTTCTAGGCCAAAGTTATGTGTTTGGGGTCCTCTTCCATTTTATAAAACAGCTTTCCTCAGTGGATGCTAAGTGAGATTTTAAATAATACAAAAACATAGATGGCTGAAGATGAGGTCACGCAGTAAGGCCACATCTGTGCACACCACCACTGGCCACCTTACACGGGAAGTTCAATAGGGTGCTGGCTTAATGACAGAGAAGAGGAGCAGCACCAGGGCCTTGAACCGTGAGGTGGGCAGAGGACGGTGGGCACGTGTGTCTGGTGGCCTCCCTCCCTCTTTTCAGCAGCACCCCGCACCCCTGCCCACCGCTGGCCTTATGCTTACTTTTCACAGAGATCTCGCACTTGGCTGGGCTTGAAGGTAGGAGCTGACAGGGAGCAGGGGCTGGTGGGAGCTGACAACGGGCTCTTGATGTTCTGCACCGAATGCCTGCGACTCCTCCTGCGGTCGAGACCCTGGTGCTCGCCGCTGGTGCCAGTTGAACACATGCTGGCCCTCCGTCGATCCCGGAGCCCACTGGGGGGCGGCTCTGCTGTCTCGTCACCATCCTCGTGCCTGAGCGCTGCCTGAAAAATCAGAACGTGCCCAGGGCAAGGTCAGACTTGAGAGCCTTTCCCAGATGTTGGCTGTACATATCAGACTCACCCTAATATGGATTTAACGCTGTCTTTGTCCAAACTGGGTCTCTGAGTCACTGGAATATCTTCCTTGCCACACAAATCTAGGGGCCAAGCACAGCGTGCAACTCAAAGGTGCTGCTCTTATGACTCTTCCCATCCAATGGATATAAAAAAAGGACAACTGATGTCATGAGGAACTCTGAGAAATACTTGTAATTATATGAGATCTAATTTATCCTTGGCTCATCGTTCCCATATCCCTAGCTTTCATCTTTCTTTGCCCTCCTGTGGCCCTTCTTTAGTCCAGGAGACCAGAGACCCTCCTGACACCAGTTGGGGGAGGGGGGCATAATTTGATAATTCCCGAGCAACCTTTCTCCAAGAGGGTACTCAGCAGAGTACAGAAGAGGCAAGGACCACAAGACCCAGGAGAGTGAGAGGTGGCCTTGCCTGGACATCTTTCTGAGAGGCCTACATCATTCATGTATGTGCTTGATTCCAAAATCCTGGATGACAGCTGCTGCACTAGCAGGCTACCCTCAGCTACCCTCAAGTCATGGTCTGAGAGTACAAGTGGAGCCTGTATTTACACTAGACAGCTTATCCATGCAGTCACCAAGGGATACAGCAGAAATAGACTTGGCTTCTAGAATAAAGGGATTTTTTAAAAATGCCTTCTTAAAAGTGATCCAAATTTGTACAGAGAATAACTATCTTACACTTTGCCACTTCTCCTTTTATGAGGAAACCCGAGCCACCCAACACCATATCCTCTGCTCTCTCTGCTTCTCCCAAGGGATATTTTAGTCCAGTGTCTAGCTATGCCCCAGCTTGCTCAGTTCTTGGCCTTGTTTTGTCCTAGATTCTACTCTGTGGCTTCTCACCTCAGTTACAATTCAACTTCTGCATGGTCCCCAGCCCACTCTGGCAGCTGGTGTGTGCCTCAGCCTCCCAGCGGCAGACCATGCTTACCAACATCTCTGGTTTCTTTAGTTTTTTATGCCTAAATTCCCTAAAGCTAGACAGCAAAAAGAGTACCAGGTCTTGGTGTTGACCATATCTTTGTGTGCATGGTAGCTATGTCACTTTCAGGTGATATGGATTTAGTGGAAACTCTTCTATGTGACAGACATATTTTATGATAAGCTCTCAGATATATGAATGCAATTTAACAATCTTTTGGCTTTTTTTAACCCCCTAGAATTCACTAGTCAAACATAAATTTGAGATTTCTGAAGCAAAACTTGATGAAAGTTCACATAAAGCTCATTCTTTATAAAAACTTGTTGGAAATTCTGCTTCTTCACTATCCCTGCAGGAGCTAGAAATGAAATTCTGTACTTGATTAATCACACTTGTCATCTCAACTTTAAAACTTTAAATGGCATTGTGTGGGGAAAGTTTGAGAATGACCACACACCTAACCAAGAACAGCATTTTTTAATATTTCTAGTCAATTATTTTTTCCTTTGTTTCTTACATAAAAACCCTAGACCATTTGAACTTACTCTGACCTGAAGTGTTGATTCTGCTTCTTATTAAGCACACATTTGGAATGATAAGATTAGGGTCTAAAGCAGAGTTCAGATATTTCTAATTCCTTGTCCAACCTCAGAGATCCAAGGATCAAATAACATTCCTCTCACAGTCTCTTTCAGAGGGGCACACTGGGTGTGCATGAAGTGAAATCTACTTTCAAGCCCTCTGTTAAGGGAAAAGGCAACCAGAAAGTTTAATTGAAAAGAGAAACCTTAGGGAAATATGAAGGCAATATCAAAAGGGGAATCATTGGAAGTTTTCTAAAGTTCAGATCCTTGACAAAACACCTATCTAGAAGAAGGAGGAAAGGGAGAGAAAGAGAAGGAACAGGAGGAAGAGGAGGAGGAGCAGCAGCAGGAGGAAGGTTGAGAGGGTGTGAATGGGTTACAGAATTCCAGGGTACCCAATGGCAGCCATGGGCTTCACAGTCAGGGACAATGTACCATGAAAGTTGGAGGAGGCAGTCACTCATAGTTTTGTCTTTATAATAAGAGTTCTAGAGTCCCCATTGTCTGGTGATGACAGAAAAGACATCAGACCCACAGTTAGGGCCATGGTGGCATTTCCATACTCCTCAGATGCTAGGGAGCATGCAGCTTGGAGTCTAGGGTAAAAGGAGACAGAAAACATCTGGAAAAGACAGCTGTCAGCACATGCTTACTCAGAATCTGTGGTGTCAGACCTGACCAAGTACAAGTTCAGTGAGTGTTCTCCAGAGGAACAGAGTGAGATGGAGCCTGTGCCGAGATCGCTAATCTCTCCCAAGTGATGTGTGACTTGTCCCCCCAAATAATTTCTAACTCTTCCAGTTAAATGCAGAACATTGCTTGTAAGCAAAAACTCCAGGTGAGGAGCAAATATGATCCAAAATCCATGACTGATCGCTTGCACACCCTGCTTAATTGAGAGAGCAATTAGGAGCAGTTTATTGTTGAAGTGACAACTTTTATAAGTCTTTAAGGTTACTAAATGATCCAAACCTTCTTTTTAACGTTAAATATTTTTGTTCTCTCTATTTTATTGTGGTAAGAACATATTGTAAATCTATTCTCTTATCAGATTTTAAGTGCACAAAACAATATGGTTAGTATATCCATGGGAACAACAATCTCTACAATTTATTCATCTTGTATTACTAAAACTTTATGCCTGATGATTAGTAACTTTCCTCTACCCCTCAGCCCCTGAAAACCACCATTTTTTCTGCTTTGCTAGTTTGGCTATTTCAACTACCTCATTTAAGTGGAACTATACAGGATTTGTCTTCCTTTGACAGGCCTATTTCACTTAGCATAGAGTCATCTGATTCATCCATGTTGTTACAAATGTCAAGATTTTCTTCATTTGAAAGGCTGAATAATATCCCAGTGCATACATATAGTGCACATTTTCTCTATCCACCCATCCATGGGCATTTCTGTTATTTTCACTCCTCTTATTGTGAATGGTGTTGCAGTAAGCATTGTAGTAATTAATATTTCTCCATAATCCTGACTTTAGTTCTTTTGGGTATATATTCAGGAATGAGATTGTTGAAAAAAATATATATATGTAATAGTTTACATTTATTTTTTAAATAGTTTTTAATTTTCTGCTATGGAAATCCTCAAACACACAAATTATAGATGAGTGTAAGCTGCGATGTGTTTATCACTCACTGCAGTTCAACACTTATCAACTCATAGTCAACCTCTTCCATTTATACTCTACTCCTTGTGTTCAAGCTTTCAGGCAAAATTTTTAAGGTAAATCAAAGATCATATCATTTCATCTATGAGTAGCTGGATATATTTTGAAAAATACGTCCACCACACCATTGCCCCATTTAAAATGATTTTTAATATCATCACATGTCAGATAATCTGAACTTTATCATCATCACCATCATCATCATCATGTGCTGAGGAATAAGCCTCAGCCTTGTGCATGCTGCATACATGTTCTCACTGAGATACACTTCAGTAATCTGAACATTCTTGAAGAAGCTCAAAAACCACTACCATTTCTTTATATCATTATACTGCTGCTGACAGCCATGGAGGACAGCCATCTTTCCATAACATATACAATCCTCTTCCTTTGTACCATGTCATATATTCTTTTAAATTCGTATCTATACACTCAGATCAGCTTTTAGGTCAAGTATCAGTACTAGAAACTTTTCAACAAGGATATTTCCTGATGATAGGCTGTGGTTACAGTGTTAGGCCCCAAGAGAATCACACCTCCCTTCTTCTCACCCTGTGTCATCTCCTCCCAGATTGCATCTAGGTGTGGCCATTGGACTTGTCCTGGTCAATAGCCATCAGTAAGCATGATGCCAACAGATTATCAAAAAGTGTTTTGTTGGGCCTTGCCTTTCTGAATGCTGCTGTCATGTGAAGAAGCATAGGTGAGCATGCTGAAGACACACAGTCCAGCTAACAGCCACCATCAAAGTTCACATCAGGTCAGTGAGGTCATCTCAGACCATCAAGCCCCTGTCATGACACCAGAAGCTGCTACCACATGCAAACCTCCTAGCAGAATCAGAGCCAAATTCCTGAGCCACAAAATCATGATCTATGATGATTGTTTTAGGCCATTAGGTTTTGGGGTGTTTGTTATGTAGCAAAGATAACCGATACAATTTTGTTTTTTAAAGAAAGAATCTTAAGAAACAGGACCTATTAACTGGTTCTGAAAGTTATCATTATTCCTCACCCCAAAGTCTTTATACTTCAGATGCCTTTCCCCTTACAGGGGCCACATTTTCAGAACCAAAAACTAGAACATATAATCTGACAAAGGATTTTCTTATTTTGGCAATTTATGTATTTGAAAAATCATATGATGCTATAAAATTCAAATGAATTTAATTAAACATGGATCAAATCACCTTTGTGAAATAGAATTAAATTACAAGAAATTGGGCCTGTCCCCAGAAAATCTGAGACATATGGCCACCAGACATCCTCTACTATTAGGAGGAATTCTAGAAGTCCATGCAAGTTCTCTGCAGGCACTTGAGAACACTCAAAGCCTTGTGAGAAAATATTGGGTCTGCATATAGACTTTCTTGCTGCCGCTACATATACTAAAATTGGCTGTAGCAGTAAATATTTTTTTAAAATGTATTTTAACTTTCAGAAAGGAATGAAGATCCTGACTGTGCCTGCTACCTGAAGCATTCAGTTGTCACCTTGAGTTATTACTCAGGGCATACTCCCCTGAAGGTAGGCAC
Source organism: Chinchilla lanigera (assembly GCF_000276665.1). Lineage (NCBI taxonomy): Eukaryota > Metazoa > Chordata > Mammalia > Rodentia > Chinchillidae > Chinchilla > Chinchilla lanigera. Next base: position 23,129,592 of record NW_004955402.1, on the reverse strand, counting down.
TTTCTGACTAAACTACACCCTTCCTTCCTTCAACAAAGCATCTGCAAACATGGTCATAAAATATGTAATATTTAAAGGAGCTCTTCATCCAAGCATTTACTGAACTTCTCTGGGCAACTGTACTGCCGGGCCCTGGGACCATGAGACATGTGACTTACGGTAGCTCAAAGAGGAACCAAACTGGCAATAGGTTTTGCACTGTTAGCCACAGATATGGACACAGGCAAAGTGCACTCTCAATGGTGATAAATAATGAGTAAGTGGGGGCCGGGGATTTAGCTCAGCGGCAAAAGCGCCTGCCTGGCAAGCGCAAGGTCGTGAGTTCAGTTCCCGGTACCGGAGAAAAACCAAAAAAACCAAAAAAAAAAAATAAATAAATAATGAGTAAGTGTAAGCCTAGGAGCCCTTTCATCTTGTCAAGAGGCTTTGTGAGAAGGTAACCTCACAGGACTCCTGAATAAGGAATAGGAGTTTGTCAGCCAAAAAATGGAAGAACAACATTCTAAGCCAACAGAGAGAATGATTAAGGAAAGGCCCCCAAAGGACTTGCCCTTCATGTCCAAGAAGCAGGGCAAGTCGAGTGTGGTCAAAATTTCAGAGGCACCTGGGAATGGTAGAGACAAGGCCCATGGAATGTGCAGGTTTTTCTTTCAACTAAGGGCTTTGGGATATTATCTTGCTGGTCATAAAAAGGTCATTCCTTCATTTTTATTTTCTTAACTTGTTCCCACCTGCTTGAATCACCAGTGGTACATTCATGATGTTTCATCAGGCAGTTGAACCACCAGTGGTACATGTATGACTTGCCATCAAGAGGCACAAGGCAGCACCATCAGCTGGTACAAGCCACTCAATGGAGCAGTCATACATGTATGTCATGCACATGTTAAACAGAAATGACACAGATTGCAATTTCAGGAGAATCACCTTGTTCACAGTTAAAAGGAATTAGAAAGGGAAAAGAGGCAAGAAAGGACCCATGTAGGACGTAGATTCTGCGAGATGCCAGCTAGTCCAGCTCTGCACAGGCTGCTCTGCTGGGCCCCACTCATCCAGTCACCCTAACTTCCTTTAGATCCCTCCCAACAGCCACCAGCGCTTCTCTAGTGTTCTTCTCCCCTTCTCTGTCTTCCTTCAGGACATCTTCTGTTACAGCCTTCTTTGCCCCTGCCTCAGTTTTTCACCCCTACCTCATGAGTCTCTCGTCTTCACAAACATGTCTACAATCTCCGATTCTCTGCTTACCCAGGTACTTGGGCACCATCTGCACCCATTATAATGGACACTCCCTCACATAGGGCTTTTTCTGTCTTATTCACTGCTAGGTCCCACTGCACATGCAGAATAGTTCCTGGCACACAGAAAGTGCTCAATAAAGCTGTGTTGAATGAAAAAAATTAATGGATGAATGAATGAATCAGAGGACATTGCAGTTGGAAAAATACTGAATTTCTTATTGCAATAAGAAATATCCAGGTAAGAAAAACGAGGGCTGGAGCTAGGAAAATGATGGTAGGATCAGGGGGCAGGGGTTTGTGTGGTGTGTACAGTTTTTACCAATCAAATTTTTAAGTGTTTGTAACATCACAGACTGTTGTTTGTAAAGGTGAAGAAACAAAGGATTGTGTGAGATTTTTGTTTTAATCAAGAGGAACAAGTAAGGGCTTCAATTAGGGCTGGTGGCATTTCATGCATGGCTTTCTGGTGGACATGTGAGACATAGTCAGACTCTGGCACCTTCTTTGTCCCTCTGCATCACCATGGTTAGCTTCTAGATTGGCTACCCACTTGTCTTAGACTAGATAATGGAGAATCTTTGGGGGCAGAAACACATCTAATCTGTATTTACAACCTCAGAGAATATGTGGCATATAACGGGCGCCAAATGAATGAAAGGAATACAAGACAGCAAGCACGAAGAGAGAGAGAGGGGCAGGCAGCCATGTGCTGTGAAAGTAAGCAGTGGGGTGAGTCAAAGGTAGTCTGCACAAGAGAAAGAGGAGGAATGAAAAGTATACTCCAATGCTGAAAGGTTGCGGACAGAGGAGGAAGATTTGGGAGAGGGACACTGAGGAGGAGCTATCAGAGCAGTACCCTGGAGACATCTGTATACATGGCCACCGCGTACATTGAGCAAGAGCCAGTATAACAGTGAGCTCAGGCTGGTAAAGATGATGTATAACAAAGGAGAAGAAACAGGAGGAGCTCCTACAGACCAATCTTACTTCTAAATAATACTGCAAAAATACAGGTATATCAAACAGAATCACAGCCACCCATTTAAAAAAATACATCATGACTACGTGTATTATAGGAATGCAAGCATGGTTAAAAGATAAAAAATAAATGTCCAACTGAACAATCTAGAAGTGAAAGAAGGAAAGTACAAGGACAAAAGCAAAATTTATACAGTTACAAGATACAAAAGCAGTACAAATCATATATAATAATAAAATTAATGTTTGGAGAAAAATCAACAAAATAGACAAACTATTAGTTAATCTAGAAAGGAAAAAGGGAAAGATCACAAACACAAAATAAAAAGCAACAAAGAAAAATGACTAGTGAAAGAACAAATTAAAAAGGGACTACACATCCCTTTGCCAGTGAATTTAAAAATTCAACTGAAACAGATGATTTACCAGGAAATTATAATTTATCAAATTGACCCCATTAAAGGAAAGAATTTTAAAAGACCCATTTCATAGGAAAATATTGTTAGCAATGATCTCCCCGACTTTCCTCAGTATGGACACATGCATGCACACATACACACAGGTCCATACAATTTACCAAGGGAATCCTAACACATTATCAAAAAAATCCAAACAGTAAAATGCCACTTTAACTTTTCCAGGGCACACAGAAAAAAGAAAAACCTCCCAAAATTTTTTGAAGTATAAATAAAAGTGATGCCTAAACATCTCAACTATTGTATGCACCCAAAAAAAGAAGTACAAGAAATCATGGTAGCATACTTGCCAGGCCAACAAAACTGTAAACTATGCAATATCTAATAAAAGAACAGATAAATAAATTGTGATGAATTTATTAGCAGTGAAAAAAATCTAGATTTCCACATTTTTGCATAGGTCTCAAAAACATTAAGGCAGGGGCACACTGAAGGATACATAATATGATTTGTATTATAATTATAAAATACTTGAAAGTGGGTAAAATTAATACATTACTTCTGCTTAGACTGGGTAAAAGGAGCCAAAGCATGGAACAGCTGACCTGTGATTCTTTTGTCCTTCTTGTAGGAAAGATGTTTCATAGCGGAAAGGAAGAAGGCAGGTGATGAGTAATCTAGTCCACAGTAAGCATGCTAACAATGAGACTACCTAATAAACAGACTGAGGACATTTGCTGAGAGTTCTTGTTTCTAGAATACCCTTAGCAAGATGTCCCTGGCTAAGGCTTATAGTAAATAACCCCAGAATGTATATATTTAGGGCTATGACTCTGAGGAATGAAATAGAGATGTTTTACAACTGAATGTTACGTGTCAGGCAAGGTGACCTGTGGACCTCACAGACCTTGTGTATCATTTAGAGTCAGAAGGCACATATCTGATGCATAGGGAAAGAACCTGGGCAGTCACAGGGATGTCCCAGATCTCTCCCTTCTTCATATGCACCTCCATGGCCTGAAATTATTAGTACAGCTAGACTGGTCCAGACCTCTGGCCAGTCAGTTCTGATTTGATAATCTTATCCTTGGCGTCAGCTCACAGAATAAGCTGTTTTAGGTAAAATTATAACAGAATCTCCTACTTTTTCCAAGTCAACAGGCCAAGAAATAGAGATGCATAACCCAAAGCAGAGACCATGACATAGGTGTGCAACCTGTGAGACTGCATTAGGCCCACACTCAGAAGGGACCTGTGCTTGATATAATGATCTTCTGTCACCATCCTGAATTTATTTTATCTGTAAACTTGGGTTGTGAATGGAGACCAGTGGCACTGAGGACCATGTGCATGAGCAGAGGAGGCATGCGTGCCTGCTGTTCCTGCTGCTCATGAGCACAGAAATCAGGTGGACCGTGACATACAGGAGTTGGTGAGGCCCACAGTGCGTAAGCAGGGATGTTACAACCCTGAGAGCCATGCTGCCATTTGAATGATATTCGAAGGTGAATACAGAAAGATGACAACCCAAGGAGTTGGGTTATCATACTCTTGCCCATTTGTGTTTCTTGGCCATACTAGCCAACTACTATGCTGAAATGATGCCAGAAAAAAATGAAAAGACAGGGCAGCCTCGAGTTCCCTTTTCAGATCTTCTTTGCTTATCAACAAGCTCAAGGCCAAGTGTTGGTGGAACACACATATGAAGAAGAAAATAAAAACAGTTCATTTTGTATAGCGTTTCCATTGTTGTGGAAAGAATAAAACACATACATATACAAAGCTGCAAAATATGAGTTAGACGATTTCGTTGTCTCTGCACAAAAAGTAAATGCTCTTACATTTGCATTTTAAACTGACATTACACAATATAAAGATGAAAAGCAAAATCCACTGTAATAACTTTAAATTTCCATTTTTCTTTCTTTATAATGTACCAAACAAAAACCATCATTAACAAGGTGAGAGTCTGCAGAAGTAAAAGGTCCTGTAGTATCTTTAATAGTTCCTTTTTTTCCATAAACGACCGTGAATTCCACTTCACACTAAGCCCTACAAAATATGTAGCTGAACTTCTCCCTGTACCTATTGTCTCTGAGTCTTTTGCCTCTCCTCTGCCTTTTCCCTTGAATAAAGATAATGCTGTGAGAATGCATGTTCCTTAAAATAAAACAGCTCCAGGATTCCCCCACATCAAAGGCTCTTAGACTTAAATACATCAGTTTCATGGAAGGCTTGTTACAGTGTAGACTGCTGGGCCCCACCTGTAGAGTTTCTGAGCCAGGAGGCTGCATGCGGTCTAAGAACCCACATTTCAACAAAATTCCCTGTGATGTGGGTGCTCCAACACTACACTCGGAACCCTGGTCTAGATACCTACAACCCTCATTTTTGACATTTGTGAAAGCTGTGCACAGATTTACAGAAGACATGTGTTATTACCTCGTAAATGTTAAATTGCTCCACTAAGTCCAGGTCAGTCCCCTTCTTGTTCAAGTGTCTTTGGGACACAGCAGCGATACCCAGCTCCTCCAGGCAGTCCACCACATCATAGAAGGTGTCTTGGTCTGGTAATCCTGCCAGTGTCTGGAATAAGAAAAGAATTTGATAGAGATGTATCTTAGGGGCCTTCTCAAAGCTCTGAGCATTTTTACATGGTAGCCAATGGCCTTGGTTACAACAATATGGGATACTACAAAACAGATGACAAATTCTTTTCAGAGAAAACCCCCCTCAGTGTGGTAGGCAGAATGAACCCTAAGATTCTCACCCTCAGTGTACATGTGCTATATAACCTCCTCTCTTGGAGTATGAGCTGGATACTCCATGAGTGGAATGTCACATCTATGATAAACTTATGCTAAATGGCAAAGTGAAGGAAGATATCATTATGCAAATATCATTAGGATTCCAAAACCCTGAATTTGAGTTAATCAAAGAGGATACTGTCCTGGTTGATAACTGGACTTAGGTCTTCCCTCTTTTTATCCTGCTGGCCTCAAAGAAGCAGCAAGCCACTGAGGGTTCCACAGCTGCAAGGAAATGAATTCTGCCAACAGCCATAGGAGCCTAGAAGGGATCCAAAGCCTCAGAGGGGACCACAGCTCTAGGAACACCTTGATGACAGTCTTGGGAGACCCTGAGCAGATGGCGCAGTTAGGCTGTGCCTGGGTTCCTGCCCCATGGAAACTGAGATGCGAAATGTGCCTTGTTCCAAGCTTCTAACTTTGGGGCAGTGTCACACGGCAATAGAAAACTGATATATTTCACTATTAGATGCTCCTATTATGTTCAATACATCAACACCTGGAGTTATAATAATTTAATAATTCCCTTTTACTTAAATTCATCAGAGCCTCCTTTGGGTCTATGAAACTGAGGAAAACATGAGAAGTTACAAAGTAGTAACTAAGAAACAAAAAAGTAATCCAAGAAAGAGCAAGCTGACTTCTCTTTGAATTCAGCCTCTCTCTAAAGGAGGGGAAAAATCTCAGACAAAGCATCTGCTCAAAACTAGGTGGAAGAAATTTATTACATGTACCTTATCTTTGCACCTTGAGACCATAATGTTAAGTGAAATAAATCAGACACACAAGCTTAAATATTGCATGACTTCTCTGTTATGAGAAAACTACATTATAAAGAAAGACCAAAATAAGAGATAATAGGAAGTAAGCAAATAGTTCCTTCTCAAATGGGAAGGGGACCAAGAGATGGGAGAAGGGGTAAAGGGGATGAACAAAGGAATGAAGATGTGTAATGTACACCACCAACTCCACACAAGAAGTGTACATGTTATGCACTGCAAACGTGTTCTAAATAAAAACTTAACAAACAGAGTAGAGAAAACAAGTGAGGGACATGAAGGTTAGTGGAAAGAAGGGATCTGCCTGAGGTAACAGGCAACCACTGAAGAGGCTGGGATAAAATCCTAGATCTAGCTCTCTTGGATTCATTTTCCAGCTCCAACTTCTCTGAAACTTCCATTTTGGGGCTATCAGTACTGAAGAGAATGTCCACATTCATAACCCAAACTGTGGCTTTTTCCCTTTATGCTGAGCAAAGAGGACATAACACACTTTGAGATCAGAAACTGATAAAAAATGGTTATGTGATAGTTTAACTGCTTGGGTGCTTCAATAAGGACACACAACAGGAGACTGGGAATCAGAAGCTGCAGTAAACAGGTACACAGATGAGGCCAAGTGTGGAATCACATGCCAGAGTGACATCAACATATTTATTACCAGGTGACTGTCGCCAGCTGAGCTACTGCCTGCTTCCAGCACACACTGAAAATCATACACTCATTCAAAGAATCCCATCATCAGAACAACATCATCTTTTGGTTTGGATGAAAACTCTAGAACTTGTTAAAGGATGAAAAATTATAAACACATGGGTTTATGAGGTCTGCGGAGGGCAAACAAGTAGAGATGCCCTACATACCTGCTGACTGCAAAATGCACAAGCTGAGGAAGACAGCAAGTTGACACTTAGGATAAAGGATAGAAAACTTTCTGTGCTGCAGAGTGGAGCTAGCAGGGGGCAAAGACAATCTCTAGGAATCGCTTCACTGCTCCTCTTTCCTTCTTCCTCCTAGCTTGGAGTCAACTGAGGTTCTTTAACTCAGGAGTTTCCAGGGGTTAGAACCATGGACCTAATAATCTCCACTGCCTTAGTGAATCCATCCATACAGAGTAGGATGGATCTCTATTAAATAAGTCAACATTTAGACCTATTGAACTAAACCGACTCCAACTGCCCTTACTCAATAATAGGCCAGAAACCAAGGGTATTAAGAAGTCATTTATCATTTCTGCTGGGAAGATTCGGGCTTGGGCCAAGCCTATAGACACCTCAGTTTCCACACATGGCTACAGAGAAAATGGCGGCTTTCCACCACCAATACAGCTTCCTCTTCCTCCTGTGTAGAGGGGGTACACACAGCCTTTTTTTTTTTTTTTTGGTTTTTTCTCTGGTACCAGGAACTGAACTCACGACCTTGCGCTTGCCAGGCAGGCGCTTTGCCGCTGAGCTAAATCCCCAGCCCCTATACACAGCCTTGAAACATACATTCACTTATGTTTGTCTGATTCTCTAATACGCTCATCTAACTTCACCTCACTCCTCCTGACCCCAAGCCTCCCCTCCCAGTTCTTCTCAGTCACTCTCACTGCTAATTTGCCTACATTGGACAAATGTGGCACTTTTGCCACAAAAGCCTGTGAGGCAAATGTTTCTTGACGCCTTTGTCCTCAGATGCCATTAGATGCAACACAGCTGCCTGACAACTGGTCCCCTCCCCCTCGTTTTCTCTAATTTTGTCTTGCCAGAGCCTGTAACAAGTAATTAATTACAGTCATCTCCCAGATGGAAACTCTGTCCTGGAGGGTATTTTTCCTCTCTCTAGGTTTTCATTGATTCCATCAAATCTTGTATGTAGAATAAAATCAATGAGGTGAAGCCTGGCCTAATATTCACAGCAGTGGCATCTGTGGAAGCCAAGAGCTGTAAGCACCCAAATCTCTTTCCATGGGTGGTGGATAAACAAATAGTGTTGCATCTATGTAACAGAATACTATGGAGCACCAGGAAGGAGAGGGCTACTAACACAGGAACACCCACAAACCCAACAGACATTAGGCTGAGTGACAGACACTGGCCTCCAAGGGTTACATATTCCATGACCCAACTGACATTCTTGAAAACACAAAATTACAGTGATAAGGGATTAAATCAGTGGTTGTCGAGGGCTATTGAGGAGTCAGGACAGCCCTATAAAAGAGCATGGGAAGATTTGGGGAGAAAGTGGAACTAGTTAGTTTGCTAATAGTGAAGGTGATCCTTATCTATATGTGTGAAACTCATACAGCTGTATACCAAAAGAAAAATCCATCTTACTATATGGTACTTTGAAAGCAATTAAAGCAAATGTGAAAAATAAAGCAAATGCTCAGTTTAAATTCATGTGGGTTAATCATCTCCTGGTCCCAATATAGAGCTCTTCTCCCCAGGGCTCCCTACGATGTGGCATTCTGGGAATGTCCACAGCCAGCCCCATAGTAGCCCCTTTTGCCACTTATCTGCCCCATCCCAATCTATAAACTGGTCCATAGCTGAGCTCCCCAGAATGGCTGATTTTCCCTGAGGGAATTTCAGCCATTATGTCCCTTCAGCATGCATGGTAAAAAAGGGTTGATTTCTGACCTTCCCTCAGATCTTCTGAAGACATGGGATGGGGATGGGAAAGAGGAAGAAGGGGGCTAGCAAGTATGTTTAATATTCCTGGTTAACAAAGAAAGTTACTTCATTCTCAGAACCCTAGGCCGGTTAGGATTCAATGGCCTTGTTTTGTCATGAAAATATCAATTTTTTAAATTCCACGTTATTATGCCATTGTTTATTATGTTGAAATCAATACCAGTTAGAAACCACCCATCTTGCAATATAATTTCCCAGATTCAGAGTCTGTGTGTTTTCCAGACCCATATGAACATTTCAGTTTGTCATTTGGTTGCTATCTCAGAGCATTTTATTCACTGGGGCAATAAACACTCCAATTCAACAAGCAAACAAACGCCATGTGAGCAGCAATGGTCTGCCGACCTTTTCAAGGAAAGAGCTGCATTTGGAGGAGGGGCTCTTCCTGGGCAGACCAAGACAGGATGAAACAGAAGGGGCAAGCCAGCCATTCCTGGACATTAAATGTCACGTGATGTCCAGCAGAGGGTGACATGTACCAGGCTAGTGCCAATGACGGGCAACATTGTGCCCATACTGTCTGGGTGCAGCTGAGATCAATCCTAAGGACGGCTGGACAAGGCCTTCACCAATCAAGTGGATAATGTCAGGGCAGGTAAGTCTGGAAGAGTGCAATTTCCATTTCTGCTGAGTTCACTGTTTCAGGAAACAAGGTCAGTGGCCAAAAAAGATAGGAAATAGATGATCTTACTTTTTAAACAAACAACAGAAAACAGCTTCAAATCACATGGCAAAGAAAGTTCACAAATCATTTTGAAAATAGAAGAATTCTTGACATTATCTGTCAGAAATGCTGTGCTCCTTTCCCATCAGGGCTGTAGGAGTTTTCCATGTGCTTATCAACAAGTGACATGTTATTGAAAAGCAATCATTGCCAATATGACCTGGGGAAAATATCCTATTATTTCACCATGTATTTCTTTTACTCTTAGTTGTTCAATGTCTTTAATTTTTCTATTGGGTTCTTAATATCTTTAGGACCTTTTTTTGCCCTATTTTTTGGCAAACAATTTTCTAGCTTGTCATTTGCCTTTAGCTATAATTTGTGATTTTCATTTTACAAACAAAACCACTTAGAACTTTATGCAGTGACATATATAAACCCCTTTTGGCATATTTTCACTGCTTTCATTATTAAAATAATCTTTATGAGAGTTGTCAGCACCAAAATGGAGTTATTTAGGTCAAAACCAAGCAGAATGGAGCTGGAAGGCTCAGAGGAGGGACTGCCATGCACATACACCTGTGTGAAGAACAATTCAAGGAACTCATGAAAACTGCAATCTTCCACACAAGCTGTTTGCATAAGCACACTTGCGTAATAATGCTCTCTTCACCAATTAGCTAACACTAACCTCTGCTAAAGCCCATATAGCCAATGGTCTTTGTTTCAAAACAGCCCACAGGGGCTTCTTGCCCTTCTTTCTTCCAAAATGAAGCTTCTCCTTGCCCCAACTGCTTCAAATATGCCTATGGCCTGCCACTGTGTGTGCATTCCAGATTGCAATGTCTCACTATTCCCAAGGAAACATGCTTTGGAGAGTGAGTCTGTCACTCAACTGAAGTGGACAGCTTAACCAGAGACCAATTATACCTTCAGTTCTTTTTACTTTTTTCCCCCTCTACAGTTTCATGTGTGACACTGAACTTTTCCATCTATTTGGAATTTATTGTGATATATGGGTAAAGAATGTTTTTGCTTATTTCCACTTAACATTCAGATCATGGTTAAAGCTACCCCACCCCACTGATGTGGACTAATGCTGTAGTTCTGAACACTGGGGTCTGCCTCAGAGCTGCTTTGTGCCAATTATCTGCCTGCTGAGAAGAGAGTAGATAACACTGTTTTAATCCGGAGAGTGGGCATGACAGTCTAAGTTGGGGGAGAAGTTGCTCTACATATTTATACTACTGTCTACAAATGTGTCTGCAGTTCATCAGGAGAAACATCTCTCCAACTATATTGCAGGAAGGAACTTCGGATCTTTTTGAAGATTTAATCACAGCACCACCTTGGACAGCACAGGGAGAGTCCACAGGAAGTCTAGTGTATGACAAAATTCCAGCCCCAAGAGCAGCCCATAAGGCTAGGTATTAAGAATTGCCTCAGAGCAGCCCATAAGGCTAGGTATTAAGAATTGCTACTGCCCTACAAGATGCTTAACAAGGAGGGAACTGATGGGAGGAACAGGAGCACAAAGACGTGGTCAGCATCATATAAAAAGGATGAGATGCAGCTCCAGGAATCCTCCTTTTAAACCAGGTATAAGAATTCAATAGCCAGTGAAACACAAGGCCTTGGTTCTTCCTGACTTGTGAAGTATTTCTTCAAAGTTAATTCTTAACAAAAAATGTTTTTAGGGTGTGTCTTGCTAGGAAAAGCAATCATAAAATTCTTGCTATCAACTTTTTGGTTTTCCTGGAAAGGACCAAAGTATAAAAGCGTGCAGATGCCCAGAGACCCTCACAGGTATGTGCTACTGAGTACACACACCACGCATATATAAAGGGTTTTCTCCCTTGAAGAAGCAAGCGCACGGCTGCTGTGGTTCCAGCCACCATGATGAAGGTCCATAAGGTAGGGATCTTAGAAGGAAATTTTAAAATTATCCGCATTACATTAGTTTCCCAGAGCTGCTATAACCAGGTACCAAAAGCTAGGAGTCTTAAGACATTAAGAATTTAGAAGTCTGATGTTAAGGCGTCGGCAGAAGCATGCTGTCTCTGATGGTTCCATGGGAAGATCCTAGATCGGTTGCTGGCAAACCTCAGCATTCCTTGGTTCACAGATGCTTTGTTCTACCTTCTGCCTCTGCGCATGTGTCCACACTGTCTTCCCTCTGTGTCTCTTTCCCTCTTCTTATAAGGAAACCAATCATACCAGGTTACAATCTACCCTAATGATCTCATTTTGACTCTATGACATCTGCTAAGACCCTCATTCCAAATAAGATCACATTGAAAGGCCTGAGGGAGTGAGTCTGTCCTATCTTTTGGGATGACAACTCAATCTGCAACATACATTAACCAACCTTGTTCACCAAAGTCATCGCATAAACCAGTAGCTCCGTGTCAACTCCATCTTTCTCCTCCAGGATTTCCATGATATTTGTCCAGGGTTTGATGCCTATGATTAAAGCAAAAATCATTAGAAACAGACATTCAACAACACTTTGTATTCAACTCAGATCATAGTTAATCCAAGGATATATCCTCTAGTGCCAGCACTGTCTTTTAGTTATCAAGTTTCCAACTGTGAATTAACCTAAATATAGTAGTTCCCAAGTGCTGATCTTTGGGTAGATTGTGTCAGAGCTGCTCCTGGACTTCAGATAAAAGTTCCTAAGGGCAGAGACAATATCCATGTTGCCCATTTCTGGGCTCTTATCACAGTGTCTGGTACATAGTATGTACTTAATAAAATGTCTGGCAAATAATAGTGGACTATACCTCTCTGAGAGGGTCTGATGTGGGTTAAACTAGAACAGTTTTAAAAGAAACAGAAGGTAGATGTACACAGTAAGAAAAGGAGAGAAGATAAGATTAAATAATAGGTTCTAGTATAAGATGTGAAAGACAGATGTGGTCTCACGTAGATCCACCAGTTCTCCCAAGTGAACAGAAAGTCTTATCCTTTGGCTGAGTCCCAGTGGTCAGAGCAGGCAATCTTTTATGATCCTTTGTCACTGAACACAAAGATATGCTCTTTTCCCTGCTAATGGTCAAATTATCTCCTACCTATTCAATGTCAGACTCCTTTGAAGTCCACACCAGTGTAATTGCTCTTTGAAGCTCAGCAAAGTAACTATTTCAGCCCTCAAGACAGTCGATGGATATGGTCAGGAGGCCTTGGGTCTTGCTCTCCAGGTGAGTTGCAGAGCTCTGGGGACCTCCCCCATGCTGTAAGAGGGGCAGCTTCTATCCTTCCCACACAGCACCAAAGCTCAGCATAAAGCACATGGACTAGAGTCAGTGCGTGGGGAGGGGCAGGGACATGGGGGCTGAGCATTTCTAATGGCGCTCGTGGGCTCACTGCTTCTGGTTGCTTACTCTGAAGCCCAAGTGCCCAAGAGGGCCTGAGAAATGGAAAGCAAGAAGCAGAGCAGGCAGCCCGGAGGGAAGGAGGCAGACAGACTACACCCTCCCACGCCCACATAGACACAGGCACATGTGTGCGCCATCTAATCCATTACGATTAAAACACCCAAACATTGACTTAATTTAATTGAAAAATGTGTTCTTCAACTGTGATATCCGATTCCCTTATTATCACTTAAGGTTTCTGAATCTGGAAATGTTCACATGTTGATACACTGCTGGGATGAATGTTCACTCTCTGTCTCAAGACTAGAAAACGGGAAATATTTAGAAAAATGAAAGTGAAGAGGAAGCTTAGCACAAATAGTTCTGGCAGGGCTCTGGCAAGGCCTGTGTTAAGCACTAGCACTTCCAACTCTGTAGGAGATGCTTCCTATCAGACTTGGTGGTCTGGGTCACTCTCTGTTATCTTCCCTGGCTCCCCACTTCCATCGTGTGTGTGTGTGTGTGTGTGTGTGTGTGTGTGTGTGTGTGTGTGTTGGGGGGGTCCTTGTGTTAGAATCACAAACCATGTGAGCCCAACCATTCACACAACAGAGAAAGAAATTTGGTTCCAAATTCGTAGAATGAAGTCTGGTTTAGAAGATCCCTTTGTAAAACGGTGTGCTAATACCTACCTTATAGGATCACTACTAGGTGTCACTAAGACAAAACACTTTGTTTTTACACTTCAACACAGATGGATACATTGTAAGACAATACTTAATCATCATCCTCTGTCTCTCTCCAACTCTACCTACTCCCAGCCTACTCCCCAAACACGGGAGCACAGGCCCTATCAGGGCCTGTTGTTTTCTGTTTCTACACACATAGTTGACACTTGATTACCTGTCAAATGAATGAATAGCATATGCAAAATGCTTAGTGCTGTGTCCCTTACCAAAAGGGCACTCAAACATCAGCAGGTGTGACTGTAATGGTGGCCCAGAGTGACACCATACTCAACGAAGGGAGGGCAGCCCTCTCTTACCACCAAGCCACAGTGCCTGTCTCTCAACCCAAATAAAAGCCCACAGAATAAACAGCACACGCCTTCGTCCCTCTTATTCTCCTACTAAATACATGAATTAGACCCAAAGGAAAGTAAGACATGTAACATAATGTCTCTGCATGAGTCGGTCTGACTCTCAAACAGAAGCTCCTCATGGCACACTCCACATCTTCCTATGTAATGGACCGACACCCTCCAGAGACATTTCTGCTTACAGATAGAGACGGAGCTGGACCTCTGCCAACCTCTGGCTTCCACCATGCTTTGTGCATTCTTCACCAATCGATATATATGCTCAAGCAGAAGCAGAGACAGGATTACTTGAAAGGATGGCTAGACTTTTCCCCTGTTAATCATGTGTGATACACATGTTTAAGAATTATGTCATATCTCATCACTTTATATTCAAATGGAAAATAAAACTTCTTCAAAAGCTGTGCTGAATCAAATTAGTGAGACCCAAGAGTTATGACTGAAATTTCACAATGAGTTATTCCATCTGGCCCCTTGCCCCACCCTCGGAGAGAAGCAAAAACCCTATGGTCAGAGGGAAGGTCCCACTGCCCAGGGAGTGGTAGGCTGTCAACCAGATTCCATCAACTACCTCAGGGCAGACCTCAAGGAAAAGATAGTAAGATGACAAAGTGAAGCTCTCTCAAGGGCATCCATAAGCCTTGTTGTCTGTCTTTCTACCTGCCAAGCCCTGTCTACCAGAAAGAGAAAGCGGCCTAAAGATGCAAACAAAAAAGAGGATCCAGGGGTCTGAGCAGGCAGGTGCAATGCCATGCCAGGCCCAGGCACTAATCAAATCCACCTTTTCATTCCAGCTCCTGTGCCAAAGTACTGCCTGGGTCAAGTGGGGCATTTAAAAGTTCGCTTCATTCATAAATATTAATTACTAACTGTGATGATCTTTGACCCCTCCAGCTTTATCCCTGCTCTTCAAGTGGTTCACTTTGGCCCACCCTCAGGACAAAGCCTTCTGGTTAACTGAAGGGCACCCATGCATGATGTTTGTAAAACAACCCAGGGAATTTATTCTGGAATGATTTCATTTGCTTTAGGTGGTAATGATTTTTGAGGACTCATAGTTTATTTTGTTGGTTTTATTTGCCGATTCCTTAAATCTGACAGTTTTTCTTCTCTATTTAAAAAGAAAGAGAACTGTCTACACTTAATGTGCCATTCACCGCTGCTAAGGAATGAAACTAAAACCACTCTGAGTAGTAAAATTGATGGCTTATTTGTAAATGTGTGCACAAATGGACATGCTTGGTTTGCTCTCGGTCACCTCTGGCACCAGGGGCTGCTTTGTGACCCAGCTGTGAGGGGCCTGGAGAGCTGAGTCTAACCCTGATAGGTGGAAACACAGCTGGAATTTATGTTGCTTTCTGCAGAACACCATGACATATTTATATGTTTAATTTCATCATAGGATTCTGGAACGATTTTTCTAGCAGTAAAATAGGATGATGTTATATGTATGTATTATAAAATCACAGCCAAGACCACACATGTCCATAAAGAAACATATTAGTGAACCATGCATGATAAGCCATTTCTGAATTTTTCCATGAGGGCTACATTCCCTTTCTGTTGCAGCTGCTAGTGCGCAGTAGCAGACAGATGAAAGCGGTTGCCAAAAGTTGAAGCAATTTTATAGGCAAAAACCATGAAGCTAAGAAAACAATCCATTAGCTGTTCTGTTTTTCTAATCTTGACTAATTGAGAAAAGATGGCTATCATTTTTGTCTTGTGGAGAGTGTCAGTACAGCAGAGTGCCTCTGGCTGGGAGCTAGGGCCAAGTATTGGATATGGGGGTACAATGCCATGCGTTCACCTCGAGCTCATTCCCACCCCATAGAACATACCCTTTGTGAAATATGAAGCTCAGGGAAGGAAGCTCTCTGCTCCGCAAAGCCAAACAAGAAACCCAAGGTCACAAGAAGGCTCCCACTCTAACATGGTTCCCATGGCAAGAGCCCTTGGGGTTACTTGAAATTTAGGATAAAGAAGCTGACAAAGAGCCTATCAGTTATCCTAAGGTAATCCCTAGAGTTGGGGAATGAAATACAAATCCTCCAAGGATGAATGGAAAGAGCTGCCTTTTTTTTCCCCCAAATACTTACCTTCAGCCTTACCGTGTTCCCAGTGGCTTGAACCACCAGTGGTACATCATGACTGTCCCATTGGGTGCCACGGGACAGTCCTCCTAGATAGTACAATCTTCCTGACAGTAAGTCATGCACCTACCACTGGTAGTACAAGCCACCCAATGGGACAGCCATGCAGGTACGATCCCATTGAGAAGGTGTTAAACCTAATTGACTGGTTTTGGGAAAGTCAGACATGGTTTCTGAGGCATTAGCCTTCCTCAGGTGGGATTCTCAGTTGGTCCCATGTCCTGATTTTGGCAAGAAGTCTCTTTCTATCGAGCACCAGATGGCAATATACTTGGTAGACAGAAACTTGCCCTGTTGGGATCTTCCTTCCAGACTCACAGTTCTGGCCCATGCACTATGCTCTGTCTCTGTCACAAACACCCCTAAGCAAGGGCTTAGAGCTAGGCCCTCTCTGGAATCCATCATGCCTGGGGTGACATCTGCCTGCATGTTCATGGCAAAAGAGCCCAGTTTATGGCCCTGGGTGGCTTTCAATAACTTATCTCACACTTTCAAAGTGATGAGTAAGCTACTTTCCTTCCCGCTTGCATTTAGCATCAGCGGTGGGGAGTGGTCTCTGAGCAACTGTGACTCAGAAACACAACTGAGTTGAATCAAGAGTGTTATTTAAGCTCCCCATTTCTTCTTCACAGTTATGGCTAGGCTGATATGGGCATAAGTGTGCATGCAGGCACATGTGCTTTCGCACAACTCCAAGGAAATACGACGACCTGTTAGCCAATGTCATCTTTGTCTCTTGAAACAAAACATGATTTGGGGTGGAGGGGGAATGCAGTACAGATTGAACCCAGGGAATGCTGCTGAGCTACATCCTTATCCCCCTTCCTTTTTGAGGGGTTGTTGTTGTTGCTTGCTCTTTGAGACAGGGTCTCAATAAATTGCCCAGATTGGTTTTGAATTTCCAGTCCTCCGACCTCAGCCTCCAGAAAAGCTGGGATTATAGGTGTGCACCACTATGCCTGGTTAAAAGTGATTTCTGGTATACTTCTTTATTGATTTTTCCAAATTGTCTACAGTAGTATTACTGTAATAATCATGAAAAGAAAAAAAGAAGAGTTAAGATTTTGTTCTTTCTTTAGTCTTTATAAAAATGGCATCAATAATTATTGAGTCCTCTTCAGGAGGACAACAATCAAAAGACATGAAAACAAAAAAACCCTGACGTTTTAGGCTCAGGTTTCACACTCTTCTGGGGGCTGCACCGCATGTTAGACTCCATCCCAGACCCACAGCTCGCACGTCCCCACACGTGTGACATGCCTGCCAGCTCTAGGGAGCTGGGTACGAGGGTTGAGGCAGAGAACCTGCCTGTGAGCAGGGCACACACCCAGGGACAGACAGATAATGAGGACACAGGAGAGAGGAGAGACACACGGGGGCTCTGAGAACACATGAGAAAGCTGGGAGGGTGGGACAGACCAGGTGGGAGAAGGGGATTGCAGGCTGTCCCACAAATCAGGTGAAGAATCTGGTTGGATTTCATACGGTAGGCACCAGAAAGCTGTTGGCAGGTTTGAGATGAGGTTTGATAATGTGACCGAATTTGGATTTTAGAAGTATCTTCTAATTGTACTTAAGGGTGGCAAGGAATACCAGGTGAGAGACAGGGAGAGTAAGTCAGGGAGCGGCCTGGGGAGAAGGGGAGAAGTTCCAGGAACAACTAAGAGTAAGAATCAATGAAGCGTGTAGGAGGAGGGGAAGGAGGAGCTCAAGCGGTCTGGACCAGACAGGAAAGAAGCAGGAGCCCTCTCTCTGAGCCCTTCTCAGGCTGGCAGAGAATAAAGACAAGTGCAGGACAGGGTCTCCCCTGTCTGGGTAGGTTCACGCATGCCTTTCCTTCATCATCACACCACATTCCAGCCTGATCTCTGCATACTCACTACCCTAAAAAATGGTCTCCTGAAGCTAGATGTCCCGCCCATGGAATTTTGTTCATCTTTCACTCTGTTTCAAACATGTCAGACCTGGAAGCCACCCTACCTCAGGCTTTTTCACCTTCATGACATAAGGGGTGGGGACGGCTCACCTCTCTTGGTGTCAACAGCAGAGACAGCCTGAATGAGAAGAGGTGCATTGGACTCCGAGTACTCCACAAAGACAAGCAGCAGCTTCAGGGCTGTCTTCACCACCAGGCGAAACTGCAGAACAGACACAATCATCAGGCAGCTGCAAATGTGGCCTCATTCACATGAGTGTAGCTTCATGCTAACTGCAGCTGGCAACTAGCACTCACAGGGACCTCGACTGCTCTCTTAGCAATTATGCACATTCCTTATTAGGTCCTCACTAACCCCTCATTAGAGCCCTCAGAAGGCGGGTACTAATAATCTCCCCACTGTGCATATCAGGAAGCTGAGGCACGAATTACCCTGTCCACAGTCATGCAGCTAGTAAGACACAGAACCAGAACTTGAATGCAAGGCATTTGGCTCCAGAGCTCACACCTAGGAGGCTCCCAACACACAAGGCAGTGATACTGAGTGGGTTACTTCATTTTACTCCAACAACAACCCTAGCGGGTAGGCACAGTCATGGCTCCTATTTTTCTGGTGAGGGAGCAGACACAACAGTTTAAATGACTTTAGGTCACAAACAGCTTGTTTGGATAGAAGGAACCTGAGCCAAGTTCCTCCCCACCTTTTTTTAGCATGGAAAGTTGGATCCTGGGCCTTTGTACTGCACTACATCACCAGACCTTTTTATTTTTTAAATTTTGAGACAGGGTCTCACTAAATCATGCAATTGCCCAGGCTTATCTTGAACCTGCAATCCTCCTGCTTTAGCCTCCCAGAATGCTGGAATGGAAGGCGTATGTCACCATTCCTAGCTAAATTCTCGATTCTTAAAACCAGGTAAAGAAGGCTGCCTGGGGTCCACACTGCCTGGGCCCAGGGATCAGCATTTGTGAGGCACTGTACAGCGCATAGGGTTCCTCTCACAGATAGAACTCGCTTTCAGAAAAGCCACAGGTCATTTACTTAGAGAAAATCCCACACCTCCTATTATGGTTTGTGTCTAGATGTCTCCCCCGAGCCTCACGCTGTCAGAGCTGGGGCTTTTCAGAGATGGCTGTATCTATAGTGTGATGCCGGGATTGATTCACAGTGCAATGCCAGGATTAAGGATGCCCCACGCTGGGTGAGTGGTACCTGCCCTAAGAGTAGCCTGGATAGGATATAAGGGACAGAAAGAGGGTAGCTTGCTGCTGTTGCTGCTTACTTCCTTACTACTTTGCTGCTTTGCTGCCTTCCTGCCTTCTGCCCACCACGAACTGCTTCTTCTCTGTGCACCTGTGCCATGCTATCCTGCCTTGGAGCCAGCCAACTATGAACTGAAACCTCTACAAATTGTGAACTACAATAAACCTTTTTTCCTTTAATGCTGGTGTATGGTTATTTCGTCTCAGCAAGGACAAAAGTAACTAAGACACCTCTCAATGGAAATTGCAACCAATTCCTAATCCGTAGGGCTGTGGGAACCTTGGGAGGTCCATACTGGTTGCCTCTTCCCTTGAGATGCTGCTGCAACCCTTTACCAACAGTCTCTCTTCCTTTGACCCTGATTTCTCAAAGAACCTCCTCCTCAAGGAACTCAGACACCAAATATATCTCAATAATGGGTTCACGTCACGCATCTAGGAAACTACAATTTTTCTTTGGGCTGCCCATCCCACCCCAAGCTGTTGGCATGTTGGTGCCCACAGGAGGAGGCTTACCTGCACTGCGTCTCCATGACCTTTGACTGTACTTGGCCCAGAGTGGGCTTGGAGAGGATTGCTCTCCTAACAAATCCATCAGTTAATGAGCAGGTCAATCAATCCATGACCCTTGCCCCCACAAGCTTCCATCACCATACTGTGGTTGAATCAACTCCAGCTTCTTAATTTGTCCTGCAGCCAGAGGAAGACCCAGGGCCTCTTGGAGGCATCTACTCACTAAAGTATAGACTTTACTAGTTAGTTGTGGGGAGCCCAAGCCAGGGACTACATTGTAATAATCCACGGAGAGTAGCTCAGACATCACCAACTCCAAGCCACTTCTGCAAAATCATACAACTTTTCTACCCCCTTGTCCTTTCCTCTACTATAATACTTCTAGCAAACTACCTGTCTTTTCCTGGACCCCATGTCTCTCTCTAGTCAATTCTCAACCCTGGTTTTCAGCTCCTATTTATAGGAAAACTTGCCCAAAGAGTTGCTAAGGCTGCCAGCCCCACTCCCCATTGATTTCCCAGCCCAATCTGATAAGACTTCTCTTGGCACCACTATTTACTCCTGTCAAGGCTGACAGTGGCCTCTATACTGTCAGATCCAGCGGTCACCTGGTCATCTCTATGCCCGTTTATCTCAACTCTCAGCAGCACATCACACAACTAACTGCTTCCTCCAGAGACAATGCTCTCCCCGTCTCAGTCAGGGCAACTAGTCATCTACTGAGGGGCCACCCCTTCACTGTACTGACTCCTTGCAGCCATGTCGAACCTGCAGCCCACTGTTTTTTAGCCCTCATAATTTTTTTTTTAATGAAGAGGAATTGTCTTGGCCCAAATATAAAATATGTAATATAGCTAATATATATATCAAAACTTCCTTTTAAAATATTTTTATTATAACTTTTTAAAATAGTGGGCCATAGGTTGAACATACCTAATAGTGTAATCAGTCACAGTGTAGAATGTCTCAATTTCCGCCTCTGATATCTTTCATTCTCTTTCTGAACATACTCTGAGCAGGTTTATCCAGTCCCTGGGTTTTTAATGTCCACCTAAGGCCAGATGCAACATTTTGTTTTTTAGACCTCACCAAACTCTTGAGTGAAATGGTCATATAATGTTCCAAGAGTGGTACGGTCATATAATCCCTCTAAGATGCAAATGGGCACAGCAGATTCACTGTGGTTAAGCCAGAACTCTCAATTTTCATTCATGAGCCCTCTGCTCCACCTACCACATATAGCCTGGCCTGTTCCCTCCATAGGCTCCGCCTCAGGGAAGTCACAGTCCTCCAGTGAATGCACACAGAATCACCTGTGTTTTTCTCGCCCTGACTCAAAGCCAGCCCATCTCCCAGCACTGTAGAGCATCCTTCATGATCTGTCCTGAACCTCCTCTCCTCTCCAGATCCCTTTCCAACTTGGGCCACCACAACAGCCTCCTAGTGCCCCTGCATTATACCTTTCAAGTCCATACTGCAGCCAGAATGACCACTGTACCCTCCTGCTCTCTCCACACTCCTCCAACCAGGGAATCCTCAGCTGTATGAATGTGCTTTCTACGTACAATGGCTTATTCATGATTCAAGACCTCTTCGTTGGTTCTTCTCTGCCTTACAGGTCAGGGCTAAGAAATCCCCCTCATGGAAATGCCTTCCTGACTACTTCATCTGAAGGAGCCCTCAGCCACTGTCACATCACTATTTCATTCTTTTCACACTCTTGGTCACGACCTGAGATTGCTGTACAGTCAGTACCATGCAGGATGGGTTCCACAGATATAAAAAGCCATGGATGCTCAAGTCCCTTAAATAAGGCGGCATAGTGTTTACACATAACCACACACAGCCTCCAGTATACTTTGAATCATCTCTAAATTACTAATAATACCTAACACAATGTAAATTCAATGTTAATAATCATTTACTGCAATGTTTAGGGAACAATGACAAGAAAAAAACTGCGTGTTTAGCACAGACACGTTTGTTTCCAAATATTTCTGATCCATTTTTGGGTGACGTCCCAGTGTAGAATGTGAAGATATGGTGGTTGGACTGGCTACACATTTGTTTCTCTGCTGGTTTCAACTAAGAACAGGAACTACGTGGTAACAGAGACATGATTTCATCCAATGCAGGAGGAGCTGCTCAACCAATATTGTGTATGAAGGGTAGGGCACTGTGTCCTCACTGAAGATTTTCCTTCCAACCCACTGCCCTGGATCTTGTGTGGAACAAGTCATTTCTGCCCCTGCGACCACTTCCTGTCCCACCACAGCTCTGGCCAAGCCAAGACCCCTCCACAGTTAGTTGGAGGGCAAACGGTGTCATGAGCTTCCATCTCCATGGCCATATCCTCCCCACATAATAATCTGAGGGCTTTGGAGGGCTCTGACCTCTTTGAGGGCTGCTACTCTCATAACTTAAGTCCCACAATTGCTCCCCTGCTTCCCGCCCAGCAAAACACTAAATTCCAGAGAATTTTCTTAACAGCTACAAAGTTGGGGGTAGAAGGGGAAGGTCTGGCATAATGAGCTATGCTTTATACATTCAGAGCTAGGGAAATTTCTTCACGTAAATAAAATCCTAGCAAGTCCAGGCTTGGCAACTTCCTTAGTGGGTGGACTATTATTATGTGGTTTAAGTTTTCTAAATGCCTTCCTGGGAAAGAACCTGGCTTGTGACCAGCCCCACCTCCCCTATTAGCTGGTCTCAGCTGGGGCCCCTTTCTGCTCATCAGAAAGACTCTTTGGGCACAGAAAGATTCCTTGGGCACATCCAACACAGTCTTGGGGACCCAGAATCACCACCGCTCCTTGGGAGGCTCTCTAATGAAGAAACCACTTTTCTAGCAAAGTATTCCTTTTCTATTGGTCTCAACATGCCCATTCATGTCTTCTCCTCTGTTGTAAAGACTCTCTATGGACCTCTTTTGGCACTGTAATTTTATCTTTAAAAAATATTCCCAAATGCTTATGATTCATAATTTTAGGTTTCTATGAATTTGGCTTCTATTGAGTCCAAGTTTAGGTTTATGTACTTTTGGAAGACTTACTATGTAAATTAATAACAAACATTAGAGAAAAAGCTTTAGAAAGAGGAGCATCAGAATGTTCATTGTGTGGAAAGGCTTGGTACTAATTGCAAACATATCTAATTACTCATCAAAATACATCCAGGGGGCTTCTCTTCAGAAATTTCTTAATAGCAAATAGCACATGGATTTGAAAGTAATAAAAGTACATTGCTCCAAAATAATTTTACAACAAACCTCATTCATCTAGAAATTGCTCAGTTTTATGTTCTCATGCATCTGTAAGACTTGCAAACCTTGGAACAGCCACTGTGGATGTCACATACCCATCCCTCCAAGTCTGAACATGCTGTTCTTCCCGAAGCTCTTAACAATCCACCCTTGGTGCCCCTTCTGCTTATCTGAGACTTATATGAATGGGAGGAGATGTCAAGATCCCCAGACTACTTCTGAAAGAGGCAATCCTGGGAAGGCAGTGATGGAGTAGGAGGGGCAGGATCTGAGGGCCAGACGAAGAGGAGCAACAAGGGCAAGCTGTGTGAATGAGGAGGGCTGGGACGAAGCTGCACAGACACCAGAGCATACATCACTGCACAGCTCTGACATGAAGCCTTCTCAGACATCAGCCAAGTGTCACACCAACCTGCTTTATCTGATTTTCACCTTCTCCTCGTGCTCGTTCACATTCTAATGGAAGATTTCACTGCAGTGACTTACAGGCTCATCTACCTGCCTATGAGTCCAGTACCAAGAGAAAATCAGTAAATGCTCAAAGAATTGATGCTCATTCTCAGAGCATTTGATGCTAGGGGAAGACACAGAAGTCATAAAACAATTAAATGGAGCTACAGGAAACAAGGAGTCTGCATCAGTGGCTCAAAGACAAACAGGCTAATGTGGGAGGAGCAAATTCCCAATCCTTGGAGGTTCTTCCTGGCTGCCTTCTATGGCTGAGTTGTAGAAGGAATTCAGAGAGCCTGTATAGGGTGGATTGACTAACCCCATTTCCCTCCCAAACCAATATTCTCTGCTTCCAGTTTCAATATCAGGAGCACTTTCCAGATGCCCAGCACCCAGTGATGTTCTAAAAGGGGGTAATGGGGCTGGGGATTTAGCTCAGCGGCAAAGCGCCTGTCTGGCAAGTGCAAGGTCGTGAGTTCGGTTCCCGGTACCAGAGAAAAACCAAAAAAAAAAAAAAACAAAAACAAAAAAAAAAACTAAAAGGGGGTAATGAAGCCACAGCCCCACTTCAAGGAAATGACCAACCAGTTACTGAAAGAGACCCCAGACTATTATCACACTGTGCAGATTGAGAGCATTTCTCATGCCACAGACCCACCTAGCTTGCAAATGTCAGCAGAGAGCATTCCTTGATAACAGCTCCTGTAGCAAGGACAGCAGTCAGGGAAAATTAGAGCTGGATCCAGCCAGCCTTTGCTGGTTCCCATGGAGCACAGAGCTGTGTGACAGCCTTTGCTCCTGCTTGCAGAAATAATCCCACTTCCCTCAGTTTTGAGGAAATGCACCTGAGCTCTAGGTTCTGCCTTTGGGCCTTGCTGCCTATATTTTATTTATTTTTATTATAAAGACAATAAGAAAAAACAATAAAAGAACAACAACATAGACAAAAACAAAAC
The DNA here is from genome assembly GCF_000276665.1 of Chinchilla lanigera. NCBI lineage: Eukaryota > Metazoa > Chordata > Mammalia > Rodentia > Chinchillidae > Chinchilla > Chinchilla lanigera. The sequence continues at coordinate 23,105,044 of NW_004955402.1, read as the reverse complement.
AAGGCAAAAACAGTAAAAATGATAAGGGGTTTCAAAACAAAATGATAGGAATTAACAGTGGTTGCCATATAACATATTGTTATCTTCAACAAAGCTGTTCAGATTACCAGATGTAAGAATGAAAGATTGATCAAACCACTAAAGAGAATAAAAGTAATGAAAAACAACATTAGAAATGATACAGAGCTTCACCAAACAAGATGATAGGAATTCACCAATGCTTGTTACATTGCATATTGTTGTCTTCAAATTAGTTGTTGAGATCATCAGATATAAGCATGCAAAATTGGTCAAAAAATTTAAGTATTAATATGTTCCTTTCAATAAACCAATAGACATCAGCAGTACAATAATCCCAGCTATCCTTCTACATACACACACATACATATATATTTTTTCCCTTTTTTATTTTTCCTCCTTTCCCTCATCCCGGTTGTTCTTTCCTGTGAGCAATTTCATTCCCTTTCACAGTATCTATTGTGCATTTTGGGTTTTATTTACTCTTTCAGGTTCTTACACTAGGGAGATAATACAATGTTTACACATGTGGATCTGATTTATTTCATTTATGAGTATTGGTCTCTATAAAAGCCTCGAGTTTATCTTTTTTATATCTGAATAATACTCTATTGTATAAAAATACAGCATATTTTTTACCCATACCTCAGTTGATGGGCATTTGGGTTGTTTCCAAGATTTAGCTATTACAAACTGCGCTGCTATAAACATGGATGCACATATACTGGTGTGGTAGGATGTTTTTAATTCTTATTGGAAAATACCCAGAAGGGGAATAGCTAGGTTAAGTGGCACCTCCAATATTAGTTTTGTGAGGAATCTCAATACTGATTTCCACAGTGGTTTTACCAATCCACACTCCCACCAACAGTGGAGAAGGGTTCCTTTTTCCCCATACCCTCGCCAGCATTAGTTATTGGTTGATTTCTTGAAGTTAGCCATTTTTTCTGGGGTGAGGTGGAATCTCTGTTGTTTTAATTTTCATTTCTCAAATAACCAATGGTGTTGAACATTTTTTATGTATGTATTTGCCATTTGTATTTCTCAATCTGAGAAGAGTGCATTCACCCCAGATGCCCATTTTTGGATTGGGTCTTTGAATTTCGGGAGTTTGATGTTTCAATTATTTATATGTTCTAGAGAGAAGCCCTTTGTCTGAGGGACTGTTGGCTAAATTTTTTTTCCAATTTGTGGGTTTTCTTTTCACCCTGTTGGTGATTTCTTTTGATGTGCAAAAACTTTTCAGTAAGATGAGATCCTACTTGTTGATTCTTTGAAGTATTTCCCATGCAGTTTGGTTTTTCTTCATGAACTCTCTGCTTACCCCTATGTCTTGAAGATTTCTACCTACTTTCCCTTCCAGTAGATTTAGTGTTTCTCTTTTAATATTTAGATCTTTGATCCATTTTGACTTTAGTTTAGTGCATGGTGATAGATAGACATGGGTCTAGCTTTAGTCTTTGGCATGTGGAACATCAGTTTTTCCAGCATCATTTATTAAAGAGGCTATCTTTCTTCCAGTGAACATATTTGGCCCCTTTGTCAAAGATAAGGTGGCTGAGTGTGTTCATAGTTGTGTCTGCATCTTCTAATCTGGTCCTTTGATCTTCAGGTCTGCTTTTTTGCCAGTATCATGCTGATTTTATTACAGCAGCTTTGTAATATAATTTCAAGTCAGGGATTGTGATGCCTCTGGCCTTGCCTTTGTTTCCTAGAATTGCTTTTGATATTCTAGACCTCTTCTGATTACAGATGAATTTTAGGAATGTTTCCTCTAGATCTGTGAGATATACTCATGGTATTTTAATTGAGATTGCATTGAATCTGTACAACAATTTTGGGAGTATGGCCATTTTCACAATGTTGGTTCTTCCTATCCATGAGCAAGGAATATCTTTCCATTTTCTGAAATCCTCTTTGATCTCTTTTTTCACAGTACTGTAATTTTCACTGCATAGATTTTTTACTTCCTTTGTTAGATTGATTCTTAAGTATTTCATTTTTTATTTAGATGCTATTATTAAAGGTGTGGTTTCCCTAATTTTTCTCTCAGTGCGTTTGTTGTTTGTGTACAGGAATGCTATCGATTTTTGAGGGTTGACATTGTACCCAACTATGCTACTGAATTTGGTTATTAAGTCTATAAGTGTTTTGGTGGAACTTTTGGGGTCTTCTACGTAGAGTATCATGTCATCTGCAAATAATGACAATCTCACTTCTTCCTTTCCTATCTTTATTCCTTTTATTTCTCTCTCTTGTCTAATTGCTCTGGCTAATATTTCCAGAACTATACTGAATAGGAGTGGTGACAATGGACATCCTTGTCTTATTCCTGATTTTAAAGTGAAAGCTTTCAGATTTTTGACCATTAAGTATGATGTTGGCTGTTGGCCTATCATAGATGGTTTTTATCAGAGTGAGGTAAAGACCGTCTATTCCTATTTTCTGTAGGGTTTTTATCATGAGTGAGTGTTTATCAAAAGCTTTTTCTGCATCTATTGAGATGATCATGCGATTTTTTTTTTGTCTTTGGTTCTATTGATCTGTTGTATTACATTAATTGATTTGTGTATATTGAACCATCCTGTATTCCTGGGATGAATCCCACTTGGTCAGGATATATAATCTTCATGGTGATTTGCTGCATTTTGTTTGCTAGTATTTTATTGAGAATTTTTGCATCTATATTCATTAAGGAGATTGGCCTGTAGTTCTCTTTTTTGGCTGGGTCCTTCTTTCTCTGGTTTTGTTATCAGGGTAATACTTGCCTCTAGGAATGAGTTAGAGAGAATTTCTTCCCTTTCAATCTCATTAAAGAGTTTGAGAAGAATTGGCATTAAATCTTCTCTAAAATTTTTGGAGAATTCAGCTGTGAATATATTAAGATCTAGGACTTTCTTTAAATTTCTCTAAATTTTTTGTAGAATTCAGCTGTGAATATACCAGGATTTAGGACTTGCTAAGTGTTTTATTACATTTTCAATTCTATTATCTGATATTGAGTTATTCAGGAGTTTTATGTCTTCATTCATCTCTGGTAACTCACGTGTATCTATGAATCTGTCCATTTCCTCTGTATTTTCCATCCAATGAGAATAAAGTTTTTCAATGTAGGTATTGATGAGCTTCTGAATTTCTAGAGGAGCTGTAGTAATTTCATCCTTTTCATTCCTTATTGCATGAATTTGTGTTTTTTCTCTCCTTTTTTTGATAAGGTTGGCTAGGGGTTTATCAATTTTATTTATTCTTTCAAAGAACCAACTCTTTGATTCATTAATTCTTTGTACTGCTTTCTTAGTCTCCTTTGTGTTAATTTCTACCCTGATCTTTATACTTTCCTGCCTTCTTTGGGCTTTAGGCTTGACTTGCTCTTCTTTTTCTAGAAGCTTGAGGTGCAGCATAAGATTGTTTATTTGTGCTCATTCTGTTTTCCTGATGTGGGAATTCACTGCTATAAATTTCCCTCTGAGGACTGCTTTCATTGAGTCCCACAGGTTCCAGTAGGTTGTGTCTGCATTTTCTTTTGATTCTAAGTATTGTTTAATTTCTTCTATGACCCATTGGTTTTTGAGGAGGGTGTTAGTTAATTTCCATGTATTTATGGAGTTTTTGTGACGTCTTTTGTCATTAATTTCTAATTTCACTGCACTATGGTTAGATAGTATGCATGGGATAATTTCAATTCCTTTGCATTTACTTAAGCATGTTCTATGTGCTAGTATATAGTATATTGTAGAGAACATCCCATATGTAGCTGAGAAGAATGTGTACTCTGATGTTCTTGGGTGGAACACTCTGTAAAGGTCTACCAAGTCCATTTGTTCACAAGTTTGGCTTAGTTCTGTTATTTCTTTGCTGATTTTTTTGTCTAGTTGATCTATCTCTTTGTGAAAATGGGGTGTTACATTCCCCTGTTATGACTGTGTTACTACTTATTTCATTTTACATGTCTGTTACCATTTGTCTTATATAGTTTGGTGCTCCTGTATTTGCTGCATAGATATTTATGACTGTTATCTCTTTCTCTTGCAGTTTTCCCCTAACAAGTATGTAGTGACTTCTTTATCTCTTTTGATCATTCTTGGTTTAAAGTTCACATTGTCTGCAAACAGAATAGCTACCTCCATCTTCTGGGCATCTGTCACAGGAAGTATTGCTTTCCATCCTTTGACTTTCAGTCTATGAATTTCCTTTTGAGTTAAATGTGTTTCTTGTATACAGCACATTGTTGAATTCTGTTTCTTGATCCACTCTGGCAGGTTGCTTCTTTTGTTTGGTGAACTCAGACTGTTTAGACTGATGGTTATAACTAATAAGTATTGGCTTGTCTTTGTCATGTTATTTTCCTGCTATGGTTCCTCCTTTTTCCCTCTAATTGCTTTCTCTGCTTGGTGGCTCCTTTCTATTGTTGTTCTTGAAATTGTGGTTACTTTTTTTTATCTCTTTTTAGAATATCTTTTAGTACTCTTTGTAGGGTTCATTTGGCACTCATGAATTTTTCAGTTGTCCCTTAACATGGAAATATTTTATTTCTCCATTAATTTTGAAGGATAGTTTTGCAGGATACATCAGGTTGGGTTAGCAGTTGTTTTCTTTTAGGACTTGAAATACTTCACTCCAGGCTCTTCTTGACCTGATGGTTTGTGTTGAGAAATCTGCCATGATTCTGATGTGCTTTCCTTTATAGGTGATGTTTCTTTTCTCTCACAGCTTCTAATATTCTTTTGTTTTGCTGAATTTCTGGGATCTTGATTATTATATGTCTGGGTGTAGATCTATTTTGGTTATGGCTAATTGGAGTTCTATATACCTCACTTTTCTGTATGTCAGATTCTTTTTCCACGCATGGGAAATTTTCTGCTATTACTTCTGCAAATAGTCATTTTATGTCATTTGTGTTGATGCCTGCTGTTTCATCTACACCTATTAATCTTATATTGTTTTTCTTTGCATCATCTTGTAGCTGTTGAATTGTTATTTTCTAGTTCCTTGTTATTTTTAAGAGATCCTTCCTTTCATGATCATTAGCTGCCATGCTTTCTTCAAGGTCTGAAAGTCTATCTTCAGCTTCATTCAAGCAGTTTTGCCAGCTTTCAATGGAATTTTTAATTTCCTCAATATCTGTTTGAATCTGTTTCATGCATTCTAATTGTTTCCTATATTTTTCATTCAAGGTTTCCATCATTTTTCTATGCTCCTGTAATTTTTAATCTACATCTTCTGTAGATGTGCTGAGCAATTCTTTCATTATTGTTGTCATTTCTTTTTTTTAACCTGAGAGATTATTTCTGATCTGATATCTTCTATAGCCTGATGGAGTTGTTTCTTTACTTCAGTTGCTATCATTTCAGAAATTTCAGGTGTATGACTTCTAAGCTCTTCTATGTTGATGTTTCCTGGACTTGTTTGGGTAGGGTGGAAGTCTGAGATTGCATTTTGTTCCTTCATTTTGTCATTTTTAAAGATCTGGAGTTTCCCTAGAGCTCAGCCTCACCCCTGCAATGGTGTGGGAGTGGTTGGGTGTGATCACTGATGCTCCTGAAGCTGTCCAGAGCTCAGCATGACCCCCACACCTGTGGGGGAGAGATGGGGGTGGTTTACCAATGTTCCCAAAACTTTCCGGGGCTCAGCCTGGCTCCCATGCCAGTGGGGGAGGGGCAGAGGTGGCCCACCAAGGGTCCCAAAACTGTCTGGGGCTCAGCTTGGCCTCCACAAGTGTGTAGGGAGGTGGGGCATGGTCACCCAGGTTCCTGAAGCCGTCCAGGGCTCAGCCTGACCCCAACGCCAGCTGGGGAGAGATAGGGGTGGCTCACTAAGGTTCCCGAAGCTTTCCAGGGCTTAGCTTGGCACCCACACCGGTGGGCAAGGAGCCATTGCCTATATTTTACTTACATTTTAAGGAATATTATTATTTCATTTCAACTTTCCCATTATAGTAAAAATTGTGTTTTATGTTTTTCTAAAATACTCAGCTACATCACAGTATATAAAAGGAATCTGAGACAATCCCCTTGTAATGGGAGAGTTCAGAAGAGAGGAGCATGTAATGGCTGTGAACTACTGCACATTTCATAACAATTTAGAATACTTTGGAGGTAACAGGGCTGAGCTTTACTTTCTCTTGCAGCTATCATTTTGCACTGTCTGCATAAAGTTAAGGCCATGAGGCTTCAGAGGAACAGAGATGCCTATTGACATAGGAAAGGACTCCTGCCAGGCTGAGCCTCCATATTCCACAAATAACTGGGGGGTCCCATGTCACCTCCATTCCAGGGAGGCTGGGTCAGAGGGAGGAGTAGCAGGATGCTGCCAACACAGTGCTTTGTGGTTGTTTTATTTTCTGGGTTAACCTACAGGGCAAGTGTGGAGTGAGACCCTTCAGACCATTAAGTATCTGGGTTTCACATAAAATATAATCATCAGATGCTTAGGAAAGGAATAAAAGGCAGTCTGCCAATACTTTTGTCCTTAAAACAAAGTGGAGCTCCCTTCATGTTTTACTGTACCTAGGGAAATAAAAGATCTACACTGAGCAGGTGAAATATGCTGTTCATTAAGCAGAAATAAAAGTATTTCCCCAAAACCTTCAAATTCCTAACTCCTCTTCTAAAAATTCAACAACCATAAAAAGAAAACAGGATTTAAATTACAAAAGGGGTTAGAAAATCATGCTTGATTTTGTTTCACTTTCAACTAACAGCACAAATACATGTTATATAAATGGATGTCGGTTATTAGAACTGAATTAGAAACTGGTAAGATAACTTGATTTATAAGGCTTTGCTACACCGATTATAGGTTTACCAGAACCTTAGACTATACAGGGTATTAAAAAATTCTAGCAACTTAAAATATATATTTTTAAGATACATGAAATATCTTAATCCCATGCCATATACTCAAACTCAGAATTTCTGGTGAAGCAATTTAGATTTGGCCTTAAAGCCTTTGTACCTAATAATCAAATAACTCAACAAAAATCTCAGGCTTCAACTATCTCCTTTCCCAATTTCTAACAGGCTGTCTACAACATGACATGGGTCTTGTAAAAAATAAACCATAGGCCAAAATGTATTTCCTTGGTACAGGCCTCTGGGCCTCAGCTTTGAGGTTTCCACGGGGCAGTGCAATGACCACAGCTGGCACATTTGCCAGGACACAAAGTCATCTGCAACTAATCTATGTGTTCTGGCTACAGAGCCTAATGGTCAGGTGCTTATAACTCATGTAATTTTCAAATTTATGATCAGTGTATTAGCCAAGTATGAGCCCAGAAAGTTACTAATTAGTGAATAAGAAATCTGGCAGAACAGACAATCCAAAATAATTAAGGTAAGTAACAAAATAAATAACGCTACAAATTAACATTTTCTTTTGTTAAAGTAAAATTATGGGACTTAGCTAAAGCTTTAGTTAAAGAAAAGTGAGTGGATGGAGAGAGGGGAAAGGAGAGATAAAAAAGAATTAAGATATATGGTGTATATGTACCAATTCCCCATGATGAATGTAACCAGGTATTGCAAACATATAAAAATTTTTAAAAATTAAATTTTAAAAAGAATAGGAAAGAACCAGAAAGCATTCCTTTTGCTAACTTTCCCTTGGAATATTCAATGTAATTATGAAAAGAAAGTTGATAAAATGCACCACTAATCCATTATTTGTTAACAAAGGAATAACAAAACTGCTGCACTAAAACACTGCCTTAAGGAACACCTTGATGGTGTTTCCAGATGAAATATTAGCTGAGAGAAATCAACAAGATGGGGTGCTTTTCCAGGTAGAAGCATCCATGGTTTTAGATGTAAAATCTCACATTCTATGTCATACAACTTATTCCTAGAAGTCAAAGAAAAACACAGACCAATCTGACTCTTTCCACTGTCCTTTATAGATTCCCATTGTTCCCACTGGTGCAAAACATAAGCACTGGGGAAATGTGACAATTATTATTTTCCAAGTAATAATCAAGGTTACAGAACCCTCTTAGATAGACAATCAGCCCTGGAGACACGCTGGGGATGGCAGCTAATCTCAGATGTGGTGAACGTGCAATTGGAAGAGTTTGGCAGCCACCTTACTGGAGTCTCCTTGGAGTGGGTAGAGAAGGACTGGCAAGTGGGTGCTGGAGGGTGGAAGTCAGTAGAATCCGCAGAGGTAGGAGTTATCAGCACTGGCAAAGGGAAACCAGAGCCTGCAGGGTAATTCCGGAGCTGGTTGCAGGGAAACTCCTCCTTCATCTCTCCCAGAAGAGGATAAAACTCCTCTATTGGGCACAAAGTTACAGCTATCTGGAGGTTTTTGCACAGTTCCAAATGTCCTTGTATGTTAGAACCACTCATTTCTTCCTTCTGTAGCTGCTAGAACATAGCTGATAGCCCTTGGCCAGACAGCAGAAATACCAGTAAGTCCATCTCCTTCTATGTCTTGCCTCCACAGGAACAGTGTCTATGTAAATTAGTAAGCTGCCATTCTGGTTTATCAAGAAGCCTCTTGAGAACTGAAGAACCACAAATCATCTCCCTGAAGCTAATCACCACTGAGTGTACTACAGAAATGCCCATCCTGGACAGTGGGGCTCCGCAGGCTATACCCTTGAAGACCTAGCCTGAGTCATGGTCCCCATTCTGATGTCTTCCAAACACAACAGCTAGTAAAACTTGTTTTGGAGCCCTTTTCTCCCATGGAGACTATCATCATATGGGGGAATCTAAGAAATCAGAATAGAATATGTTTTCTGGCTATACACAGCCAAGTAAACAGCAGAAAAAGGAAGCTGCCTTTTTGTATCTACAATATTTCATCAAAAAGCATGAGGATATACCATTAAAACCTTACAAGTTTTAGAAATCTTACTACAGGAAATGTTGTGAATATGCAAAAAATTTCAATACAACTTCATTAATTAGATTTTATGACTTTAAAAATAAGGCTCTTTAAATATAGCACAGAATCACACCACTTTTGTTGTTAAACAATATGAAAAAAATCAAATGAATTACAGTATTCATCTGACAAAATATTATTCATTATTTTTTACATAATTTTACTGTAAGAACACAGAGAGAAATTCTTACATTTAGTGTTTGCTACATAAGAAAAACCAGTAGTATACCAAAAATTAATAACCTTCATGTGGTAGCATTTCTACGTAGTTTTTCACTTTTTTGTACTTGTGAAGTTTTATATAAAGAGAATATATTGCTCTTAGAATCATAAAGAGCTCAGTAAAAGTTCTAAAACTGATGCTTTTAGTATCAAGACTTCCAGAGTATACCAGTTAACTTCAGCCATGTTTTTGCTTCAATCACTTAACCATTAACTTCATTAGGAAAAATAGTGCTAGATCAATTTTCATTAATTAAATACATATTAATTCAAGTAATTTGGAAGTATAAACACAAAAGCTAAGAGCCAGGATTTTTCCCTGGGGATTGAACCCAAAGCCATCTATGTGCTAGGCAAGTGGTTTATAACTGAGCAATAACTTCAGCCCTTCCTTTTTCATTTTAAGACGTCTTGCTAAGTTCCCAGGCTGACAATGACATTGTAATCCTCCTGCTTCACTATCAAAGTGTGCAGTACCATACTGCCTCAATATCTAGAATTTATGTTAGACAATAGTACAATTCAAGGAATTTGATGCTCTGGTAACATTTTTTCTTTTTTTTTGGCTAGACTGTATAGAATTAAATGGCTAAGAAGATCTCATGGTAATAAATATAATTAAATATAATTCAAGGCTTTTAAAAAGTAATATTCAAAATTGGACATCTACTTAGAAAGCTATAAAAAACATCACTCTCCAACTAATAATAACAAAAAGCCAAATAATCATTAAAATCATGACTCTGTTTGAGCCCATCATGGGGCTGGAATTGCAGGGAAACCAAGTAGTTTAAAGTCTAAGGAGGAACCATTTTCCTTCCAGCAAGAAAAGGCAACAGTCCAGTAGGACAGGGGTAGAAGATGGAGCTACCATCCAAAGCAGCAAGAAAAACTTATAAAGGAGTTTCAACAAATTGTCAGAGAACAGGATTGTCAGGTGTGGCGGTATATGCCTATAATCCCAACACTCGGGAAGCTGAGACAGGAGGATTGTGAATTTGAGGTCAGTCTGGCTACACAGTGAGGTTAGGGCTAACCTGAGCTACATAGAAAGACCCTATCTGAAAACAAATTTTAATTAAAAGTAATAAAGGCCAAGGATGGGTTACCATGAGAGCACAAAACCCCTGGGAAATACAAACATAAAGAAAACTGGCATCCTTTTGCAGGCAGCTTCCAGGGGAATCCCTGACACTTCTGGAGAAGTCAGGGGCAGAGATGAGACCTAAGAAATTCTCTCATAGTGACACCTAACAGCAACTACCCCAGGTGGGGGGGGTTGATAGATAACATCCAAAAATTATATCTTACACAACACTGATAACTGACAAAATGGTCTGGAGAAGTGTTGAACAAATGTATCAGGCACATTGGTCCCAGGATGAGAGGTAAACAGCAGACAGAGCACATCTTTAAGTTAAGAGGTTGGTGGACTCCTGAGAAAAAGAAGTGTTGGCTAACAACACTGGATACTTTGGGGCCAGGTACAAAACTCAGGGTTTTGCACATTATTCCCATTTCATAGCTTATCTCTGTGTAACAGATGAAAAGGTAATCCACCCAAATGACCACACAAGTGTGCTAGACCCCAAAGTTCAAACACTTACTGCCAGATGCACAAAGCTTTAACTTCACAAAGGCCTGCAAACCCATAAAGAGATGTGGTTAAGGGCTCCTAGAATAAGGTGGCTGCCATTGACTCCAGAACAGACCTAAAATACCCTGGGCGTGGTCTCTCTCAACAACAGACTGCATTAGTTTATGCTATTGTCTATCTCTGTCAAACTCAACATCTGGCCCATGATATACAAGCTTTGCTTATTAAATCAATGTTAAATAAAACTAACAGTAACAGTTAATATGATGAATGGTCAAACCAAACTTCATAATCATCTTGAGGCAGGAATTCTGGTTTCATCAATAGGGAAAAAAATGCAAAGTACTGCATTTTGATATAAAACAATCATTTACAGACATGTCCAGTAAAAGAAACTAGCAAACACAGATGAGTATTTGGGGGGTGGCTATATGTTTAGTACATTACCAGTTCTATTTGAGCCAGCACCATAGGCTGTTGCCAAAGGGGCTTATGAAGCAACAGTGGGATTTGTGGGAGAACAGCATCTTACAGAAGTCAGTAATCAGCATCATGAGGATTGGAAATTATGTCCCCAGGACATTCATAGTCATTACAGAGTATAGCTTGGACAAAATTACAGAATAACCACCTTTAAATGCTTAGCCTGCCCAGGAAGTCAGAGCATGTCACTCCAGCAAGCAGTGTACAAGCATTTGGTTAATGGCAGAGAGGAAGATTTGTCCCAATAAGGAGAGCTTCCCACTAATCCCAGGGTCAAATAGGGCTGGGCCTCCTGGGGAAAGCTTTCGAAGTGTCAGGAATGCGGCTCATGATCTTGAACATGACATTACAATCTATTCAAGGCTAAGATTCTATTTATGCAACCTTCAAAGTGTTTTTCCCTTAGCCATGTGTGGGTCATCTGAGTAGGTCACACAGCAACGACACACTAAGGACTGTAAAACCGAAGCACTCAGTGAATCACCTCTACTTGTCAATCAGCCATCATTTCCTGGAGTGTAAGGAGTGCTAGGCCCCTTGGAGGTACCTGCTTAACTCTCCTCAGGGGCATTTCCTTCATCTCAAAACCAGTTTTCAGGAAACAAACCCCAATTCCCATCCTCTCCACTCCTGCCAGAGGCACTTCCGAACGCATGGCTGCTCAGAAGCAACACTGTAACCCACACTTGATTCCTGCCTTCACCTTTCTTCAATCCAGTCCTAGGAAGCCATTCTTCAAGCTGTCTCCATATTTCCATCATTTGGTTTCCACTGCAACCCTTCCCCAGGCCCCATCACCTCACAACCACCCCACCACGATACCCCGCCTCTGTTCGCATCTACATACATGCTGCTTCCCTTCATCCTACTTCCCAATGAGAGACTTTCAGACATATTCCAAGAGAGAGGGAAAGAGACAGACAGAGGGACGAAGATAATGACAGAGGGAGAGAAAGAAGAGCAAAGCCAGGGCTCCCTGACTTTGGTTTCGTAGCTGAGGTGATGCGGGAGCAGGAAAACATGTCCACTCTTTTTTTTTACTGGGAATCAAACTCACAACCTCATGCTTGCCAGGCAGGCGCTATGCCACTGAGGTAAATCCCCGGCCCTAACACGTCCACCCTCACACAAGTACAAAGGAAACCAAAGGCCTCGGACCAGCAACCTGTGACACAGCTAGAAAAATGAGATTCCACAGGACAAGCAGAAATAAGCAGGCAAGTGTCAGGAGTGTCCCTGGAGAACTGGTAAGGAGGTGAGGGTTTGCTAGTCACACAGCCCCTAGGGTCTCTCCACGGACCAGAACGGGAGAGAGAGACAGATTCTCTGTGTTAGGGTGACAAAAGGCCACGCTGTACAAACTGAATCATCTTACCTCAACTAACTAGAATTCCAGATGTATGAAAAGAGAAAAAAAATCCTCACCCTGTGATAAGTCATGGGATGGGCATCTGCCTCTTACCTCTGACTGGGGTGTCTAAACATGGGCTCTTATAAACAGAAAGAAACACTTTATTGAAAACACTTTTTATTTCTCTTAAAAAGTCATTATTTGGTTGTAAATGCATCACTTTCTCCTCTGGCTATGAAGCTCAAATATCTCCAAATATGCATTGCATAATGACCTGTTGGCAGCCTGCAAAATCACATCGTGTTGTTGCCTTTCATGGAAGGAAAATGAAGAACTATGAAAACAGAATGAACAAAAAAAATTTCTGACCTAATACTTCCTTTATCAACTCTGTGACCACTTAAGACAAGGATAGTAGGATGTCAAGGCAAACATTTCATGTTAAGAGGAATCTAACTCTGTCCAAAGTAAATGCTAGGGTCCCAGCATTCCTGGAAAACCAGTGCCGTTGTATTGCCAATCTGTGTGTTTAGGGAGGGCACCGAGGCTTCCATTCTCAGGATCTAAGGATCTTAGTAAGGTTAGCATATTCATTGTCCTTCTAGAGCTTCTCAATCCAAATGGGGCTGAGGGAGGAGTCCCAGCAGATACTGGACTGGTTTTGTAAAGAAGAGGCGATCTCTTTAGTCTACACTGCAAATAAACTTGGCAGCTGCTATCGTCCACTTTGAGTCAGTGGCCTGGGAATGAGCATGCCCTGCAGGCTCACCTGACATTACAGTGACTGCACCACAGGTGTACACAAGCTACAGGCTACAGGTATCGCCAGTTTTCCTTTCTAACAGCCTCATGAGGCCCAAGGCACAGGCTAGCCCTTAACTCTATTCTTCTGCCCTCACAGTACCAAGAGACAGCGACTATTATGAACCTTCCTGGGAAAGTGATGGGTGGAGACAGAAACCTACACTGGTCTAGCGCTGATGACCCCAGTGGCTGGGGAGGAGTCAAATCCCAGACAGAGGACCCAGATAGCCAGAGACCAAGCACACTGCATGTGCCATCTGGGGAAAGCACCATTCCTCCCAGTTTGTTTTTTGAAGTTTTTATGGTTTCTCCATGTTATTTAGAAATGAAAGAAGAGTTTTTCAGTGTGCTCCTTTTCAACTGTTTATTTTCCTTGCAGAATGAGTCCAAAGAAAAATCAACACGCGGCTGTTGCAACACCAAAGACGTGGAGCTGAGAGATGCATCTGTTACCTGTTTCCTTTTCTCCTCTTTTTTGTCCTATTCCTCCCCCATGATCTTCTCCTTGTACTTCTTTCCATTCTCTCTCTTCTCTTTTTTGTGTTTTTCTGTGTCTTCCTCCATCTGTGTTGCCATAACACATGTCCTGGGACTGGGTGATTTATAAAGAGTGGAACTTCATTTCTCACAGCTTGGGAGGCTGGGGAGTCCAAGATCAAGGTGCCGGCTGGTGAGAGTCCAGCCGCTGCTTCCATGGTGGCACCTTGTTCCTGGGTCCTCCTAAGGGAGGAAGGCTGTGTCCTTCCATGGGGGACAAGCAAAAGAGAGAGAATCCACACCCCCAAGCCCTTCTCGCAATGGTATTAATCCACTCATGAGGGCAGAGCCCTTGCTGCTGCACACTTCCTAAAGGCCGCACATCTCCCAGGTGTAGCACTGGGACTTCGTTTCCAGCACATGGACTTGTGGAACATGCTCCCCATCTCCCTCTGGTCACTGGCCCTCTTCCCTGCTCCTATCCCACCACCCTAACCTTGCCGTTACTCTGTTCCCTTTCTGGCACTGTGCTAAGAGTCTCAGTGTCTTATTTTATTTGTGTGGTTTTTTTGTTTTTCTTCTGGTACCAGGAATCAAACTCACGACCTTGTGCTTGCCAGGCAGGCACTGTGCCACTGAGCTAAATCCCCAGCCCCTTCAGTGTCTTATTTTAATCATGTAATTTTTTTTTAGAAGTAAGACTGGTTGTTGATATTTTATCATGGCCATAGGAAGACTATAAATAATGCTTAATTTAGCTGTGATAGGTACCCAGAGCCCATTTTTAGTGCAAAATCTCCTTCTAGCTCTCTAGATTTTAAGGTCTATGAAATCATTCAGAGATCCATGGTAAGGGAAGGGCTTCCCAGTGCATGTGAAAGTTAGGGAGGGGCAAGGGAAAGACAGAAAACATTAAAACAGGACATCAGATATAAACCTTCCTTCAGCCTGGTTAAGTCAGCCTAGTCGGCCTCGCTTTTTGCTCTGCTTCTAACCCTACTTACATCACTTTCAAAATAGAGTCACTTCCATTTTCCACAGAAGATTGTAGAAAGCCAAAATGAAAAAATAAAAATAGGAAAGGTTGTCAAATCCCCTAAGGGAAAGCATAGATGCTTTCACTGTGAAAGGGGAAAACATTCTCTCATCAGGTCTACTGGGAAAGAAAACCTGAGTTGCTGAACAAGGGCAGCCAAGGCCCCGGGACACACACTGGTGCTGTCCCACAGAGAACAGGTTCTCCTGCCAGGCAAGGGCACAATCCCCGCAAGAAAGTCTGGTCAGTCTTGGAAGGAAGATGCAGCCTAAGACTAGAACTATGTTGGTCCCAAAGACAAATGGGTATTCCTGAGGACCACAGAGTCCACTGGAAACAAGTAAGATAAAAAGTGAGAGCTGGAGATGTGACTCAATGCTAGGACACAGCAGTCTTGCAGGATCACCTGAATCAAGGTGGACAGCAAACATGGGGACTGGGAACGGCCTGGGCTGACCACAGGATCTGCTGGGACCCCAGGAAGCTATGTTCATTCTGTGAGTTATTTAAATCAGGTGCAAATTCTACATCCGGGCCCTCAAGACCCTCCTTACCCAACTTACATACTGCGGGCCCTCTGGTTTCCTTTGAGACACCCTACCTCCACTGTCATTGCTCCCTACAACATCACTGTATGTGCACCTTCCCTGGACAGGACCCCTTCTTAACACTCTTCCAGACTGCCCTCCAGCCAGGTCCATAAGGATCCTCACTCTCACCCCTGGATGCAGGGAAGACCATGCCAAAGCCTTGGCCAGCTTCTAGCACACCTCCAGGGATGATATGGAGCTGCTTCTTGGCAGCACTTCCACAGGGTGTGGGGACCTCATGGCCAAGGCCATGCCTAGGTGGATGCATGCCAACATCCATGCAGAAATTACTAGATTCTCATAAGCAAGTGCAGTGGTAGCTCAGTACTCCTCGTTCATTGGTTCTAGGAGGTGCAACAAGATGATGACCACCAAAACAAATTGTTTGGACTGGACTCAGACAAGTTCTAGCTTGTGTGACACATACCAAACAAATAACAAGGGCAGGGACAAAATGAACTGAGTACCAAATTCAGTAAGTCTCAAAGCAATCAAGTACAGAAGTATGATTGTACAATTTCCTCAATTATGAAATGAGTATAACATTATTTACCTGATAGTGACCTCATAAGGATTAAAATGAGATAATACTTATAAAACAATTAGCATGGTGCCTGGTGTATCTTTAATAAACGTTGATTACTTTTGCAATTAATGGTAGACTTGAAAGGCTATCTCAAATTCTTTCATCTACATCTATAAGTATGAATGCTAGGATGTACAACATACAAATATGTAAGTACTTTAATACCTATGGACATGAAATTAGGGGGTACACAGACACTAAATCTATGGTATAATGTTTAACAAAAAGCAAAGGTGCAAAGGCATTCAGTTACAGCTTAAGACAAGAAAGCCAGAAATGCACTAAAATTTCATAAGCTATTTGCCATGTAAGTATACTTTAAAATCTATAAAGTCCTAATTTATGAGATAGGACTTGAATAAAGATGAATAGAACATTTTTTTTCTGTGAAGTATGTTAGAAAGGATAACAAAAAGACATATGATATGCAAAGGAAACCAAACATCCAACTGTAATTTCCTCTTACCTTTGACCCAATGAGTGTATACAGCCACTGAATGGTCTCATTGTGGTTAATTACTCCATTCATTCCATCCACATACAACATAATCTGGCCCAAAGCTACAGAAGAGAAAAACAAGCAAGAAGACATCATGGATTAATATATAAATACAATCTTCAATGGTCCTTATGTCAATTGAACTTTTCAAACTTTTAAGTACACAGAGCATTAGGAACCAGATTTGAACATAAGCACTGAGCTCTGAAACGAGCTAAATCTCATTTCAGAAAGTGTTGACCACACCAAAAGAAGCAGGGGTATCAGTCTGCGGTGAGCAGGTACCCGATTCTATGGGACCATCCTGAGCCAGTACAATGTTGTTCCTTTAGAGAATCGATACACACACAAGTAAATACAATTTGTAGTTTGCTTTAGAGATTTTCTGATTTAAAAATGATTAAAATTACAAAAAAATTGTCATACATCAAATATTAAAACCTTAGTTTAAGAAAATGTAGTTACCACATATTATCATTATTCTCCTAAAAAGGAAATATATGCCATACTACTTAAACAAATGGTAATTTAGTTTCTCAGATCCATTACCATCAAAATCTGAATCGTAGATAATAGAAAAGTATTTAAGTCACCAGACCCTAGATTATAGGCTTCTTTAAAATCATGCCTAACCTCCTAAATCATATTTCACCCATAAGTAATTGGTGTAGCTTTGATATTTCTAGGCAATATTTTGTGAGTAGCAATAGTAGCAATATAATTTTAGAAAACTGGTAAAATATAGACGAGTAAAATGAAAATACATCACTCATGATCCCACAATTTAAGGATAATCTTTTGTACTGGATCCCTAATGCTGAACCAGTTCTTACTGCAAAACCTACTCCAGGCACAAGATGGCACTAAATAGACTCCAGTGGGAGTCTAACACCACACTAGGATTCAACAGCAAATACCCACTACTACCCTGAAGGTGGGCCAGAGCATAAAGACCACACAAATGAGGGGGTGAGTAGATGCCTGAAAACACACGTGTCTGGGCCACATGTGTCATGGAACTTAGTCATTTGCATTCTGAAGAAGGTGGAGAAGGCCGAGACTGTCAGAAGGGGTGGTGGGCAGTACCACAGGTCTACAGAGATAGCCCGTGGCCTTCCATGTTGTGTTATTCATGGAACTTACTTGAGGCATACTTACTGATTGTGCTCCAGTGTCTTGATCTAAAAACTGAGTTATACTAGAGTATCTTACAGAGGTGTTTTGGGGATTGAGCTGGAAACACACTTGCCTGAGCAGACACTTGGCCAATGTTAGTCAGACAAACCACCATACTGAGGTCAAACGTCAGTCATGCATGGGACAGAAGCAAATGCTAAGCAAGTCTCAGAGACACCAATCTGGTGAGGAGCCTTCATAGCTATTCTTACTCAGCAGTTGGTGATGAGATGGGCAGAAGAACTATGCTTAATTCAATGTCATCAAAATTTTCTCCTGTGTTTTCTTCTAAAACTTTCATAGGTACACTTTTTACTATTTGGCTATGTGACCAAATTTGAGATAATCTGTGTACAAAGTGTGAGTTTAGACTGAGGTCATATATATATGGCCAACTCATCTACTCTCCTTCATTGAAGAGACCATTTCTTCTATTTTATCCCTTTTATAAATTAGCCAAAAACCCATCAGCTGTGTTTGTCAGGGTCCATTCCATTTCTGTTCCATTGTATCCCTTTACCAGTATCACACTATCTAGATTACCATCGCTTTATTACAAATCTTGAAATGACGCAGTGGGAGTCCTCCCATTTCATTCTTCCTTTGCAGAATTGTTTTGACTCTTCTTGTTCTTTTGCCTTTTCATATGAAATCTAGAAGCAGTCTGTCTAAATCAACAAAAAATCTTCCTAGAAATGTTATGATTGTGTTCACAGTAAATTTTAGGAAAACTGACATCTTTATTACATTGAGTCTTCTAATCCATAAACTTATTACAGTGTATGTCTATTTAGATCTGATTGTTTTCATCAGCATTTTATAGTTTAACTGTAAGATATATATCTAGTGCATGATTTTGTTTTCTAACTTTATAAGTGCTTCATGTTCTTTGCAGGTATTGGAAATGGGGTGGGGATTTTTTTGGTACTGGGAATAAAACTCATGACCTCGTGCTTGCCAAGCCCTGGAAATGGAACTTTTAAAATGTTTCTATTTCCAGTTTATCAGTATATAGAAATAAAAATGATTTTTGTGTTGAATTTATATCATGTAACTTAAATTTATTAATTCTACAAGATTCTGGTCATTTTATTTACTTTGCTTTTGTCAATTTACTTCCATTTCCTTCAAGGGCAATGATGTATTCTGTAAACCAGTACAGGACAGTTGTACTTCCCTCTCAACCCACACTCCCTACCACACCTTATTGTTCTGGTTAACACTTTCTATATAGTATTCCACAGGCATGGTGACAGTAGTCACCCCTGCCTTATTGTCAGTATGAAGGGAAGGCATCTAGTCTTTTGTCATTAACTACAACGTTAGATGTAGGGTTTTGTAAATTCCTTTACCAAGGTAAGAAAGTTTCCTCCAATGTCCAGTACACTAAGTGTTTCAAGCATGAATGAATGAATTTTGGTAAATGCTTCTTATACTTCTTCTGCTATAAGTATATGGTTGTGCTTCAGACTGTTAACCTAGTAGGTTATCCTGACTGAATTTCAAATACTGAATGATGCATTATTTTTATACATTGCTGGGTTTGATTTGCTAATTCCTTGTTAAGGAGTTTTGCATCTTTGTTCATGACAGATATTGGTCTGTAGTACCCTGTCTTTGTCTGGTTTTCATATTATGGTAATGCTAATCTCATAAAATGAATTGGGAAGTATTCCATCCTCTCCTATTTTCTGGAAGACATTATATAAAATTGGTTTTATTTTGTCTTAAAATGTTTGGTAGGACTTGCCAGGAAACCATCTGGGCCTGGAGATTCCTTTTTCAGAAGATTGTTCACCTCAAGTTAAATTTCTTTATATATATATAGTTAACAATAGTTGTAATAATGGAGCTAGTAAAGTTGTATGCTTCATCTTGAGTGAATGTTGATAGTTTGTGGTTTATAAGGAACTGACCCATTTAAGGAACTGGTCCGTTTTATCTAAGATGTTAATTTTATGTGCTTAGATCTAGTCATAGTATCTTATTTATTTAATGACTATAAGTCTTATCTCCTTTTATTCATAACTTTAGTGATCAGTGTCTTCTCTTTTTTTCTTTGTCATTGTTGTTGGTCAATTTTTTCTTTTCAAAAACTCAGCTTTTTGTTCCACTGATTTTTTCTATTGTTTCTTGATTTCAATTTGAACAGTCTCTACACTAATCTTATTTCCTTCCTTTTACTTATTCAGATTTTTCTTTTCTTACTCTGGATAAGGTAGGTGTTGCTATTATTTTTTTCTTTTCTAATTAAGCATGTGATACCATAAATTTCCCTCCATGCATTGCATCTCACCAATTGTGATATATTGTATTTTCATTTAATACAAAAATTTTCTAGTTTCCCTTGAGAATTCCTCTTTAACACATGGCTTATTCTGAACTGTGTTAATTTCCAAGTGCTTGGACATATTCTTGTTATCCTTCTGTTACTGATTTAGTGTGATTCCATTATCATCAAAAAATATATCATATGATTTCAATTCTTTTAAATTTGTTATGGTTCATTTTATGGCCCAGGATATGATCTATCTTCGTGGGTGTTTTATACATATTTGAAAAGAATATGGATTTTTCTGTAGTTGGGTGGGGTACTCTAAACATGTCAGTTAGAACTAATTGGTTGGTGGTGCTATCCAATTCTTTGATAGCCCTGCTGATTTTCAATCTATCAATTCAATTAATTACCAAAAGAGAAGTGATCTTTCTAACTATAACATGATTGTTTTTCTGTTTCTTATTTCAATTCTGTCTGTGTTTGCTTCATGTATTTTGAAGCTCTAGTTTTCTGGGTAGACTAACCTTTCTTTCACTATAATGTCTTCTTATCTCTTCTTTGCTTCTATGTCTACTTTCTCAGTTAATACAGTCACTTCAGCTTTCTTTTGAGTAGTGTTTGCATGGTTTTTATTTTGTGCATCCTTTTATTTTCAAACTACTTACACCATCATACTTGAGGTGAATGTTTTTGGGCAATTAGTTGGTTTTTGTTCCATTTATCCATTTTGATAATCTGTCTTTAGATTAATGTTACTAGACAAATCCTATTTAATTATTCACATACTATAAGTGAACTTAGTCCTCTCTTTTCTAATCTGCCACTGAGCACACCTAGTGGGTTTTTGTTTTGTTCATTATATATTTTATTATTTCTAGCTTTTTCTTTGGGTTTTTCTTTTTAATCTTCTATTTCTTTGCTGGGACTTTATCTTTCCATTCATTTCAGTAGGTTCACTCTTACTTCTTGAAAGATTTTTGTAATGGCTCTCTAACTGACAAATCTAGTATTTATATCACCTTGGCACTGGGGTCTGTTGATTTGTCTTTTCCTGTGCAAGTTGAGATTTTCTTAGTTTACTGCCTGGCTTATATCCTGGATATTTTGAAAATTATGTTATGAAAATCTGGCTTTTGTTTAAATATTACAGAAACTATTAGCATCTTTGTTTAAGCAGGCAATTAACCTGGTGCAGTTTAAGCCACAAGTTCTGACCCGCCTTTCATGGGCTGTGGCTCCAGCACCAGGTCAATTTTCAAAGCCTTTGCTGTACTATTCCCACATAATTCCCACAGCTGGTCTCACCTTGGAATTACCTGGGGGTAGGGACACAAGCTCCCAGAGCAATAAAGAATAAGAAATATGAATATGTGGGCATTTGGAGTCCCTTCTCCTCCTGCTGAAGCCAGAAGCAGACGGTTTCCTCTGGAAATCTGTCTATGTCAGTGCCCATGTTGGGTTTGGGGCTGACTTGAGTCCAGATCAGGGATTATCAGAAGACAATGTTAAAAGCACCATCAGTTTGATGCCATTTCAAATTCTATTCTTCTCCAGCCTGCCTGCCACCATTTACTCTTGAGTCATCAAACAGTCGCCCTATGTATCTTCCCCAGGTTTTATAGTTGCATTTAGTGGGAAATACAGGATCATGTGTGCTTATATCTTGCACAGAAATGAAACTCCTCCCTACCCTGCTCTGCTCTTTAAAGAACAACCTTCAGCAGCAAAGTGGAAGGTGGCCCAGCCAGAGCAAGCCTTGTGGCTGAGGATCCACTCTGAACTCTATCCATCGAAGCCTGTGCTTCCAATCATTTCTTCTTCTTTTCTCTTTTCTTCATCCCCGTTTTCTATTCTTTCTGTTTCCTTTCTCTTTTAAAGCTAGAAACTCTTTATTTCAGGGAATTTTTCAAAAGACCACAAGTAACTCCTAGCTGCCTTTCTGGAGGGAGCACCGGGAGGTTTTGGCTGCCCGCCACTCACTCCCATAGGTCCTGCTGGTCCTGTTAACAATACACAGCAGCCAATCACCAGATGACACGCCGGAGGCCAGTCTATACCTGCAACTTGAAATGCCACTTATGAGTTGTTGAATCAATTTAGTAAATCTAGACCAGCAGTGTATTGTTTTCTATGAATAAAACAGAATAAAATATAGAGTTCTTTGCATTTACTAAAGGGGAAGACTGTTCTTATTTTTGTCATATAAATATGAATCCTTTCTCCTTGTAGGTCTTCAACCAAAAAAGTCTGGAATTAACTATTCCAGACTCCTTCCCTTTCCTCATTCTATACCTCCGGTGAAGTAGCTAATTCTCTCAATTTGTCATCCGAAACAGACCTTGAACTCAGACATCTCTTCCCTACATCACTGCTGCAGGTCTACCTTCCAGTGTTGTTCCTGGATGACAGTAACTGCTGATCCCAGTTGTTCCCACCATTTTTCAATCCACAGTAGCTCTGCTAGCACTGAATATTCCGAAGGGTTAGACACCCCAGCTGAAGGTGAACAAGGTTTGTGTCTTTTGCCTGAAGACAGGATCTAGGGCTCCTCACACCTCTAACCAATCTACCAGCCATTCAGCTTCTTGCTCAGACCATCTGAATTCCTGTGTCACTGAAACTTCTGCTGCCGTCTCAAGGCTTTAATTCCAAATCTATCAGTTTTTAATTTGTTACACATGCTTTACATTTATGTCAAACATATAAAACTATATATTCATTCTGCAAACTCAAGTAGGAATTTTTTAAAGAATTTTTTTTTTTACCCATTGGAGACGCACAAAAACATGACCTCAAATGAGTTATTAGCTTGCTTGTTCATGTCATCTCCTTCAGCCAAAGATACCAAAAATACCATGGAAAAAGTTGCAAGGCAATCCCTTCCTGGCAGAAACATGTAACTTTTTAAACAAAGAGCTCTTAAATATCATTGCTCTGTGTCATCATTTAATCAACCCCTCATCCACTCTTTCCTTTTACTTTAAAAGAAAGTGAAATGAAGGTCACATGTATTCTGTAAATGGGCAAAGAAAATTAAAGTTGTGATACTGCCATGAGGGAGTTACATACTTTAGGCCTACATATTTTAATGCAATTTTATTAGAGCATTGTTATGACTGTAGATATATTACAATTCTACTGTAAACCAGCCTATGCATGTGCAAGGTGAGGTTTTAGCTTTTAAACTCGTAAGCACCTACAGCTGCACCAGGAAACAGAAGACTCCTTAGTGAAGTGGGTGTACTTTGGTTTTCCTTTCTATGTGGTCTTCCCAGGCTTGATTTTCTTTTAGAAAAGTAGTAAGAAAGAAGAAAGATTTGAAACTAAGAGAGAACCTGAATAACCCTCAGCTTCACTTACCTTTAGTTACTTGCTTTTATCACCAATTGTAGAGATCATGTAGCTAAGTGGTATACAACTCTGACATATGGGTCATGAAGGGGTTGGCTGCCTAAAATGTTCTTCATGATCTTGAAAGCCACTTGTTTTTAATCGCAAACCAGTTGAAACCACTGACCCTTCACATGGGTCTGTGCAAGCGGGTGACCTTCTGACATTAGAGGGTCAAAACTCCAACCTCAGTTTACCCTACCACAATTTTCTGAAATTGTGTCCTATGAAAAGCCATAAAATTGGATTATTCATGTGCATTCCACTGAGCACTTCCCTTCCACTTACCCCCAGTCTCCTTTCTCCAAACCTCAGAGCACCCTGCCCTTTGATAGCATGAATACCCAACTCTATTCTTGGGGAGGCAGATGGAGACTTGGGGCTCTCACATCTTCCCACTTCTTTGCCTCACAAATAAATTATTTCAAACACGTATTATTTCAGTGAATGGCTTACAGCATAGTGGGCAAACAGGTCTGGTTCAGTAATAGACTGCACCATAGCCATTCCACGAAATCATTCACCATTTTTTTGTCTTTTTGAGACAGGATCAGGCTATGTATTTCAGGATGGCCTTGAGCTCACTTTGTAGCCCAGGCTGGCCTCAAACTTGCAACGATCCTCCTGCCTCCGCCTCCTGAGTGCTGGGATTACAGGCATGCACCACCAGGCCTGACTCATTTACCATTTTAAAATGTGACAGGAAATAACTCATATATCTATTAAAAGTACAGAAAAAAATAGGCAAATGATCTGAAAATTTACAGAAAACTCCCCCCCCACACACAAGAACATAATTCTGCTATAAGCAAGTATCTGCAGTCACTGGAGTTTTGGTTTTTTTTTCTTAGATTTTGGAGCGGGTGGCCTGTGACTTGCCCATTGGAGTAAAGACAGGATGCTATTGTGCTGCTGGATACAACTGGCTCTTCTGGAGGACAAGGCTAAATATTAAGTTGCAATACTTTCTTCAACTAGGATTGAATGGGGCTCTGACTATGTGTAGTGAGAGTTTTTTAACTAGTAGTTATTTCCAGAGATAGGAAAACAGACATGAACATTTACACACACATTACTAGCACTTAAACCTTCACTTCTGGGAAGGATAAATTCATTCTAAAGTAGGGGTTTCAATGTATTTTAATCAAACCATTAAAACTCTTAACTCTGAAATGGATTTGCTGATCGCTGTCATTACTCATTAAGGTGTCCCGTAAATACTGAAAAGAGGTGGATAATTCTGACATTTCTGGAACTACCTGATGACCTTGAAGCCCAAATTATTATTATTTTCCTCCACTTAATTGTCTGCCCTAAATAAGAGGCTCTGGCTCAGTTTTCCCCAAGGGCAGCTGTCAAGGAAATACTCTTTCAACACTGATTACTGCATGAAAATTAAGGAAACTAAGCTGCCAATTCTAGGCTGGAGACAAAAATTTAATCAGCACAAAGCGCTCCAACAAGGTGTCAAAGTTTTGAGTTCTCTGCTGACATTCAGCAGTATTTTCAATGCATATTTCCTAAAGCATCTTAGAAAAAAAAATTACTAACCTTTCTCCACCCTAAAATGTTTATTTCCTTTAGAAAAAATGGTCTCCAAGAAAAAATGTGAAATAAACCAGGGCTAATGTCCTCTCTTAACACTTGTAGACTTAGTAACTCTCAGAAGAGGAAGGGGCCTTTCACTCAGGAGCCTAAAACAAGATCATTGACATGGTTCTTTCTAGTTAACCTTCCTTCCCACAAGGACTCTCTGTGGTCAAGATCTCTGCCTCTTCTTCCAGCTAATGCCACACAGAACAATGATTTGCTTCTGGCCTATTCATTCGTCTCCCTGCCAGCAGCAAAATGTAAATCCCAGATTCCTATATTAACAGTGTAAAAGAAGACCCTAGAAAATCACAAGCACAAGAATGGCCTCATTATCATCAGGCTGCGGTGGCCTCAGTTGCACCTATGCACCCCCGCCCTTCTCAGTCTTTCCATTCTACATAACTCCTATTTCTAGATAAGGAGAAACCAAAGGAATGAAGAAAACTTTAATATATTAGCAAGTTTTGAGCCTCTCAAAACTTTTGGCAGACTCCTAATTTTTCTATGGAAAGAAAAACAGTCATTTAAATTATCTGTTCTATAATGATCTTTCAGGACTTACATCCAAATGAAATACCAGTGGAAGCGCACAGCCTCCCTAAGGTGTCTCAGAGACAGAGATAAAATGAACCAGACATGGACTCTGCAGGGTCAGCAGTGGCCAGGATGGTCTTATTCACTGTCATGTGCTCAAGCTCACCATGGCTTTTCCTGCAGGAACGAGGGCGGCATCTAGAACCAGTGACAAGGACTTGATTGGGGATCATGAGTGAAGTAGCTCCTCCCAGTAGGGAGGATCCATGCCAGAGGTATATACATGAGGCGTCCATCCCTGTCTCATGGGGTAACACTGGCAAGAAACATGGCTTTGCAAAGTAATTAACCCCAAGCGAGTGGGCTGGAGCTCATAAATACTCAAATTCAGAGAAGCACGAGGTTGGTATGAGCCTGAGTAATCAGAAAAGGTTTCACAGAGGCGAAGGAGGAGGACAGAAGACACAGCTTACAGCAAGGGCACACTCAGATGAGCTTGAGAAGAGGTACCTAACAGTCCCTCTGGCCTCTGCTTTCAGGACAGTACAGCACCAAGGAAGCCCCAGAAGACTCGGAGCCAGGGGTAAGCTGGTTTGCACGCCTCCTCCACCATTCCTCACTTATAGGAAGTGCAGTTTACCCAGCTTGTGGAGCCTCAGCTTACGGGTTTGTAGACCTGGATCCCACGTTATTGGGATGAAGTGAACGCAGCACAAGATGATGGCCAGGGAGTTCTTACTCATGCTGTTTTGCTGTTTAACCTCTGGACTTCAAATGATGCATCTGAGAGACAGTAAGTTTAACCTGAAGACCACCAAAACTCCACATTTCCCTAACTTTATTCTGCAGACCTTCATGAGGAGGTAATGTGAAGCATCTGGCACAAGGGGGCGCCCTTCTACTAGACGTTTCTACCAGCAATCGCAGGCTGCACAAACCTGCCTTATGAATATACAACTCTATATAAATTGAGCCTATAAAAATCAGAAATGTACTTTGGTGCATTATTTAAAACCATAAAGTCATAGTCTAGTATATTGGGTTCTGTATTCCTATTTAGAATTTCAACAGTTTTAAATTTTTAACTCTGAAAATCCTCAACATATTAAGCTTCTTGACCTTACTATAAATGCACTAACTATTGTGAATGTGTACGTTAAGACACATACCTGAGGGGACTGGCTCCCTGAAAATGTTGCAGAACCTGAGATTACCTTATGACCAGCACCAGGCACTGATGAGGCTCTGGGGTCGCAGGTCACAAAGGAAACTCATTGTGTTAAAGCCTTAAACCACTGGTCCTTCATCCCTCTCCACCTCCACTACCTGATTTAACAGGTCACAGGTGTGGGCCCCTAGCGTTGGCATTTGTCAACACTCTGAAGGTGATTCTCCCACACAGCCAGCAGTATGAACCATTCACCAGTACCAAGCCAAACCAGTATTGAAGGACCGTGCCTCGTTCCATAGGGCTCTGTCCCAGCCAGGCTCTTAACAGCTGAGTTCGGTATCGGTACCTGCTTCTGACCAGAAGCAAAGATAAACACAAGAAAAGTACAAGCTGCCATGTCCTGAGGATTATTTCTTTACTCTGGACAGGGTAGGCTACGCTGGTCCCCTTCAGCCCAGCCTGCCTATAAATTGCTGGGACTGCTTCTTGGGTATCACCCATCTCTATCAAGGAGTTCATGCTTGAATGTTTTGATACACTTTGAAAACTTCAGCCTCCAGCATTATGTTCATCCTAACATCATGTAAAACAGTAGTTTTTAAAAATAAACAGCATTTAACATTTTTAAAATCTAATTTGTTAGGCCTAGAGACTTCATCATTAAATGTGCTTTTAATAATGGCTAAACAACTTGATTAGAAACACTAAGTTGTTTTTATATACTTTTTAAACTTTAAGGTCTTGCTGGGGATACAGCTCAGTGGCACATGCATCTGCCTGAGTTCAATTCCCAGTACCAAAAAAATAAAAATAAAATAAAATTTAAGGTCCTTATTTTATTAGACAATCCCTTCATCATTTCTTCTCAGAGGACTTTATTTATTTATTTATTTGTTGTTTTTTTGAGACAGGGTCTCACTATGCAGTTCAGGCTAGTCTTAGCCCAGGCTGGCCTCGAGCTTGCAACAATCCTCCTGCCTCAGCCTCCCAAGTGCTGGGATTACAGGCATGTGCCACAGAGGACATTATTGTAGACCTCTACAATGGGTCTTTCTAAAGATGAAAATCATGCTGTCATCACTTGCCTACCACTCAATTAAATCTAAATTCTTTAGCTTGCTCAGGATAATTTCAATGATGTTATTTTGTGTATTTCAGAACCTACATCAATACCAGACATCCCTAATAGTCAAAGAAATGGAAGTCCTCCTATGGTGACCACACAAAATCAATGTTCAAAGAAGGAGAATAAATAAAAATAATAAAATTTCCTCTAAGAGAGAAAAAGAGGTCCCTCTTGATTATGTACATCTACTCTCTTATCTGCTGTCCAGAACATAATGAAATAGAGATAGAAATGGGCATGGATGCATAATATATGTATACACCTAAAATTCATATCTGACATATGCTACAGCATGGATGAACCCTGAAAAAATTTTACTTAATGGAACAAACCAGAAACAAAAGCAGATACAGTGTGACTGCACTTGTATATCATATAGTTGCTCATTTTAGGGCAACTTCAGAGAGAAGAGGGGTTGGAAGAAGAAAGACTGAGGAGTCACTGCCTAGTGGGTACAGAATTTCTGTTTGGGGTGATGAAAAGTTTTGGGAATAGACAGTAGTAACTAATGCCACTGAATTTTATAATTTAAAATGGTTGAAATGGCTTTATGTCTTTTTATTATAATGAAAAAGTTAAAATAAAATCCTATCAAAACATTACTACGCTAAAAAATAATGGTTTAACGCCCTTGGCAGAAAATCCTAACAGCAAGATTCAAACATCCTGGCCTCTGCACCTGAGCCGCACCCTCCAGGGTTTGTGTGTTTCCCGATGCACAAATGAGCACCAGCCTAGAATAAACCTTGAAGAACTGACTGAGGGACTGAGGTTGTGAGTTCAAGGCTGTACACCACCACCCATCCTGTCTCCTGGGCCAGTGTAGTAGATTCCACTTACTTAATAGCTATTTCCTGGCAGCTGTAATTACGCTCATTAGAAGTAAATTGTTTTGCTGTCCTAATAGTAGTTACTGGCTGTCAATGATTAGTATTTTGTTTTCATCTCTATAAATATACAAGCATCGCACATGTCATCAGCTTCTGAAACTGAAAAAATAATTTAGGCCATGAATCTCCTACTAGAATAAGAAATAAGAAAACTGACTGTTCAGGGCAAATGTATTTTAAATATCACAATGGTTAACAGTCCTTCAGGAGAGTATGGGGAATAAACAGGGACATAGTATGTTTGTGGCATTCATTTTTCTTGGGGGCAGAAGATAGGGGATGATTAAGAAGAAAACATATTAAAAGCCTCCTTAGAGGGGATGATAATAAAATGTTGACAAATAGTGCTTTATATGCTATAAAAAAGTATTTCTATAAACTAAAAATCAAATAACCAACTGCTCTTCACACACAAAAAACTAGGAAAAACAGTTTTAACTGAAAATTACCATAAGTTTTGATGCAGACCTCACTCGGGCCTTTTCTGCACAAGGTGCAGCTCTCCATTACCCTCCCGCTGGCCCAAACTCTTAGCTTTCTTAAGATTGACATGTTCCCCCACTAGTACAAGAAGTCACAGCATTGTTAAGCGCCAGGCACTCTGCTAGGCCCATTTGGCCAGAACCACCTTGGCCAAACAGAGGGGTCACTGCAGCGGTTAGGGATGGAGACTGATTGGACCCCTCACCTCACAGCAGCCCTGAGGGGAAGAACTGGGACGAGGGCCAGGAAGTGTTGCAAGCCTGGGCTCTCAATCCAAAGAACTTGGGGTTGAGGCCACCTGGCATTGCCTCCTTCCAAACAAGTAACTGTGTGCACATGGTCTGACCTCTGGTGCTTCAAATTCCTCCCCTGGAGAAAAAACAAATAAACAAACAAAACTATGGCAATGTTTCTTAAGGAGCCACAGTAAGAATTAAATGTGAGAAGGCAACATACTTCAGTCTCTTGCAAGCTCAGGCAGCTACCAATAATGCCCTTGCAGGTGGGGAAAAAAAAAAGTGACCATTAAGAAGTGCACAGTTCCCTGTGAGAAAGAGGCATTCTCCTCACCTGGTTTCCATCAGTGGAAACCATCGTCCCAGGGCCGCTAATTCTCTCTTGGATAAGTCCTAGTCTCAAGGTGTATAATACTTTGGGCTCTCTTGCAGGTAGATATAAAGCCCAGGCTGCCACACCCTCAGATAGGAAGGAGCAGTAGCAGGCAGAATTCAACAAAATCAAAGAATTTGAGCAGTGTGTAAACCCTTTGTTGTGCTAATCACCTGGCCATGATGAGGCACATTCGTTCTGGATACCCAGAGACACACTGGAATGGGTCACCTCCCCAAAACTCAGACTAGCAAAAGCTGGCAAAGAAGTGTGTTGTACATGGGATCTATTTCAGGAAGGAACAGACCATGAAAAAGTATGCCTCTCTTTCACTTGTGTACATGCTACAAAGAAGGATGAAGTTCAAGTGAGCACCCCCAGGGCAGTTCATTCCCGTAATGAATTCATGCTGGAAGACAGTGTGCTAATAATGATTATATCTCCAAATCTCCCCTTCTCATATACACCTTCCCAGACCTGGGGAACGGCTCTAGCACTGAGTCGTCATTGTCTTGATCCTATATTTTTACACAATTTGTAAAAAGAAGGTATTTTAATGGAAATCACTTAAGACCATGGTCTGTAGCCATGCTGATGCCTCTCTATCGCTTTCTCTGGAGTTAGGATAAAACAGTGAGAACAATCAAAATACACACATCCTCGGGGAGCACAGGCCTTACTCAAGGAGTAACAACCACTCTGGGCTCTATTTCAAGTGTCTGTGTGCTCTGCCCAGGAAAGGTGCCAAGAAGTAGTACAGAGTGCCAGGGAGGCACAAGCACCGGCAGGGGCTGCAGGTCAATGGTACACAAGTAGTAAACATCAATCGCATGCCAACAGCAGCCTGTTAGGAAGGAGATAAGGTCAAAGTCAGCCGGACCTACTTTAACAGTTTCCTTTTGGGTGGAGGAGGGACTGATGTTGCAGCAGATGTTGAGCTTCATCTCCCTCTCCTTCCTCTCTCTGCTGGGCCAGGAGATACTGTAGCAGAGGGCAGGGTCCTGAGAAGACAACGCTGCTGGGCAGTGGGTTAGAGGTTCTACTGGGACTGCCAGATGATCAAAGGCTGGAAGGGTTTGAAATCACTTGGGCTTCCCAAGATCAGCTTGCCCTGACAACCTGAACAAGCTCTGGAAGCATGCAACCTGAAGAAACCGTGCTCGCTTAGGTAGCACATATGCCAACTTGAAGAAATCATCAAGGACCATGATGACAGACTGTGATCCAAGGAGTTCGGGAGAGCTAAGACAGCACTGCACAATGGGTGAAGCTGACTGAATCGGGCATAGCCAGGTGATTCTTTCTGTCATGTGAAAAGGCTCCAGAGGAGGCAGGAGTGGAGGCTGGGCAGAGCACAGGGTCTGAACTTGACTATGAGCTCAAGAAGGAAGCACTGCAGCTCCATGGTGATGCAACTAAGAGGAATTCAGCCCGAGGTGGGACCAACAGGCAAATTCCAAAGCCTGCAAAGTGACTTTACGCCAAAGGAATCACTTATAAATGGTGCCAAAATAAATACTGAAATCCTAGGAAACTCCCCTCATGACAGATAACTAAAGCATATCTATATGGATAAATCAGAGAGGTTGCAGATTCACATATAAGTATCAGTTGATCTGATTGATAGTGCAATTTATGGTGTTTTTCTTTTTAGAAATCACATGGGAAAAATTAATATATACCTGGAAATATAAATCATGCCTTCTTCCAGAGAACTGGAAAAACCAGGGAGGTTATGAAATCTAGCTCCATAAAACTTAATTATGGACCCCATAGCTTGCAACTTTTCTCATACCTATATGCTCTGACCTAGAGAAACACATACGTATCCACAAGGAGACAGGTATAAGAATTTTCATTGTATCTATGTTGTGAAAATTCAGGCAACCTAACTTTCCATCAGAAGAAGACTGGATTATGAATCTGAGTATCCAGAGATGCCACACTTTGACATAAATAACTACCCAAGTATAAGTCCACTGTAGTACTGACTACCAATATCAAGTTACAGAAAAATACATAAAATTCTTTTCTTAAAAAGCTTGAAAACAAAGACAATACTATAAAGTCTAAGGGTTTCATATATTTAGAAATTAAAAGATGCAAGTCAGAATAGTAGTTACTCTGGAAGAGAAGGAATATACAACTTCAGAGTGTCATACAGGGAATGTCCAACTATATTATTATTATTTCTTAAGGTCAATGGTATATGTTCATAGGTATTTATCTTATTATTCTCTATGTTTTTGTATGCTTGTAATATTTGGTGATATATTAAAACAATTATCAAATTAATTCCAAATTAACAGATCCTAACACAATGATGAATCTATCTTTACAGTGAGGAGGAAATATTCAGTTCTGTTTCCCAGCAATGCAATATCATTTTGTACATTCATCCCTCAGGGTTTCCTTTCAGGAGCTCACTGTAGAGACCAAAATCCTTAGATATGCTCAAGTCTTATAAAAAATTGTATAGTATTTACATATAACAACTCTCATCTACTTTAAATCATCCCTAATTTACTTATAATACCTACTACAATGAAAATAGTACTGGCAGTTATACTGCACATTATTTAGGGAATAATGACAAGACTATATACTCAGCATCACATAATTTAATCCCTGAGTATTTTTTATCTAAGGTTAGTTGAAAGCATGGATGTGGAAACCATGGGCATGGAAGGCTGACTGTATTCTCTTCTGAGTCTTTATCCATGCGAATGTACAATTATGATATACCATGGAAGATTTTAATATATCTTTAGAACTTCATATTAAACATCATTAAGCTTTTCTAATGTTGAAAATCTTGGAAATTATCATATAGAATAAACCTATAATGTTTAACTATATAGGTAGTTCTTGATTTTAACTAATCTCCTTTCATTAAACATAAATTCCTTCTAATTCTCTATTATAGTAGTACTATACAGTTTTCTGTGTGTGTATGTAACATCTTTTTCTCTTTTATAATGATTTCAGATATATTCCCAGCAGCAGAATATATTGTTGATTGTGAATCTCTGTACACTGTCAATACATTTTCCTTTTTCCTGGTACCAGGAATCGAACTCATGACCTTGTGCTTGCCAGGCAGGCACTGTGCCGCTGAGCTAAATCCCCAGCCCCGTGTCAATACATTTTAAATACAAATGATTGCAAGACTTCTGCTTCTGGCCAACAAAGAGGAGCACAGATCAAATTCCTCCTGCTGCCTGTACATACAGAAAAGTAGACTACAACAACTCTTTTTAAGATACTGGACAGCAAGCAACAACAAATGGTTTTGCAGACGGTTGGAAAGTAAAGGAGGTGAGCCCTCAGCTGGTCCAGCTCGTTGCCTTGAGAACAGTCCAAGGCCATGACATAGGGAAGGCAAAGGTGTAGAGGCTCATCAGATTCCCTAGGTTGGGAGATCTGAGAGAGCAAAGCAAAGTTCACCAGACAAACCTGGAGAGAAAGCTGCCCAAGGAAAGAATTTAGAATCTACAGAGCATCCCCTGTACATACTCACCAGAGCATTCATCAGTGTAGACATATACTGAGATGAGGAAAAGATATATCCAAAAGACAGGAAATTACCCAGAACTCACATGGAGCTATTGTCACTAGCCAGATGGGAAAATCTTTTAATTCATGGAGCACTGGATAAAGCACTCAGATAATCTCAGTGGAGTCATGAGAAATAATCAGCCATAGACTAAATGCTTCTTTGGTCCCACTCAACAAATTTTAAAAACGATATGCACAGTTGTTTCCAATAACTCTGTCCCAGAACAAACTTTATAAATATTTATAAAAATATGAATATATCAGCATATACTAAGTCACAATGCATACTGTGTAGAATTCAATAAAAAAAGAAGTATGAAAATAAGACTCACATTTACCAAAAGAAATTAATCAATTAAAACTAGTATTAGAATTATCAAACAACATTTAAAAAGTTAATATAACTGTACCTCATATTTTTAAAAAGTCAAATGGAAACACAAAACACATTACAGGCACCGAAATTTAACTTCTAAGTGAAAATCAAAACTTCTAAAATGAAAATTATAGTAGATGGGCTTGATGGCAGATTAACCACCGAAGAAAAAATTGGTGAAGTTGAAGACATAATAATAGAAACTACCCAAAATTAAAACAGAAAAAAGAACTAAAAAATAGAGCATCAGTAAGCTATGGCACATAATTATTACTGAAATCTCCGATGGAGATAAGTTGGAAGAAATGACAGCAAAAAAATTTTTGAAGAATAATGGCTGAATATTTTCAAACTCTGATGAAAGTTGTAAGCCAACAGATCCGAGATGCTCAGCAAACCACAAGAAGCATGAAGAAAAAGTCACACTAATTTAAATCATAACAAAATCGATCAAAAACACTGATGAAGAGAAATTAAAAAAAAAACAGATACACATACAAAAGAAGAAAGATAAAATGGCAGATTTCTTGCTGGAGACAATGTGAATGAGAAAAAATGGAACTGCATATTTAAAGCATTGAAAGGAATGACTTTAAACTTAACATTTTACACTCAGTTGTAAGACATTTGAAAAGGTGAAATAAACTTTTCAAAAATAAATAATTCATCAACAATGGATCTGCACTATAAGGAAGTCCTTTAGGCGTAAGGAAAATGCTGCCAGATGAAATTATGAATCCACAAAAAAGAATAAAGAGCACTGGAAAAGCTAACTAGTAGGTAAGTACATAGAAATCTTTAAATTATTATATAAATCTCTTGAAAAGATAACTAGCTGTTTAAACATAAAGCAACGTTGTATGGCATACATAACATATGTAAAAGGTATGACAATAGGCACAAAGACTGGGAAGGTAGAAAGAACACTTAAGTTTTCCCTAATGTATGAAAAGTAATGTGCTACCACCGAAGAAAGTCTGTGATGAATTAAAAGATACATACTACTAAACATGACAATGAAAAGTTACAGTTAAAGCGTGATAAAAATAAATGAAAAAACTTAATTCAAAAACGAAGAAGAAAGAGGGAGATGTAATAGAGGGGAGAAATTTATAGGTCTTAGCCTAACCATAACATTAGTCACATTAAACCCAAATGGTCTAAATATGCCAATTTAAACCTACATTAGACAAAAAAGCAACACCTTATATCATTGCTACAAAAAATGAACTTTCCATAGGAAGACAAAAATCAACTAAAACTAAATGAATGAAAAAAGAATAAACCGCAATAATGTTCATCAAAGGAAAGAGGAGTAACTACATTACTTCAGAGAAATGACAGTCACAGAGATGCAGAATGTTATTTCATTACACTAAAAGAACTGTATTGTAAAGAACTACTTTGAAGATAATGATATGTAATTTAACAACCATTGTTAATTTCCTATCACCTTGTTTTGAAATTCTGTATCATTGTTAACCTGAATGGCTCAATGCTTACTAAAGAAATACAATTAGTCATGAAATATTTTCCAGAAAGGCACCCGCAGTTCCCAATGCCTACTTGCACCAATAACCCCACCAAATATTTAAGGGTGAAATAATATAAATTATGTACAAACTGTTCCAGATAACTGAAGGGAACAAATATTTGCCAAATTATCCAATGAGACCAGAACTATCATAACAAAACCAAATATATTAGGCCAATACCTCTCATGAATTTAGATGCAATAAAAAGACTTAGCAAATTAAAAGGAAAAAATAACTCAGAGAGTTTATCCCAATTTAACAATTTCAAAAGAACTGCTGTAGTTCACTCTTATTTTACCTTCCTGTTGCTGAGCCATAGTTCCTGACATCCACAGTTTAAAGGAGGGAAAGCAGCACGGTGGAGCACACCTGTAAACCCAGCACTCAGGAGGCTAAGGCAGGAGGATCACTGCAAGTTTGAGGCCAGCCTGGGTGCCATAAGGAATTGCAGGCCAGCCTGAACTATGTAGCGAGACTGTCGCAAAAAACAAAACAAAATAAAAACACAAAGTGGGAGAAAATACTTACAGGAGTAGGGGTTTATTTTGGCTCACAGTCTGTAGAAATTTCAGTCTCTAGTTGCTTGAGTCAGGGCAGCACGGCAGAGGAGGAGCTTGGCAGCAGAGTGTGTGTGAAGGGAGAAGTGTGTGTATGTGTTTGTGTGCGTAAACCCTTCCAGGTCACAGCTCCAGGGACCCACCTCTTCAGACTGAACCCACCTCCTAACAGCAAGTCAGCTATAAACTCATCAGTGGACTGATTCGTTGATGATTGTCATGCCCCATGGTTCACTCACCTCCTAAAAGCCCCCAAATATGAGCACAAAAGGCCTGGGGGGGACATCCAAATATAAACCATAACAAGTGTATCAACAAACTATCATCTTGAAATATGCATATAAATAATTTTTTAAAAATATAACATGCATTCCTGATATAAACTCCCAACAAACAAGGAATACAAGGGAAATGCCCCAACTTGATAAAGGGCATCTACAAAATACCCTACCAAAAACATCATACTTAATCATGAAAAACTGAATGTTCCAAAGATGGGAAACAAAACAAGGGTGTCCACGCTTACCACTGCTACTCAATGTTATTTAACATTCTAGCCAGAGCAGTAAGAAACATAATGCAGAAAAACCATAAAGGAAAAAGTACAATTGGCATTATTCACTGATGATGTGATCATCTCAGAAAATCCTGTATGGTCTGCAGAGAAGCTTCTTGAATGATTAAGTTCAACCAGATTGCAGGATATTAGATCAACACAACAAAAATTAATTTGTCTCTGTAGTATCCATGAGTAATTAGAAATTGAAATTTGAAAAAAATGTATCAAAACATGAAATTCTTAGGGATAAATCATACAGAAGGTAAGTAGTTTCTATGTACTGAAAACTAAAAACTATTGCTGAGAGAAAGATGACCTAAGTAGCAAGATCTATGATGTTCATGGGTGAAAAGATGCAAGAGTCTGAAGATGTCTATTCTCCCTAAATTGATCTACACATCCAGTGCATTTCTAATCTAAATACCAGCAGGTTTTTCTTCCCCTACAAATTGACAGACTGATTATAAAATTCATATGGAAATGCAAAGGACCCAGTATAGTCCTTTGGAAGAGAAAAGAGAAGAGCAAAAGTAGAAGGTTTGTACCATCTGATTTTAAGATTTATAAATCCACAGTAATCACAATAGTCTGATCCTGGCATCAATACTGACCAATAGGCCAATGGAATAAACAGACCACTGATTTTTAACAACTGCTCAAGACAATTCAGGGAGAAAATATGAGCTTTTAAAGTTTAAAAAGTTGTTTATTCATGGATAAAATTACTTTGATCCAGACTAGATGCAAAAATTAACTTGAAGTAGATCACAGATACAAAGTTTAAAACATAAAACTATAAATCTCCTAGACAAAAACATCTGAATAGTATTTCTGACAGCAAGTTAGGTAAAGTTTCTTTAGCTATGACACTAAATATACAGTTCATTAAAGGAAAAACAACTGATAAATTGAAGTATTTAAAAACCAAAAATATCTGCTCTTTGAAAGACACTTTTTTAAAAAGCTACAAACTAGGGAAAATATTCCAAATCAGATATGTGTTAAAATGTTTGTATCCAGAATATTAATGAACTCTCAAAACTCAGTAAGAAATAGGAAGGGATAATAAGAAAAATATAAATAAAAGCAAAACAAACAACAAATACCAAATAATAAGAAACAGCACCATTCAAAAACTGGCAAAAGACTTGAACAAACATTTCGCTCAAAGAAGACGGATGGAAAATAAGCACATAAAAAGATGTTCAATACCATTAGTCATTAGATGAACACAAATAAAAACCCCCATGAGTCACCACTATTTACCTAGCAGAGCAGCTAAAATTAGACAGACTAATCGTTCCAAGTGTTGGGAAGAATGTGATGAAGAAACTGGCTTCTCACCACTACTGGGGTATAAAATAGTGCAGCTCCTTTGGAAATGTTTGGCAATATCTTCAAAAGTTCACCATACACTTACTTTATGATTCAACTCTTCCCTTTTAGGTACATGCCACAGAAAAATGAAAGCAAATGTGCACACAAACAGTTTTATACAATGTTCCCACAGCATTATTTTGAATAGTATAAAACTGGAAACACCCAATGTCCATCAAACATATGAATGGATAAACAAATTGTAGTAGATCCATACAGTGGAATGCTACTTTTCTGTTAGCTTTCCATCACTGTGACAAACTATTTGAGATAATCAAGAGAAAAGGTTTATTTTGGCTTATAGTTTCAGAGACTCCATAGTCACCTGGCCTTGTGGTTTGGAGGGATGTTCCTCTAATAGCATCCACAAAGCAAAGAGAGAAACAAGAAGGGGCTGGGGTCCCACAGTCCTGTTCAAAAGTATACCCCCAATGACTAAGCCCTCCCAGTTAAAGGTTCCACCATCTCGCATTAACCACAGGCTGAAATCAACCCTTCAACTCTGGGGGGTCCAGGGAGATATTTCAAGATCCAAAGTACAGCATCTTCAACAATAAAGAGCAAACAATCAGCCAGGGATATAGCTCAGCCGCACAGCGCCTGTGTGGCAAGCATGAGGTCCTGAGTTCAATTCCCAGTACCCCATCCAAAAGAATGAACTATGAATAACATGCAATAAGAATGAATTACAAAAAAAAAAATTCTACTGGAAGAAGACAGACAATAAAAGAATCCATAGTCTATGATTCAATTTATGTAAAGTTCTAGAGAATACAAACTGATTTGTGGTGACAGACAGATCAGCTGTGCCTGGAGATGGGGTGGGTGGCATTAGAAACCAGAGGGACTGCTAGGGAGCATAGGAAACTCTCCTACATTTGTTATGTTGGTCTCATGTTTGTAGCTGTGAGTGGAAATATGTACAAAGTATAATACTCTCAGTATGTTCAGATTACTACTGGCAATTATACCTCAAAATGTCAATAGTTTCCCCTAACAAAACTGAAGTAGTCTACAAAATTAACAACACTATAACAGGTACACTGTCCCCAGAAAATCACTTAGAAGCATTTTGCTTTCTCTCTTAGGTATCTTTGTACTCCCAGAGCTTAACGCAGTGCCTGGAAAACCATCAATTTTCAGGTGATGTTTGCTGAATGAATAAACAAACTTGTTTTGCTTTTAAATGCTCAACAAATACAAATCTCACTCTTCCACCTTAATCCTTTCTTGTCCCACCTAACTCAAAATGACCAGATTTGGGAAGGAAGCTGCCAGGCAGGTGCCCTCCCTGGGCTTCTCCTGGGCTGACAAGGTGGCTGTAGGAGTAAATGACACAGAATGTATGGGACTCTCAAGCAGGTGCTCAGCTCCCAGAAGCGCTACATTCCTTTCTGAGTTCTAAGGTTTCCTCTCTCTGCATTCCTCACTCCTGAATTCCTTCTCTTTCCTCTTTTGTTCTTACTGTGTTTGTGGAGATAAAATGTTTAAGTTCCTTGCCCTTGGTTTTTGAACCGATGATGAAGCTAGTCACAAAAAGTAAAGTAACACCCTTTCCTACTTTAGGGCTTCTCCTACAAATCCTGGCTATTGGGAGAGAGCTGGGGAGCAACGGCCTTGAAGACACTTGGGCAGGGTCAGGCTTTCCTCCCAGCAGGGGCTCAAACCTGGGCTTTAACTGTGAAGGGACCAGCTC
Organism: Chinchilla lanigera; assembly: GCF_000276665.1. Lineage (NCBI taxonomy): Eukaryota > Metazoa > Chordata > Mammalia > Rodentia > Chinchillidae > Chinchilla > Chinchilla lanigera. The sequence continues at coordinate 23,065,587 of NW_004955402.1, read as the reverse complement.
TGTGTGGCCGGGGGGTGGCCTTCCCTCACACACGCTCCCTTGTCCAGTCCCACAGGGTGTCACTCTCCCCAGTGCCACTCTGACGGTATGGGGCTCAGCCACCAACCTGCTTATGGCTAAAAGCACAGAGGCTAAGATGAGGGTCTCCCAGGGGAGTGGCTGATGGCAGGTAGGAAACTGACTCCACCCACACCATGACCAGCTCTGAGAGGCAGGAGAAGTCCACACTCTATCCAAGAGTCTACGTTTCATGGGCCACATTGACTTCAGTCATTTCTTGCTTTAGATTCTATACTGATTTCCTCATAACTGGGAAAAAATAAAAGCAGATTTGAGAAAGCCAGCATTTGAGAATCAAAGAGAAGCATGAAACAGGTATTTCATATCACCACTAACCTCCCCAGGCCACATGTGTGTGTTACACCGCTCCATAAACATGCCAAACGCATCACGTGTGTGCAATGGGAACACGGTGCAGAAGCAGAGTGCTTCCATCCTTCTAAATGCAGCTGAGATCCTAAAGTCCAAGTTAAAATCAGCTCGCCTTCTCTTGCAACAGAAGCACACGAACAATCCCTAATGACCATTCCAGCCTGCCTCCCCCACTTCCTGGGGCTGCACAGGGAATTCCAGCAACTTCCCAGAACCTCTCACAAACACCACTGTCTCTGAAGAAAACAATAGTGTGACATCTGAAAAACTAATATGCTTCTAAGACGACCACCTCTGTGAATGCCCCACAGTTTAAACTGCCCAGGCGCCACACGCATGTTCAAAGGCTGCTTTGAGGTTGCCCAGGTCACTTTTTCAAATGAAATACCCACGCTTTGAAGCATAAACGTGAGGGACTGCTGCAAAGAAACAGAAATTTGACAGTCGATACAGACAAGGAATGAAAACAGCCATAGGATCACTGAGGCTGAGTAGAGGGGTGGAAAGCAATTGCTAATATAGTGACACTGAAGACAGGGTTACCAGAGATTTTAAGAGGAGTGGTGACCTAAGGAAACATGGGCTAATGGAATTTCATGTTCTGGGACACCTATGAAAGGGTTCCCCTTACCTTTCACTCAAGCACTCATTCTCCATGAGGAAATCTGCCTCAACCCAGTCAAAGATTAGGCAAAGAATTCACACCAGTTGCATCTAAAAGGCAGCCCTACATTCCCTGTGGAGGATCCTCGCTAGGATAGGGTTTCCAAGGCCAACCTCAGCAACACTTCGAGCTCCGCTTCTTCCTAGTTGTAGGGGCATAAACCCATATTTAAACAGTTTTTTTACAAATAACATATTTTTCTGAAAAGAAAAACTGACGTGTAAAGTCTTGACTCATTTCCCCATGTCAAAAGAGTGACGATGCAATAGTTCATGTTAACTACTAGTTAATGAGAACCAACCACTAGTACACCACAAACTCTGCTCAACTGTGCCAACTTTTCTCGCAGCAGTGATCCATGATAATGGAAAGACACTTTTCCCACACATGTCACAACACATACACACATACACATACAGAAATTCAGAAATGATTTCAAGATCTCAAAAATACTTTTGGATAACCATCTCTAAGGTGCGAGTAGTACCTTAGTACCTGGTATCAGTAGTATTGCTGATTGCTGATGCAGAGAACTGCTTTCAATGCCTTAATCCAGCCCCTTTTGCATTTTAGGTACAGATTAATCTGCTTCCTTCATTCTTTTGGTGAAACATCACCTTTCCTGTATACGCTATGAAAAACAATACAGTATTCCCCACGCCATACCCACCACCCTCCATCTCTACACCCTGCTTTATTTGTCTTCACAGCTATCACCATCTGCCATTATTAATTACATCCTTTATCTGTTCCTTGTCTGCCAGCTCAGCTAAGAATGGAAAGTTCCATGGGGCAGAACTCTGTCTGTCGTGTTAACTACTGTATGCTCAGGTCCTAGCTCACTGGACACAAAACGAATTTTTTCATGAAGGAGCAAAGGAGGGGGAAAAGAGGAAGGGAAAAAAGAGGACAAGGGGAGAAAACAGGGTAAATTTGAAAGGCTGAGGCAAGCAGAAATTCATATGATCAACTCTAATATCATTCTGTTACCACATCAATGAAATAACCTATAAGTCTTGCCTCATTGCCTCCTCACGATACCAACAAGCAGACAGAATCATTAGTCTAACTTTAGAAATAAGAAAATCAGAGTTAGGAAGTTCACATAGTTTATCTAAGATTTTAATCTAAGAAATCCCAACTTCCAAAGAAAGGCTATTTTCGGTTTATATTTAAAAAGTTAGTATCATCATCTGCAAAATCTCTGTTCAAAGGTTTACAAATGCAGGAAAAGTGCTCATTGCTCTGTTTCAAAAAATACCTGGGAAGCTTCTGAGGGAAGAGAGAGTGGCATTTTTTGAGAGGTTCCCCCAGAAAGAGAAGCTGGGTGCCAGGCGGCCAGCCCCAACTTGTCCACACAGGCTTACCTGGTTGGAGCTTTCCTCCAAAATGCACTGACTGTGCTACAACCCGACTTGGTTCCCCTTAGCTCTTCTCAGCCTGTAGCCACCTTCCCAGAACACCAAACTTTTGCCAAGTCAAAGGCACCAGGGGAGCTGGGTGCTGTGACAAAGCGTCTGCAGCCACAGGCTGCTGAGTGACGCAGGTGCCAGGCACCTCACACTGAGCTACCTGGAGACGCGCCTGATTCATCAGGCCCAGAAAACGCCTGGGCTTTGGCCCCAACTAATAAAGCCTTTACCCACAGACTAGAGGCAATTAGCCGGCAAGCAAACAAGAAGTAAAAAGGAAAGTGGGCAGGTAGTGAGCAAGCAGCGTCTGCGCTTCCTCATTAACCACCCTGAGTGGGCAGGGGACAGCTCGGCTAGAAGGGGGAGCTGTTCCCGCCTGGCCTCTCCACCCAGCACCCCTCTTTCCAGAGAGTCTGGCCAGCAGCCCTGTCTTCAAGCCTCACCCACAACCTGTTCTCTGATGGTTAAGGTACTGCAGAGAAACAGCAGATATGCAGCCATCTTGCCAGGAGGAGCCCACAGATCTCTCATTCATGTGTCATGTTTCACAAACACCTACTATGTGCCACAAGCCCATAAAAATACTAAAGTCCTTTTATTTGTTTTGTTTGAAGACTTAACTTGCAGCAGCGATTTTCAATCTCCCCTCCAAGTCCCATGGACAACAATCAGGGGTTCTGGACACAGAGTTCCCAGCTCCCATCACTGAAATAACTGAACAAGATTAGAAGTACCGTTTCTTTCTATAAACACTTTTATTTTAAGAAAAGTAACTCAGCACTGGTACCAAATGCTAATTTAAACAGTAGAGAAGAGCTTGGTAGAGAACAAGCACTTGCTCCCATTGGGTGCCTTGGCCACGGGGACCACAGCTGGAGCCCACAGCCCAGCCCTGCTCTTTGACCTCTACCACAGTCCTGTCCAGGTGGCAGGGTGCCCTGGGCCAGTGGGACTGCCAACCTTTTTCACATCTGGAAACCTCAACCATGTTCTGTTCTGCTCATCTTAAATGAGTAACTGATTAAAATTCATTCTTCACTAAAGGGCCCAACTGGGCTATCAAGGAAAATAATTTAATTTCTTGATCATAGACTTCTCTACTAGTGTATCTCTCTGCTCAGGATTTTCCTGAGAAACAGAACAAGGAGGGGGGTAGAGAGAGAGGAAGAGAGAGAGGGAGAGAGAGATGGAGAGAGAGGGAGAGAGAGAGAGAGAGAGAGAGAGAGAGAGAGATTGATTCTTTCTTTTTCAAGGAACTGGCTTACACCAGTATGGACTTGGGTATGTCTAAGGTCTGCAAGGTAGGCTAGCAGGCTAAAAGTCTCAGGAAAGAGCTAATATAGCAATTCCAGTCAAAAGATCTTTAGGATGGGTACCAGGAAGGAGGACATATTGCAGTTCAATATGAGCTTGCTGCAAAATTTCCTCTTTCTTTGGAGAGATCAATGTCTTGCTTACCAAGTCTTCATGACTAGAGGAGGCCCACTCATACTACAGAGGTCAAACTGCTTACTCAAAGTCCACCCACTTACATGTTAGCCTCATCAAAAGCATCCCCTCAGAAACATGCATAATAGCATTTGACCATATATCTGGGGACACTGGCCAAGTCAAGATGGCATAGAAAAGTAACTATTATATGGAACCAATGCAATTGCCTCCCACGCCCTTCACATTTTGAGCTGCCATATACAGTAGAACCTCAGCTCATGAATACTTATTTGTGAACAATTTGGTTCACAAACAAAAGTATTCAGCAAAAGTTTGTTCTTGTTTGCAAACTGTACCTCAGGCAATAAACATGGGCATCTTTCCCACACAAACACGGTCACCTTTCCCAAAATCAAGTAACAAATTAAGTTTGCACACTGAGGTACCACTGTATACTAAATATTTTTTTTAAGTCTAAAAGCATATATTTTAGCAAAACAGGTAGCCCTTGTAACCTAGAAACTTTATAAATCATCTTTGACAACTTCCAAATTCATCCCCTTTACAAAAGAAAGTGCACAATCTAAAATTTAAGAACTTGTGATCCACGCCCAGTGCGGAGACAGATGCCTGTGATCCTAGTGTTCTGGGAGGCTGACACACAAGCACTGCAAGCTTGATCCCAGCCAGAGCGACTTAGCAGACCCTATCTTCAAATAAAACATAACGGGCTGAGGGTGTAACTCAGTGTGTAGACCCTGAGTTCAAGCTTCAGTAATACACACATATTGTCCAACTACGCTTTCTCCTCACTTAAAGAAAACACGTATCTAACTTTTGAAAATAGAAAAAAAAAAAAAAACTTTAAGGCAAAATGTTTTTCCAACATCACTCCTTTTTGGAATGTTGATTCTGCAGGAAAAAAGTGAAAATTCAGGAAGGGCCACACATATATCTGGCAAGTAAAACATTGAATGCTGAGTCAAGAAACCTAATAAAAAAATACTCAATGAAATGAAACAAGCGTTTGTGTCATTTTTATTTTTAGAAACCATTAACATTGAAAGGCTGCCTATTGTTCCTGAATTTTACTAAAACTAATTACAATTTCCTTATCTCTAAAAAAATAAAAATAATGCAGAAATTTGGGTTTGTCCAAGAATTAGGGCTATTTTACCCCCACTCCCTGACCTCCGTGAGATGAAAAGCACATTCACCATGGAAATCGTAATGTGTTGTGTTTCCTGGGCTCCAGCTCTGATCCATCTAATTTGCACAGGACATCTGTCTTCATAAAAGGCAAGGATGGTACTCGCTCTACAAAGAGCTATGGGAAACCCATTAAAATCATCCTCATTATAAATAGCTCTACCACAGTGTGTTGGCCTTTTAATTCCAGTGTTATGCAGAGGGATCCAAATTCCCATTTGTAAAAGAGCTTTGATGTGGGGTTGGTGAGGACTGGACCAGCAAGGGTGAATACTTCTGGGAATCTCTAGACCCTGGCTTGGATCTCCTGCCTCTCCCAGGGCTGGTATACTAGCAGAGTACCTCATAAGCACAGAGTATTGTCATCAGAAGATCTCTTTAAAAGAAAGGGCATGAACTTCTCAGGATTCCCCAGGGGGATAATCTACAGATTCAGTTCAGTTCAATTCTGAGGTTCAATTCCAGTTCTGTTCCATAGAAGCTGTTAGATTTAATGCCCCTTGTAAGAAGGGTGAATTTTAAAATGTTTTGGGAAACCGTAGACCCATAACCCCACCGTGGTAACAACTTCCCTGTTGTCCTAATGTTCTCATTCTCCATTTTACTGACCACCTGATTCATTCTCCTCTGTATCTGGAATGAGTAAATACACACACACACACACACACACACACACATACACTTATGTCTTGTTTCAGATATTTTTCTGGTAAAATTGAAAGCAACAATACATAGCACTGTTTCTACAGAACCAAAGCAATGTACTCCTCACTGGTGAGGACAACCCAGGGAAGAAAAGCATTAAAGGAAGTAGATACCACCATGAGTGTCAATGGAGTAGGTGTGTTCTGGCCACTCCGTCTCTGAAGGCCAGGATGCCAGACTGAACAACCAGACAGCGCCTTTCCAGTTCCTTTCTTACAATCTCCTTCCTAGCCAAGGAGCTCTTCCTTTCCTCACTTTTTGCAACTCTCCCTCCTCCTTCTCCACTCCTCTATCCCACCCTTTCTCTCATTCCTGATTCAGTCACTGCCTGGGTAACACTGAGGAAGTTAAAACCAGGGAGATGGGAGCACTACTGTCATACGGATGACTTCGCATGCATCAACTTCACTTCATCAGAAATTCCCTCAACAGCTCCACAGGCCCCTTGATACCACAAGCCTTCCTTTCCATAGGTCCACTTTCCAAGTCTCTTTGAAAGATTTGGATCTATCATTGTCAATTTCCAGTCATGGAAACACAATCTCTGTTCATGGAGACATTTATTCTATCTGCCAACCTATACTTTCAGCCACCATGGTTCGGAGAACTGATATAAAAAGAAGAAACATTGAAGGGAACTCTATTTAGCTGCTGTGAATGCTGATAGCTAACTGACCGACCAACCAATCAACCAACCAACCAAAGATCCATTTTGCCTTGACACTCAATGTTACCATCATAATGGGAAAGGCCTTACAAACCTGCCAAATATTTCAGGCCAGTGCCAACCCACGCCTGCAGTTCTGATGTGTGTCATCAAGGAATCTGCTTTGATCTGTGCAATGCACATTTGCTGGAGCAACATAATGAAAGGGATTAGGATTTAAATGCAGGTGACAGGAAGCCAGAGGCAGCAGGGAACTGATGTGAGTCTGTGGGGCCTCTCTGTGCTGAGCAGAGGCTGTGTGGGAATGCGAGTATCCCCCACAAGCTACATGCCTGCTGCCATATCAGAACCACACCTCTCCCTAAGAGTCACCCATTCCCATTCTTCACTTCACCCATTCCTGGAGATGTGAATAAGCGCACCATCCTCAAATCCAACTTGTACTGCGACGTGTACTTTGTAATGCAAGTCCATCATCAATAACCCCACAAAACCTTGGTGTTTAATTTTCTTAAAAGAGTGAAGATAGACAAATCGTTCATTTTAGGGGTTTGTCACAACCGATTCTACCACTTGGTATTGGACTTCTCTCATTACAACTTGGCCAAAAGCCTTAGATTATCCTCAAGGGTGCCTTGGAGTCCCCACCTCCACCACTGTAGTCACCCTCAGCACTCCTGACCGACGCTCAGTGAGCCTCCAGGTATATCTGAGCAGTGGAAGAGCTGGGCCCTATTTTTCTTCTGTGGGCAGTGTAAAGCAATTGCTTTATACTAAGCCCCAGTGTCACTCTGGATACTTTCCAACCATTGGTCCTGATCATGACTTCTGGGCAAGCATACAGAATAACTGTGTCTTCCATACCCACAACTATTCAAAAAGTTAAAGTCAAGACATGTCCTCCCTGGCAAGTTTGCCCGAGTTCCCTCCACTGCTTATTATGTTCTGGATTCCAGCCAGCTCAGTCTACAAAGTACAGAATGCAGTCCTGAGTGCGGCACTAACTCAGAAATGAGTCTGATCATCACAGAGAGCAGCAAGACCATTATATACCTTCACTTAAAAAAGTTCATTAATGCAGCCCATGTTGTGATTTCATTTGGGGGAAGTGGACAGAGAAGGCAAGATAACATTTTACAGCAGCTAAGTGACAGCAGATGTCTACTGATTTTTTTCACTTATTTTAAAAAATAATTTACCCCTGTATCATTTTACATGTTCTTGCTTTGATTTGTTTATGTTCATGATACTGGGATGCTGCTACTGTTCTGTTTGTTTCCTTCTCATTTACTACTCTCTTTAAAATAAAATTTAAAAAAATAATTTACATGATTTTTAGCTTTCTTATTAGTACATGATTGTAGGACATAATGTTTACATTCCTTGTGGGAAATTAGTACATGTACATAACACATCCCGGGCTGGGGATTTAGCTCAACAGCACAGTGCCTGCCTCGCAGGCGCAAGGTCGTGAGTTCGATTCCTGGTACTGGAAATGAATAAATAAATAAATAAAACATAACACATCTTAATTCCTTTTTTCATCCTCTTTCTCTTCCCTCCCTCCCTCCTCCACCCATCTCTTGACACACACTCCCTTTTCGGCACATGTTAGCAATACATAATGTTTACAGTTCTTCTGTGGGATTGGTATATGTACATGATACATCTGAATTCCTTTTTTCATCCTTTTTCCCTTCCTACCCTCTCCACCTCCCTCCATCCCTTGAACTCCTTCTTCTTTCTCTGTAGGCAGTTCAGTGAGGTTCTGCACATTCTCATTGCCAGTCCCCCACAAGGGTTACATCTTCCATGCCACTGTACAATGTCCAAATCAAGAATTCCACACTGGTACAGTGTGCATGGATAGGAACCGAATCATTTTATCATGTGCAGAGATTTATTATGTGACGGCCAGGATGAAGAACTACCCCACCATAAAAAGATGCCCTTCAAGGAAACTTCCTCATAGTCAAGTCACTCTCCTACTCCACTCCCACCCCCTCGGTTTTTTTTAATCTCTGTAATACTATTTCAAGAACATTATACAAATAGAATCGCAATATGTAACCTCTGGCAGTTGGCTGTTTACAGCCAGCATAATGCCCTTGAGACCCATCTATGCTATATGAGCCAACAGTTTCTTTTTTATTGCTAAATAATATTCCATAGCATAGATGTAACATTATTTACTTCACCATTCACCAAGAAAGGGACAAATGTTTCATTTATTGAAGGTGTCGGGTGGCAGCTACTTGCATTATATGCAAAATCAATTGTATTATTCCTTTTATTGTTTGGTATCTGAAGAGTCTACAGGAATATCATCTGTTGCATTCATGACAGTAATTTGGGTCTGCTCTTTTTTTTTTGGAATTTTTTTTGTCTTTTTGAGGCAGGGTTTCACTATGTAGCTCAAGCTGGTCTTGAACTCACTTTGTATCCCAGGCTAGCCTAGAACAATCCTCCTGCCTCAGCCTCCTAATTCTTTGGAATTCTTGCTGAGGTTTTTTACTGATATTTTTAAATTATCAAGTTTATGTTACACTTGTTATCTATTGCCATTTGTTTTACTGACCTTTCATTTCTGTTCTTTACTATTCCCTCTTTCTGCTTATTTTAGATCTATTTTGTTCTTCTCTCTCAAGTTTCTGAAGATGGGAACTTAGATTATTTATTTAATACTTTTTTATTTTCTAATGTAAATATGTAGTTCTATAAATTTCCCTTCCATCACTGCTTTTACTGTGTCTCATGAATTTTGAGGTTATATTTTTAGTCAATATTTTAAAATTTTCTACTGTGAATTTCTCTTTGACCCATGGATTCATATCCATGGCATTCTTTAGTTTCTAAATGATTAAATATTTTCTTGTAATTGATTTCTAATTTGATTCCAGCTTGGTTGGAGAACACACATTCTGCACGGTTTTTGTTCTTTTAAGTTTGTTGAGATTTGCTTTACAGCCCAGTATATGGTCTGTCTCAGTGTATACTCCTTGGGTCCTTGACAAGAATGTGTATTCTGCTACCACTGGGCAGAATCTTATATGAATATTGATTTAATGGTGTCAGTGACTTAAGAGTCCTTGCTGATCTTTCTAGTTGTTCCCGTAGTTGTTAAGAGTGGGACACTGAAGTCTCCAACTATTGTCTATCTCTCTGTTCAGTTCTCCTAGCTTCCGCTTCACATTTGACAGCTCTGTTGTTTGGTCCATACACACTTAGGATTGCTATGCCTTCTAAATGGCCCATTTGTTCATTATGTAATCTCTGTCTCTGGTAACTTTCTTTACTTTGTTTTAATGGTAGTCTGCTTGGACTTTCCTGGCATCACCCCAGCAAGAGGACAAACGGGAACTCAAAAGTTCAAGATCCCCACACTGTTTCTGCTGACTCCTGGATCAGGTAAGGGACACCTCACTCAGACACAGGTTACAGTCTCAGTTCCCCACAGAAAAACAACATGAGAATGGCTAGAGGGTGGCCAGGTGTGGTAGTAGAGAAATCTACAACAATAGTTTGACATAATAGTGACCAGTGGGAATGTGAAGAAGGCTACAAAATGTAAGTCCCTCAGCCAACAGCAAGTATGAGTAACCGGAAGTGAGCCTCCAGAGACCTCACAAGCCAGAGGCCAGAGACTTTCTCCTACCCTGGGATGAAAGCATGATGGTGGGAGTAGGGGTCCTGCCTGGAGTGAAGATAGGCTGTCGGGATGCCCAATAGGAGCTGCAGCCTGGAAGTTATACCTGGAACACCAGACCTGCTGCAGCAGACAGGCAGTGAGAGTAAAAAGCATGGCATTAAACCAAGAGGAGAGCGATGGGGTCCTGGGCTTAGGGAAGAACATGACCACTTCAGATTTAGTCAGGTAACAGGGTTTGTATCAACCTCGACTTTGATTCTGTAAGTTTCCTTTCCTTTCCTTTTGTTTTTCTTTCCTTTTTGTTATTTCTAGAATAATTTTTCTTTGAAAAATTACAGTTCTTCAGCTGAACCAAGGGGAAAAAGAAATATTTCTTGGGTATTTTTATCTGGGCCAGATTGCTAGCAGAATTAGTGTGTTCCAACCAGGCATGTGCAAAGCAGCAGCTGTCTGTCACCCCTTGGGCAGTCTCCGTGTGGCAAAAAAGCAGATGAAAGTGTGGGAATGGGGACTTCCCCAGTTTTTCCTCCTTTGATCCCAGCCAGGATGCTGCTCAGACCACAGCGTCTCCAGCAGGGAGTCACTGTGCTTGGGGCAGTTCGTCTGGCAGGTGGCTGCAGGGACACAAGCATATCTGCAAGGCCAGCACAGGGCCTAGATGGAGCAGATGCACAGGGGGAAGCTGTGGGCATAGAGGGTACAGCACAGCAGTATGGCCCTGTCCACATCCATAAAACACCTATGTGGGCACTGTGGGATATGACTTAAATCCATTTTTGTTCACACAGGCAGACACCCAGACTTGTTTGTATAATTACACAAACACACAGAACAATGGTGTAAAATCAAAATATCCCCAAATTCATAAATACGGATCAGCCTAAGACCAGACATGGAGTTACCTTGACCTATCTGTAGGAAGGTGGGAAGAATTTTCCATGCAAATCATGTATAAATTAGGGCTCAGCAAACCATAGCACATAGGCCAAATCTGATTCATCGCCTCTTTTTTGCATAACCAGTGAGCTAGGAATGGTTTTTACAGTTAAGCATTTGCAACCAATTTGGTAAGAAACACTCACTCTGAATCTCAATTGAACAAGATGTCTTCTCCCACCAAAATTCCACTCATCACTGGTAGACTGCAGGAACAATGTACTATAAGAACTTTGTACTCAATTATTACTACTATGAGTTTGGTCGATGAAACAACCTGCACAGGTTTTCTCCCTCATCACAGAAATGTCTACCTACCACTCTCAACTTTGATTCTCAGACTGCAATGGTTAAAACATTTATCTTCTGACTCTCTCTACAGGAAAAGTTTGCAACTCTGGCATAAAGTTATCATATAAACTGGCAGATAATAGCTTTTGAAGTATTATTAAATACTGCTAAAGTCATCATACAAACAAAATATGCTGATCTTAAATAACATAATAGCTATTCAATAAAGCAAAATTAAGCAGCAATCTGTCCTACATTAACTCTAAGTGAGACTTTCCACTGTGCAGGATATGTCTTCCCCTCCAAGGGTACTTCTGTTTTAAGGAAGTAAAATAACTCTGGACTTAAGGGATTTCTGCTAAGTATGTCCCTAGATGGCCCAGCTCTTTACTGTGAATGATCTTCAAAACCTTAGACCGTATATTCACCTTTCTCACTTCCAGAACCAAGAAAAAGGTAACTTGTTAGGGGCAGGGTAGAGTTTGGAAAGGATCAGGCTGGGGAGGGGAGAGTGACTGCATAGCCTGGCAACCACAGGGTCTACAGACCCTTCTTGGGTCTTCTAATCCACGGTGAGTTGTGGTTATAGGCTAGGGCATGACCATTTCATTCTGGAGGGAAAACTACCCATCTCACCTGGGCAGTGAATAACACCCTGAGCCATGTGTCTGGCTCAAATTCCAGTGTCTCAGGATACAGTTTTGGTGGTGCCACTTTTTTTGCTGTTTTTGTTTGTGAGAGTGATTTGTTTTTTTAAGGTGAAGATGTGAGCTTCCTGGGATAGGGTGGCATGAAGTTTGAAGGAACAAATGGGTCAAGTTAGAAAAACAAATGCAAGAGAAAAGAAAACAGCATAAACACATCAAAGTGGCCCAGACTGGCCCAGTAGGGCCTCTATGCCCTCCTCCACCCCCATAGTGGGGAACTTTTGACAGATGGTACCTGAGGGCTTTGAATGGGTTTCTAGAAACAGCAAATCTACAGTCACATAGGGTGCTTACAAAGCCCTTCCCCAGGAAAGTGCCACTGAGTAGGCTATCACGTAGGGCATCACAATGGGAGTAGTGAAATGATCAGCCGTGACAGACAGGTACTAGATGAGAGGACCTTGAATGAAGGATGAAATTGCCTTTCATCTCTAAACTTCTGGTTTTAGCAATAGAACCTTTCTCAAAAGAACTCAAGTATAAGCCTGAAATGCCACACAGGTAAAGATAGGGTGCTGCCCCTACTTCACAGGTACCCCAGGATCTACAGACTAACATACAGAAATCCTTGGCTCCTCCTACAAAGGGAGTCAGTGATGATCTAAAGATGATTAACAAAGGATCTTTGGAATATTCTGATTTCCAGTCTCCCACCAAGAGTAGAGTGGGAAATTTTGAAGTACTCCTGGTGGGGCAGGAATCCAGAGTTGTCTTCTGCAGGCTGCTATAAGTACCAGAGACAGTAGCACAGCTACTCAAAACTCTGATGCCCCAAGGATGCCCCAGCTGGCCCCTGGCCCCAAAAGCCTGCAGAAGCCAGTGCAGATGGCTCTCTTCCCTTCCTGTCTCTTCCAGAAATGGTGAGACGTGAGGGAAGTGGCTGGAGGAAGAAAAGGGCAAGGATTCTGGAGCTTTCCAATGTGTAGATCAAGACTAAAAGGCTAAATTGTGGCCATCACTGCTGTGTGCACACTGAAACCTACTGCAAATGAGAAACTGCATATTTCAGTGTGCTGAAAGTCTTGAAATTACAGAGCTCCACTGATGTTCAAAATTATAGTAACAGAATAAACACTAAGGGGCATGATTTGGGGGATGGGCAGAACTTGGGGTTTTCTTCCAAAGACACCATGAAGGCATATGGCAGGGAGATTTCTTCAGAAGCATCTGAGCAGAGAACAGGGAGGCACTGAACAGAGCAGCAGGGGCATGAAGCAGGGAGAGGGGATGAAACTAAGATGTCTCAGCAGAAAAGTATAAGACTTAGTGAAAAGATAAGGGAATGCAGAGGTACTGCTCAGGGGACACTGTGACATTCACAAGAAGACCTGGGAAGGAGCTAGCTCATGGGCAAACCACCCTGGTTTCAGACATCCTGATCCCGAGAGGATGGCAGGTTCTAGACAGCTGCAGATGTGGGACAGTAGCCAAAGAAGAACCAATCCCATGTGGGAGACACTTTTCCTGACTTGTCTCAGTGTGTAACTTGTCTCTCTATAAGCTGTCACCTCTGCAGTGCATTACTGGTCCCCTTTGTGAACATGAAACAGACTCCTTTGAAAACAGTGAGTTCCTGGGAGCTAAGGTGTTACAAAGGCATCCTGGAGTCATCCTTTCCTTCCTAATGACATGAGATGTGCTCTGTAGTGATTCATGGAGGGAGGGAGGGATGAAACAATGATCTACCTGGCAGAACCTCAGAGGGGCAACATAGGAATGAAAAAGGGCTCCAACAACTACAGTGTTTTGGACAGGAGTGACTGCACCCACTGAAATGAGTCATGACTGAAAGAAAGAGCAAAGGACACTCTGTGGAACCATGGTTATCACAGACAAAAATAAGAGGAACTTTGCACAATGGTATACCCATAAAAAAAAGGTCACTGTATTCATCAACTTTCCTGTAGTTGGGACATAATACTTGATACCTACAAATTAAAGGAGAAGTTTAATTTGGATCATGGTTTCTGGGTATTTAGTCCATGGTAAGCTGACTCTGAGGCAGAAACTTTAGAGTGGAAAGGTATGGTGGAGCAAAGTTGCTTAGTTCATGGTGGGCAGGAAACAGAATCAGGGGTAGAGCACTAGAGTAAAAGGGGTGAGGAACCAGATACTGACCCCAAGGTTATACTTCTATGACCCACTCAGACACATTCAGAAGTGTACTCCACCAATCCCCCAGGTGGATCTCAAATCAAATCAAATTGACACCCCACTTTAACCATCACAGTCATAGTCACAGACACAGGAAAAGAAAAGGATACACAAATGAGAATGGTGGCTGTTTGAACCCTTCACCATTGTGTCTTCCTTCTGTTAATAACATGGAGAGCACCTTGGCTGAGTAACATCCACAGCTAAATCAATGCCTAGCTCTGAGACCATGGGCAAGTCACTGCAACCCTCCAGACTTCAGTTTTCCTCCATATAAAATGAGAAGGCCCAAGTAGGATACCTCTAAAGCACCTTATGGCTCTCACATCTTTTGTCTAATTGGGCCTGCCACTGGATTATACTGATACTGAACTAGCTCAACCATGGCCACAGAGGCAAGGCTCTTGGGGACCAGTGGAAATCAGCCAAGAAAAAGTCTCTTCCCAGGCCAAAGACTCCATTCATCTTAATCACATGGTTACAACAAGGGCCTCAGGGAGGCAAGACTCAGAAAGAAAGCCCAAACTACTGAGAAGCAACTCACAGTGAATTCAAAACTCCTATTTCAGAAATAGCAGTTCTGACTCACACTGAAAAATGCATAGTGCATTATGATTACAATAAAAAGGAATATCCCTTTTACCTAGCAATTTGGATCTTAAATGTTTCCTAAAGAAACTCACATGGATACACAAGGAAACACAATACAAGATGTGTATTTGCTTTTGTCTGCATTTACAAAAACATACACAGATTAGCTGTGAACCAATCAGAGAACTAACAAGTAACTGCAATACATTCATATATGAAATAATATCCAGTAGTGAAAATGGACAAGCAAAGGTCACATTATCAGTTTAGATGAATCTCACATCACTGCACGTATTAGTCAACTTTCCATCACTATGACAAAAACCTGGGATAATTTTAAAAAGGAAAGGGTCACAAGTTCAAGCCCAGCCTAGACAATTTAGTGAGATGCTAAGGAGCAGGGGATATATCTCAGTGTGAAAGCCCTTCGTTCTTTCTCCAGTATGGGAGTTAGGGGAAGAGTCAAACAGGGAGAGAAATTATTTTATCCTACACTTATGGAGATTTCCATGATTGGCTGGCCTATTGCCTTTGGGCCTGGGGTAAAGTAGAACATCATGGTGGGGGAAGTATCATGGAGGAAGCTGCTCACCTCATGGAGGTCAGGAGGCAAAGACAGACATCCTCTTCCTGGGCACACTCCCAGTGATTTAACTCCCTCCAATTATGCCCACCTCTTAAAGTTTACACCACCACCCAGTAGTGCCACACCTAGGGGCTAAACCTTTAACATATGGGGAATATTTAAGGTCCAAATTATAGCATTATGGTGTCTTGTTCTTTTAACAAACACAAGTACTCAGAGTCAAAATGCTATTCTAGCCAGGGAAATATATGATTGAATATGAAGTCTCTACCCCAGTCGTACTAGAGAGAAGAGAAACAAACCACCACCAAGTAACACAGTATGTATGACAGACTGTGTCAGGTGGGTCCTACAAAAATGCACAGAGCAAGGAAGATCAGGGCGGGGAGAAGGTGCTATTTGTCAGGAAAGGCCAGACCACAGATTTGTAATGTTTTTTGTTTTAAACAGATTAGTAAGTGCAAATGTGTTCCTTTTTATTATTCCCAATATGAGTTTCAATGTCTAGTTTTTAAAATAATTTTATGATAACAATCACTGATAAGAGAAGTTATTAACAAATAAAAGTATTGATAATTCTCCTTTAAACTTATGTATCTCCCATGTTCTTGACTCTACTTCAGATATCCCCATCCCTACATGACCAAATCCTCCACCTGGGAAGTTGGTCTCACTCTAAAAGCAGATGTTCTCAATGTCAAGGCCAATGTTTCTCAAACCCAGCCAACCCTACGGGGCCTGCTGCTATAGAACCTAGTAGAGAACCTTGCCAGAAATCTGGCTTCTGGTGTTGAACACTGGGATTCTACTTCATATTATATGGCCTTATCCAGATTTAGGCCACTGTAGTCTTTTTCCATCTATAAAACACAGTTGTGAAAAAGTTCCCCCCAAAATGAAAAAGAAAACTAAAAAAGAAAACAGAGGGCCAAATTCACTTGACTGAAGCATCTTTCTGCTCCCAAATCTTCATCATGAAAATACCACAAACAGTATAATATCAGCAGGCAGCTAAGCTAAGGGCACAGGGCAAATGCACACACCAGTTCCTATTAATCTGCTAAGAAACTTGCGCTTGAACCCATCTGTCTTTGCATGCTGCCACGTTTCTGGAATAGCCATGGCAATTTCCCATGACTAAGATATTCATAGTTAGACACTGCTGTTCAGCTAAATCTAGAGAAGTACCACCCGAAGTTGGCAGAGCATCGCCAACAGCTTCATCTATTTATACATTTCCAAGTGAGAAACCTTCTATCCACCCTCTAAACACCCTCTTTGTAGCAAAGAATGGTGAGGTCTGCCTGGGGTCAGAGTCCCTCAACACCAGCGTGAGCTGCTCGCTGCACTGCAGAGCATTCTGTCCAGCAATCAGTCCACCATCAGTGGAACTAGTGTCAAGGAGCGAGACACGCGGCCATGCAGGATGTCACATGGACAGAGATCCAAGGTGGGAACAGGGGAGGTAACGTACAGCCTAACTTTATAAAAGGGCAGAAACTGTGCAACAAAGTCCACTTTTTTAGCATGCAAAACCTTCAAGGCATAATCTGAAAAAAAAAAAAAAAAAAAAAACAGGCTTGGCTTCTTTTAAGTGCTGTTAAGAAACCAAAAACCAAATTAACGAAGAAAGCCAGTGGCATTCAATGGTGTGTGTGTGTGTGTATAAACCCTGAACAAATGAGAAACCTTCATACTCAGAGGATCTGAGGCAAAAAGGGAAAGCTAGGAATGGACATGAGCTACCAGCTCAAATGCCCCCAGTGAGGGTATCTGTAACCTTGAGGGTGAGGGAGCAAGTGTATTTAGCAACTGCTCTTTGGATCTCTCAGCACTGTCCAGTTTACACAGAACAAGAGCAGATGAGCAATAGATAGGCAGCCTTTATTCCCAAGAAACACAGTGCTCACTGATCAGAAAGGCAGAGCCCCTGTTCCCTGAAAACTATTCTAAGAACCAAGCTAGTTATTTCCGATTCCTATCATATGGTATGGCAGCTTGAATGGGACAAGCCAATAATGCCAAATCTCCATCTAACTATTCACATAAGCATGGACGTGGCTTTAGCTATATTACGTTTATATCATGTGAGTCTTTCCTTCTAGTTTTTTGTTCTAAGAATTTATTATATTACCCCTTTGCCAATGGCCTGTTTTCCCCAACTTCCTCTGGACAACAGTCAGTGGTGGGTTCCTTTCTTAAAGAATCTGCCAAGCACCAGGTATTACATGAGATGTCTGATTAAAGAAGGGCTCGTGGGATCTGGGTGTGCATGAGAATGAGGGTGTGACCCTCAAAGGATCTCACCTCACAAAGGACAGGGACAAATTGTTTCTTACTCTGTGAAGTGGGAAGGTAACAGGCTGCAAAGGCCTTTAAGCAAAGCTCCCTGAGAGATGTTACTGAAAGGCTGATGATAATGGGTAGACAGATATCCCATAGTAAGCTAAGGCAGCAGATGGGTCAGCATGCACACGGCAAAGAGATCAAGCACTTGGCAGATACCAATACTGCACTGCCGTATGGTCCAGCCACAATATTCACATACAGAGCCCAAGGGATATTTGCTTGTCCAAGCAGAGTGGGGACTGATGATCCTTCTAAATAAGTCTAAACAGCTCACGCCTCAACTATTTTCAACTATAGTTTATAGGAGGATCAATCTCTCGTGGTTCCAAGCACCTTTCACTTCAACTGGCTTCAACTGATATAGAGATTTTGTAACTTACATGGAATTCTGAAACAAAACCATAAAAGTTCCACATTTTCTTTATTTTCAACCCTGATAATGAATATACAACTTTTTCTTTTGCCTACATGAGAATGAATATTTGACTCAAGTACATTTCATATTTTATGAAATTCCCATGAAACATGATACATTAAGCTGATTCTACAAAAAAAAGACTGGATTATGAAAAGCAAACATCTTGAATGACTAAGCAAAGAATAACTGAAAAACCCTTTCCTGTGTCTTTGAAAAAGATGATGTAGGACCGAACTACTTAAAAATCTATCAACTACCTTTGGAAACAATGCTGATACAAGCAAATCTGGGAAACGAAAAAAACAGACGACTTCAGGCTTTTCATCCAAAACCTAATTTAACACAATGTTTTTGTGTCTATCCATCCTTACCAGGTGGCTCCTATCCTAACCCACTGCTAAGTTCCTTATGGTAAGGGACCTCAGCCAAAGCCTTCCCATCTCTACTGCCACTGTCTGCACAAGGCATGTGCCAGATGAGTGAATTCTACAACTTTCTAGCACTATATAAATTCACGCAGGACATTCTTACAGAGCACTGGCACATTAGAAAATTTTGCATTTTCTTCTAAATCAGATTCTCATTTGTGTTACTTAGTTGTGTGGGGCAGAGTTCTTTGTTTGAACATGCACAGACCTCAGTAAGAATTGAGAGAGGCACACGAGCCAGGAGCACTTGTAGAAAGGTCTTCTCAGATCATGGAAGAGGATCCTGCAGGAATAGGATGGGGGAACAAGGATAATTCAGCTCAAGAGGATGTTCAGCAGCCACCTAAAAAGCCCAGAAGAAAATCAAAGTTGCTGCCATTGGAAACCTTTCCCTTTCTCCCCACTGAGGACCTCTGCCTCTTTGGACGTTGCAGAATATTTTGTACCAATTTTAGCAAGTCCAGATGGCTTTGAATCATGATTCTTGATATGTAACTATATTCGTTTTCTAATTCTGTATAACAAATTGCCATAAACTTAGCAGCTTAAAACAACATGCATGTATCACCTCACAGTTTCCATGAGGCAGGAGGCCAGGCACAACCTAACCAGGCCCTTTCTCAGGGTCTCCTAAGATTGTAATTGAGGTGTCAGCTGGGGCTGTGGTCCCCTCTGAGGCTTGGGGTCCTCTTCCAAGCTTTTGTGGTTGTTGGCAGAATTCACTTCCTTGCAGCTGTAGAACTCATGGTGTCTTGCTTCTTCAAGGTCAGCAGAAGAGAGTGTCTCTGGTTTCTGGATGTTCTTTTAATCAGTTCATCTGTTCAGGCCCACCAACCTACGATAATCTTCCCTGCAACTGGACTGAAATTAACAAGTTTGGGACCTCAGTTACAGCAGCAAAATCCTTTCACTGTTGCTATATAATGTGACCTACTCATAACTGCATGGCATTCACACTCACAGGTCTGGCCTGCACTCAGATGAAGAGGATTATTCCGGGTGTATACCTGGGGAAGGAATGCATCCCCTGGGCCATCTTAGACCTCTGCTACAACAGTGTTTACATCACTTCCTCTACCCTAGTCTAAGCTCATTCTCTTCAGTATCTGCCATGACAGTATTTAGTCTGCAACCCCAAGTGATTGATACACAGAAAGCATTTAAATAGCACCTATGAATGAATGGATATATGAATGAATGAATGAACCAGTCAACCAATTTTCATCTACTGAGGCTTCCAACCACGGAAAAGTTGAAAGGGGATTACAAATTGACAAAAAAGCAATGAAATCTAGAATTTCAGGGAGGTCAAAGCTCATACAACCCTTCAGTTAAGATCTGGAGGAGCCAGGAAAGACAGAAAAAGGATGGAAGAAGACAGATATGTTCCAATAAAATGTACACAGGGACAGAAACTCTTTGGACCATGCTGGGAAGGTAGATGGATGCAAGGAAAGGCAGAAAGGAAGTAAAGTGGGGCATCCTTGCCAGTGGACACTTACCTCATGGGTACCAACTGTGTCTCAAGCTCTGCCTTGGTTTGACCAGTGAGCTCAACCCATGGAGATTTCTATGAACCCTCCTGGCTTCCACTCCTCAGGCTCTGGAGATGCACCAAAACCACTTTTGTTTCCTGTGCCTCTGGCCTCACCATGGATATATGAATTCCTGAACAGAAACTATAATATATTCTGCCAACCCCTCAAAATGTCATATAAGCAGATGTTTTCTCTGAAGCTAAAGTAGGATAATATACATTTGGTAACATCCTGGAGATCCTACAGCAACTAAGACAGATGTGAAGAAGAGATAGAGGTAAACTGCTCACTTTCATTCCTCTACTTTTCACATTTTACCTAAGATTCACAGAATTTTAAGGATGAAGGGCTCTAAGAAGTCACCCAGTAGCACCTGACCTTAACAGCCTTAATCCGGTCTCTGTCAGAGGATTTTCAATGTAAAACAGCATGTTCTATGACTGGAAAACTTGAATTGCCACACACCTGTTTGAAATCAACTCAACAAACATTCTGAATAACCAAATACCACACACAGTATTCCTGCCTTCCTCCCTACCTTACAAAATGCTGACAGACATCACTAATCAGTTGCACTCTTTCCTGCTGATGCTGGATGTGGCTTCAGAATCCTCCACAGACTGCTCCTGAAATGCGCCATTGATCAGTTTACGTTGGCAAGAGAAATTAACTAATTTCCAACTCTGTTCTTGGAGTTTGTCTGCAAGTTAAAAACCACTTTCTTGTAAATTCTACTCATTATTCTTAATCTGCCTGGAAAAGCAACAGTTTTCCCCCTCCTCAAAAAAAAAGACATTAGTTAGCTACCTACATGTGAATTCTTCCTCTACTTAAATCCTTTAAGGATGAAGCCCATCCCCAAGGACAGGGTTATCTTGGAGGGGAAAAGAGTGAAGTTGTAATTCCAGGATAGCCAGGGACACCCACAAGGGAAGAAATGATTTTGTGCAGCTCAGAGGCTATGAAGTACTATTCTCCCTGCATGAAGTAATTCCAGAAGTTATGCCAAACCATCATACAGGGTGCTTTGGGAGACAGTCCAATTTGAAGGAGATAGGGTCAGGAAAGGCAGGATATAGAAAGCAAGAGACAATGAGAGTACAATGAAAACCAAATAAAATTAAAACCCTTCAAAACACCCTGATCATTTGTCACACAACCACGACTTCCCATTTCATGCCTTCTAATCATGCATGCAGGGTACCTGGTATAAAGTGCACACTTATCATAGTTACCCACTGAACACCTAACATGATCAATACAGAGCTCTACACATAGCTTCAGGGACTCTTCCCACTCAATATTTTCACCAATCATCTTTCCAATTTTTAGTATATGTCCTGTGGAAATGAACACATGCACCAATCATCTGCTGAATATGAGGCACTAGGGAGCAAGACAGTGCTGAGGTAACGAAGACTATACACTATTTTCCTGCCACAGAAGAACACATACTCCACCTGTTTAGAGGCAGGTACAGAACTCCACACATACAACAGGTTATACAGTATAATCCACGTTTGCATGCATTTTATTGACAGAAATCAGGACATTTAAAATCAAGGTCTACACCATCTAAATCTACTGAGCTATCAAATTTATCAAAAAGAAAATTCAGTCATTTTGTATTTTTGCTAAGTAATAAAAACAAACTGGGGCTAAAATGTTTCAGAAACAAGATCCAGCGGGTGGAAAGTTTCAGATTAACAAATTCTGGCTTTCTAAAATCATTAGTACAGGTCAGCAGCTTTCTCAAAAGTACTGACTTAACTTTCCCTGCAGATATTCTCTTTCATCTCTTCTCTCATTTACTGAGCTCCTGAAATGTGGCTTACAAGTCAAGAGCATCACAGAAGAAAGATGGAAATTGACATTCAAGCACCCAAGTATGGTGGAGAGAATTAGCCAATGGCCTGTGGCCCACAGTGTATGCTCAAGAATTTATTATCACATAGATAAATGTCACAGCCAGGATATGCACAGCGGGCCAAAATACTGGGGTCAGGAAAAGTCTCCTAGAGATTGTAATACCTGAGCCCCACCTTGAAGGATGAGCAGGATACAAAGGACAATTTGTGAACCAGGAAAAAAGGCCTGAGCAAGGCCTTCAAAGCTGCAGGAGAGAACAGAACCTTCCCTGAGACAGTAGGTGGTGGTTAGTAATGGTCTGGACGGACACACTGGAGCAGGATCCAGATGGGCTCTACCCACGCAGATGGGAGGAGCGACTGCAGGCGTTGTACCAGTAGATCAGCAATGCAGAAGTGGCAGGACTGAAAGCAGAAAGACAAGTTAGGAGCCTGGTGGAGAAGATAAAGAGGAAACAAATGGTGACCTGAACTAAACATCTAACTGGCAATGAGAAGAGATGAGTACATAAATGAAAGAGAGGGTTAGGAAGCCTGAGCTTGGTAGCTTATGATTAAACCATAGGATGAGTGGGAGAAGGGACTTGGGGCAGATGGCTGGCGTGAATGTCTTGGGTGACTGCTCTCTTTGCAGAGATGATGATCACAGCTGTTAGGCCAACAACTAGATGTTACGTCAGGTTTGGACATGGAGTACTGTGGATAGAGAAACTCAGAACACGGCTGGCCCACAGCTCCGGGGCATCAGAAAGCAACCTGGGCTGTGGACATCAATGGCAAGG
This sequence comes from Chinchilla lanigera, assembly GCF_000276665.1. Lineage (NCBI taxonomy): Eukaryota > Metazoa > Chordata > Mammalia > Rodentia > Chinchillidae > Chinchilla > Chinchilla lanigera. The sequence continues at coordinate 23,042,770 of NW_004955402.1, read as the reverse complement.
GAAGACACAGCGTCAGGAGGAGTGGTGCCCTGCAAGGACGCTGGCCCCATCTCCTGAGAGACCTCCACGCTCCTGAATGCAGGAATGTATGAACATACCAACTGTTTTCTCCAGCAAATCACAGCCAAAACAATAGCTTACATTTTGTGTAAGATATCTGGTTCTGTTGTAAACCTTTGTGAAGCAAAGCCCTATAAAAGAGGATCACATGTGAGGCAAAGTTATACCCAAGAGAGCAGTGACCAGCTTCAAGGTCCACCTGAGCCAGCAGTTCCTTCAAAAAAGTCCATTAAGAAAAGGACAGAGTGCACAGGCCCATCTTTAGTGTGATTAAAGTGGAAAAATTCCTGATGAGTACCCCGCACTGAGATTTGGCTGTGGAAAATTCCACACTCTGTATAGGAATGGCCAAATAACTCTGTTTTTCTTTCTTCTTTCTTGTCATAGATAAAAGGAAAAACATGGAGGCTTCTGGTAGAGACTGAAATTCCAGAGAAATCTCTTTGGCTAAGATGGACAGGAACAGAATGGTCTCTTCAGTGGAAGTGTTCAGAGGCCTGAGCGCAGGAGACTGCACAGGATTTTTTGTTCTGTTTTGTTTGTTTATATGAAAACTTGCCTAGATTCTGGAAAGAGGTGACTTTATATAGAAAAAGGTGAACTTTGAGAAGCATTTAATCAAGAAGCATCAAGCTCAGAGGCACAACACTTGCCTTAACATGAAGAAGGCCCTAGGTTTGATCCCCAGCATCAAAAAATAAAATGTAAGCAGCAGAAGCATTTAATCAGTCCAGAAAACAGTTAAGATTAACTTTCAATGACAACATTGTTAAACCATATGACTTTGCCATTTCCGTAGGGTAAAAAAGGGGGTCAAATACCAGCAAGTTTATATGGTTCAACATGATGGCATTCCAAGTTGAAGATAATGTTGGCCTGGACAACCAGCTATGTATTTCTTTATAAGAAACACTGTTCTACAAGAAGCATTTCTGTTATCACTTAATACCTGCCATATTCAACAATATTAATAATTACTTTTTGCTTTAGAAAAATTAAACTTGAAAGTCTTTCCAATCTAAAAGTTACCCCAAAATAGGGATACTTTAATTAGAGGGAAAAATATTCTGAACTGGGGCAAGAGGGAAAAGCTAAAGCATCCTTCAAGCTGGCAGTACCCACCTAGAGTAAGAAATCAATGACAAATACCACACTTACTGCTGAATATGGGGAGGGGGTTAGGATCCTATTTGATACCTACTTTTCCTACAGTATGTCCCAGACACCCTCTCTCACTTTGGAACTGAGAGAAACAACAGCATTTTGTCCCATCAAAGGTAAAGACCCACCTCTGTCCTTCCCTTCTTCCTCTGGCAAGAGTTCCCTCAACCACCTGACACCCAAGTTTGTGCGTAAAGCGCTGGGCCTGAGGGGACACTGAGCACAGGCACCAGTGATGACAGCTCTGACAACTCAGCATTTGCAGAATAAATGGCAGTTCAGCAAGGAGCCTCATTCAAGTCTACTGAATGACCAGTCAGAAGCACAATGGAGAAGAGACTTTACGAGGCCTGAGATGAGGGTTGGGACAATCACAACCACTGACTTCAGTAGGTCCAGGTAGACACCAGAGACTGCTGCTGACCTGGAGGACCCTGAAGCCAGTACCTGACTTCCTTCCCTGGGAAATGCAGTGCTTCAGAAAGCAGTGCAGAAAAGTTGGGCAACTGCATGGCACCTCTTGGTCTGGGTAGACCAGAGCAAGCTGCAAACTGTTCCAGCTTATGTTTTTGTCTGTGAGTTTGGATGGGCTGGAAAAGGAAGAACACAAGCACAGGTCTTCACTGGTATCTGATGCAGCTTCTTAAGAGGGTGCAGATCTGATGCCAGGGGCAGAGAGAAGCAAAATGAACCATTTTGGGGAGCATTTCTGCTCCATGCATCACGAGTGGCAACAGGAGGGACTCAGTCTCTTTCCCTCCCCATAGCTGGCAGTTCTCTCCTGCCCTGACCACACCCATTAGCATGTGGCTTGATCCACCTGGAGGCCACATCGCCAACAGGTACAAAGTTAGGGTTTGAGATCCAGGCCAAGGGCAGACACACCAAGACACAGAGGAAAGGAGACATCAAAAATGAAGGTGTCAACAACCAGGGAAGCAGAGAAAAACCAAACAAAAGGTAGAAACCATGACCTCTGGCTGTAAGTGGCCCAGCTGCTCCAGCCTCCCCGCCCACAGCCAGTGAAGCTGAAACCCACAACACAAGGAGAGCTTTGAGCCTACAAACTCAGAAAAGGAGTACGCATTTTTCTCTCCAGGAAATTATATTTACCACATGAACCTCTTGTGTTATCTGCTTGGTTGCAACAACTAAGGACCCCACACCCCAAAACACAGAATATTCCCTGATAGAAGAAAAAACACACAAGGAAGATGGAAAAGACTTCTGCAGGAGATGACACTACAAAACCAAATTTACAGAACAAGCCCATAGCAAAGAACCCCAAAGAGAATCCTCCTACTCTATCACATGGCAAATATCAGTCCCAATTCAAAACTGTAAAAAGGAGAAGAGAAATTACACACACACACACACACACACACACACACACACACACGTGTGTGCATACAGTGCTTGAGAAGGATCTGTTCCAGAAAAGAAGTAAATGGAAATAGTTTACAGTCTCCAGGTAGTGTTAATTCTTCCCAAATTAACCAACAAATTTAATATAATGACAGCCACTAGTACAAGACAAGTTTAAAAATTATCATAAAAATTACTGGTCGGAGTAAGTGTACCTTAGTCACTAGGAATGACAAAAACAATTTTTAAATGATGCCTCCAGGCTTCAAGTAAATGAACAAAAACAGAGGACATTGGTGGGAGCATAAATTCACCCATCTTTTCTGAAGGACAGTTATTTAGTCCAAAATAAGATGGAAGTGCATATACTTTCTAACCTGAACCCTAGTACTTTTGTTCTAGGTAATACCTAAATAACTCCCAGAGAACCTAGTGCAAAGCTGGTGTATTAGCTCAGACTGTGTAACAAATACCACATTCTAGGAGGCTCTCTGTACAAGTACGTGCCCTAACAACCTCTTCCTACAAGGCCCTGACCATACTGAATTAGTGCCCACTCAAATAATTTTAATTTAGCTATCTGCTTAAATATTGTATCTCCAAAAACAACCACATTTTGAGGTACTAAGGTTAAAATTATAACATTTGAGTTTGGGAAGACACAGCTTCCAACTAAGGTCACTATACAGACATAATTGCATAGTACTGATAATAGTTATCATAGCTCCAGCTCCATCCTTTATTTAGACATTTCTATAAGTCATTTAGTAGTTGCAACTTGCTAAATATCATCTTTTCACAAACAAGGAAGCTGCAGTTTAAGTAACTGCGCTAAGGTCTGAGTGAGGTCCTAATACCACAATAGGGACACATTCTGTATACTTCATAGATCCACATTTTTAATGTCCCTTCCAGGGACATGGCCAACAAGGAGTAAGCATCTACCTTTATTTCAATAAAAATTGTATTTGGAGCAAATACTTTTTCAAGTGTAAAGTAAATGGTCACTGTTTTAGTGTGGTGGGGTTCTGAGTAATTTATGGTTTTCCTTTTTACGTTACTTGCTTTTCAGAAAATTGAGTGTTCACAACTTATCCAGTGAGGAAAATTTATTAAAGCTATCTGCTTTATGGGGGGAAAAATTACATCACTCCATTTTTGTGCAGTTTCCTTGGGCCACCTTTATGCCATGGGCCTCAACACCCTGATACTCCAGCCTCCGGACCCACCTTGACCCCTCTCACAAGTGGACAATGAGGACTTTATAAGGAGGATTCTCAGGTGTAAGATTTAGGGTTGAGACCAAAGCCCCACTGCTACCAAACTACAGCCTCAACCAATTCAGCAAATGTCCTAGAAGAATCTTCTTATCAACACTTCCTAACCCCAGGCAGTGACTCTGCTTCCTCCCAGCCTGGTCCCAAGCTATTCTGTCCCTGAGGTGACAGTTTTCTATCTTTAGGAAGGCTTGGTGAGTAGAAATCAGAGTTGAGTGCCAAGATTCATGTAATTTTTAAAGTGCTACAGAAGGGAGATTAAAAAAAAACATTGTATGTTATATTTGAGACTCAAATTCACAAAGGAACAATGGCATCAAACATGTCTGGCTGTAATAAATCTGTATTCTTCTACTTTGGATACCTATAACTCCCACTTCACAGGTTGTGAGATCATTAGGCTGTTGTCTCAAATTTATATCCCCATAGGGCAGAGAGGCAACAATAGTAAGTAGAACGGCCCAAGGGTAAAACTCCAGGGAGTGGTGGGGACTATGGTAACCACAACCCACATGTTCTGCAGCCTTTTCCAACTCCAGCTAACTGTGGCCATGCAGCAGTGAGGGCCCTATGTTGGTCTGAGCTTTCAGTTTTCCAAGAAAAGCTATTATAAAACTATATTTTATATCAAATATCCTAATATATAAGTGCTCATAATTATTTTTTAAGTTTTACACTAAGCAGACCAAAAATATACATATATATCTTCAGGCCCAGTTTGGCCCTATAGGCTGCCCATTGTGCTAGCTGCCATGATTCCTTATTGGGAGTAGCCTCTGTTGCAAGAAAGAACTCTGCCTTTGAATCTTGCTTCAGTCCACCTGGGTCTGATGACACTAACAGGACCTTGTACAGTTGTGCACCCACACCAAAGCCAGGACATGCAGCTGCCATGATTAATCCCGTAAGTCCAGACCAAGAGCAGAAGGAAGGAGTAGGGCTTCCTCCACATCAGCAAGGTCGGATACAGGACCAGTATGTAAGAGGCATGAGGAATCACTCTGGGCCATTTAATGAAAAATGTATTTGCCAGTGACCAACCTAAGTTCAGTAAATAAACTGAAATCCCCTCTGTTCCCATTTCCTCATGCCAGCTTGATGCCCATTCTACCCTTCCTCTGTGTAGCCTGAAGCCTCTCCTGCCCTCTGCTCTCCTCCTTTGCTCTGAAATGCTGAAGTATACATTTTTCCAGTTTTCAGCCTGGAAGTATTTTGTGTCCATTTTCTCTCTAATATCATCAAATGTCTTTCTACAGTGTCTACATGTTTGTTTCTGATGATGCAGATGCTTGTGGACACCATGACCACGCATCCTGATCTTCATTAGGGGATCCCCAACTGGTAAGACATTTAGGGATTTTGCCTAGAATGGAATACAGTTAACTCTGGTGTTCTGATTTTTCCACAAAAAAAAACCCCTGAACTCTGGATTTTTAAATGTCAAATCTCCCAGTTTCTAAATGTTGACAACATTCTTTAAAACATACTGTGGGGCAAAATATTTGTACTTTTCTTGTAGAACAAAAAGGTTGGGCTAAGTGAGCTTTAAGATCTTATCAGCTTTCAAAATAACTCTGATAATGACTGAGGTGTTTCCTGATTAACTGGAATTTTGCTTTGTGTAAAATCAATCAAATTTCTCCCTGTGAAACTAGTCTGGAAGGGGTAGCTTCTCTTGAGGTACAGCCAGAAAGAGAAGCTGGTCCTCTTGCTTTATCTTTTTCTCTTTTCTCTCCAAAGCATGCCATGTAAATGCACTTACTAAACATATATGACATGTGTCACACAACATATATAAGGCATCAGGCATCTGCCCTGGGGCAAGGCTGAATCCCAGTTTCATCAGCTTAGCCCCAGGGCCTGACGTGGCACATGGCCCGAAGCGAGGTTCAGTAATGTTTGTGGAAAGCTTAAATTCCCAAGAATATACCAGTGTAGGTCCTCCTTCCATAAGAAAAGTGAAGTACAAAATTCCACAGTCAATTTATATTAAATACTCACTATCCTGAAGAACTTTAGTTCATTAGCTACACCTATCCAAGAATAATAAGTCGGATAAATATTATTTCTCCATGTTGTACAGTTAAGACCTCTTCCCAGGAGCCTGCTCATATTTTCAGAGAGCACTTGGCCTCCCTGTAACTCAAACCTATCTTCTTCCCAGCAGATACTCGACAGCAAGCAATGGATTTCTGGTCTGACAGAAGGCTGAGGACAAAAATAAAGGTAAATGGAAAGGTTCCAGAAGCAGATGTGGCCAGGGGCAGGGTTCTCCACACGCTGTTTCCTTCATGCCTGGAGGACCCACACATGGTCACAGGATGTGGAGCTCCTGAGGTTACTTTGCATGCTTTTCAGGAGCATTTGGGCAACTGACTCACTTCACACAATGCCATTTTTCTAAATGCTATTTTGATCGAGTTTTGAAGTCCTGGCTGAAGGTCAGTTAGTTCCCCTTTCTCAGCAGCCCTGAAGCTCACACTCTTAAACACTCCCAGGTAAGGCTCTTACTGGGTGGCCCCGGGGCCATCACTGCACCTCAGAACCTGCTGAAATTATTCTCACCAGCCAAACCCTATCACCCTGCTCACCCTACGTCACCTGTCCCTTCCCTCAGAAGCCACAACTGAAGCGCTCACCCACATGCCCCTCCCTCTGCCTCATGACTGACTCCCAAATTTGCCTTGAGTGGCCCTGTATGGACATCTATGTTCTTCCAGGGGGCTGGCAGCAACACAACTGGGAAACTCTCCCCAGCCCACTCCCTTGATCTGCTTCTGGTCTAACTCCTTGCTCAAGGTAATATGGTTGAAACATGGTCAGGCCGAGAGCAGCAATTCAAAGGGTGTTCTCGACAATGTCTGGTGGCTGCTGGCAGCTATCCCTAAAAAAGCCTTCACAAGAAATTCATCAAAGTCACCAAAGGGTGATTCAACATGTGGGTGAGGAAAAATGATAGTTTTTCTGTCTAAAAACAAAAAAATCACACCCCAAGAAATCTGTTGTTTACATGCCCCAGAAGGTAATTTTCCTGGCACAGGCTTCAGCCAAATACATCAAAATGTGCTGATGATTAGGTAGTAGGCCCTGGTTACATTGAGGTGTCTGAGACTTGGTTCGTGTGGGGCAGCCACACAAAGGCTCCATCTTCTGCAGGAAGCTGGACATCTTGTAGTGACCCGAATAGCATGCATACTGACGCACTTTCCAGGCAATACATAGTGAGCCTTCTGGTTGCCAATAAATGAACACTACTGGAGAGCAAAATATGAAGCCAAGTGTGGTGGATTAACTAATGGTCAATTTGTAACACCCAACTGAACTGAATCAGTGTCGTGCTGGGTATGGAAGGCCCACCTGTAGATTGTTGCCAACAGCTTAAAAAGAGAACCAGAGGGGAAGATGGTGTGCTGTTAATTCTCCTGGAGAAGCCTGTCATGCTGGCTTTCCTGATATGAACTCAGCTATTGTCATTGTCAGAGGAGCTTAGGTCCTCACTGTCACTGAAGATGACTGTGGTACTCTTTAGGGGAGCTCGGGTCCTTACTTTGAGTGTTGCTCTCTGGCTCTAGTGCAGATCACTCAGTCTGATGGCACAGATCCTTCATCCCACTGGCACAGACTTTCTAGCTTCCACCCTGACCTTTGGGCCTTCCCAGTGCAGATCCTTGATACAGACTTGCATAAGACACTGTTGTGGGCTCTAGGTCTTCAGATGGACTCATGAAGGCCACTGCCATGGGATCTAGGCCCTCAGCTAGATTCTTTGGGTCTCTAGTGTGTGGACAGACCTCCTATACTCTTTTGCATTTTACTCTTTGGGTGACTATAATAAAATAATCTTATAAATTATGTGTCCTATATTAAATCCTTAAAAAATTTCCCTTGTAAATCCTGACTACAGATGTTGACCACAGAACCCTCATTGTAGGAAGAGCTGTCTATAATGAGTCTTACTCTGCTGGAACCTTCTACATGGACAGAGAAACAGCAGGAAGCTGACAGCGCTCTCCCTGGGTCATGAACAGACATCCTATTACAGCACTTAGACGTTTGGTAAGTTGCCTTTCGCACCTCTGTGGTACGGTCCAGAACACTGCCGATTCAGGATTAGCACTTACTAGATAGGGAGCCTAGATGAAGTTCCCTGTGTCAACACCATCTTTCCTTGTGGGGAAGAACAGTGTGTACTATGCTGCCATGTGGGACTTTCTCTAGCCACAGAACTTCATCTGACCCCTGTGTAAGGATTCTCTCAGCAGCACCAGATTAAAAGCTTTTTCATCAATGCTGAATTTTCTCTCCTAACTTCCTCTAAGGCACCCAGGAGGGATAACACTCAGGCCCAAGGCGAACCTTTCTCTCTGGTTGCCTCCTTTTTTGAGTCCAAGAAGCTAACTGCTCATTTTATTTCTGCCTCCCTTTCAGCTACATTTGTTCATATGTTCCTTTCTAATCCATGTGAGGTTGGAGGGCAGGGCTTTCTGATAAAATGCATGGCTATAAATGAGGCCAACCACAGCTGGGAGGGCCTTACCCCTCACACAGACTTGGATGTAGATAAAAACAGATGTGTATATAGATGAGTACTCTCTAGAAATGCACATACATGTGCCTGCACAATGGTCAGAGGGATAAAATTTTTTAAAATATGGAATATCACTTCTATAGAGGGTGTGTGTGTGTGTTGGGGGTGACTTTGTTTCGGTTAAGTTAAAATGGCATATACTTTAAACATCAATGGAAATTTATACTGTCACTTTGGAGCCACTATTCAGAATTAGACAATTTTAGGTATATTTCTTGTCATGTGGTTCAATTTGTGAATGTCCATATTATGATTAAGAGCAAGAAGTCAGTGAAAGTTATGCCTTTCTTTCTGTACCTTTCCCTTTTCTGGGTGTTAGACCAGTGCAAGTAGAAACATGAGGACAGGAATCCTGGCCTGTCTCAGCTCCTGTAACAGACAGACACGGCTGCTTTTGGATACAACACAGACATTTTGTGGTTAATTTCTTTACACATGTCACTACTTTCCATTTAAATGTTTAAATCACATGAAGGAGATAAATCACAAAAGTCATCAGTAAAGCATCTCTTGTGACAACTTGTAATTAAGCCGGGGGGAAGATGGAAGGTGACACAGGGAACTGCATCCCCAGGCTCACAGATTCTGTCATGAATGCACAGGGAGTACAAAAGGAGAGGCAAGGGGCACATTTTCTCCTGTGTTTTTTGTTTTGTTTTGTTTTTTTCCGGTACCGGGAATCGAACTCACGACCTTGCGCTTGCCAGGCAGGCGCTGTGCCGCTGAGCTACATCCCCAGCCCCACATTTTCTCCTGTGTATACTGTATTTATCAAAACAAATGAAAACAACATCAACTTGGAAATCCCTACATTTGCTCTTTTTGCTTTCTCTTGTGTGGTTTTTCAGGAGTTCAGGAAGGGCAAGAAGCACTCAGCTGAGATGATAACAACACAGGACATCAGAGACCATTGTCAAGGCAAAACAGCTCTGCAGAAATGACCATCCCACACGGCCTGTCTCATTCACCTCTCACCATGAACATCTGATATGAAGCCACGCATCTCACACATTTTTCGTTACCCACAGAAAAAGAGGCTTCAGGATTTTTTATACAAACAGCAAAATGAAGTTTGTGAAGGCATGGACATAGACACTGAAGGGACAGGCGAACAGTCTTGATGTGCCCCAGTACCTAGGCTCAGACCCTGCTGGGACAAATACAGGGGGAGTAACTCGTTTAAGCAAAACATTTGGATTGAATCTTAATTTTTTCCAACCCTAAAGTGCAGATAATATTTCTATGTGAAATTTCTCCTTTTCTAGATCAAAACTATGCATAGCACAAATTTCAGGATCTAACATAGTCATTTCTCCCATTCCTAGACTGCTTTTGTTTTTACAGAAATCAAAATTATTAAATGAAGATGCACAAAATCACTACTACTGTAAAAGACTAGTAACTCTGAACTGCAAAAGAGGTCAGGATTGCAAACACCATCCCACTGCTTTATGCATGAAATGGTAGAGATTGCTTTCAGAAGCACTTCATAGAATGCACATTCTCAGGTGCGGCCCAGACGCATCCAGTGAAAACATGAGGACATGGCAGGGAAGGTATGTTCTGAAAAGAGCCCCAGGCGATAACTCAAGTTGGAGTAAATATCTTTATCCAAGAAATAAACTGACCTCTTTGGTTTGGGTGTCTTTCTACTCACATGCAGAGCTGAGCCCATTTAGTGGTGCCTCCCACCCCCAAATAAGGTAGGATAAAGAACTAGTGAGCCGGGCATGGTGGCACACACATGTAATCCATGTGCTCTGGGAGACCAAAGCAGGAGGATTGGAAGTTAGCGAGACCCTGTCTCAAAATAAAAATGAGAATATACCAACTCCCCATGATAAATGTAATCAGATATGTACTGCAAATATGTGGTACTAATAAAAATATTTAAAAAAAAAAAGAAGAAGAAGAAGAAGAAGAAAGATAACAGGCTGGGGATGTAGCTCAGTGCAAAGACCCTGGGTTCAATCCTCAATACCACCACCAAAAAGCAAACAAACAAAGAAAACCCTGAGTTGTGTGTTTTTTCTTTAATAACCCAGAAGACATCCTAAGTGAAAGTGAGTAAAATTAGCTGTCACTAATTACTAGAAATTGCTAAGACCTAATGAAGGGGTCACCTCTTGCTCTAGGGTGTCTTTTCCACCCTCTTGAGTAGAAGCCTTTTAAAAAGCTCTCAGTGTGCTAATTGTTGGAGCAGATCCAGGTCCCATGCAGCAGGGCTGCCACTGCATGCCTGCTGAGACTTACTTACCCCTCAGGATGTAGTTCTGATAGTTCTGATCAGCCTCAGCTCCCACCTTGATCAAGCATGTCAGACCTTCAGCCATGACAAATTCATGCACCAAATCTTTGTCATCCTGTCAGGAAAGAAAGAAAAAAAGACTTCAAATGCAATCCCTGTCCATCTTCCACCCAGGCTGTGCTTTTCAAACTATGTATGAGCCTTTGAAGCCAGAATGACCCCTAAGGATTGTTCTGCTCTATTCAAATGAAGCATCTTAACTCTTGCCAGAGGAATTTTACAACCAGTCTTCACGATGTTGTTTGCCAGAGACCAATTATTGCCTTCTGGGCAATCTAATAAAGATAAAGCAAATGAATCCCTTGCCTGTCAGAAATATTTATAGTGTTCTGTTTTTCATTCTTTAAAAATTACCAGGCTCCACATCCCCCACAGGTCCCCAGGGACAGGCCACATGAAGCTCTGCTGGCTTTTTTTTTTTTTTACTACAGGAAACATTTGATTGCAGCACAGACCATTGAGTGAAGGATTCAAAGCCACTCCACTGTTCCAACACAGGACTTGCTAATGACCTCTGTGAAACTAAGGGAACAGCTTCCCCAGCCTCCTACATTGTCTGCTTGAAGAGAGTGCAGAACAAGCCATTCATCTGGAGAAACTGTGACATCCCCCAAAAGAACCACCTTGGTCTCCATCAGCAGAGGTTAGGACATGAAAAAGACTTCAGGGTCATATAATCCAGTGGTTTTCAAAAACAGCTCTCCAGATCTGCTGACCAACAGACCAAACAGTTCACTGAGACTGGCAGCAAAAACCTCACCTAGGAACCTGTTAGAAATGCAAATTGCTTGGCCCTACCCCGGAGCTACAGAATGGGAAACTGCAGTGCGGCTAGGCTGTATACACCAAGGTCTTCAGGTAAGTTGGAGGCACTCAGAAGGTTTTCATCCCTGACATCTTCATATTACGATCATCTGGGAGCTTTAAAAGGATTAGGAACTAAGACCATCTGCAGATGGATTTGATCAGAACTTCTTGCGTGAGGCCCAGGCTCTGCTATTAAATTCCTCAGGAAATCCTTAAAGGGCAGCCCATTCAAGAACTGCTGATCTAATACTACTTTCCCTTTAAAGATAAAGACTCTTAAACTCAGGAGTGGCAACAAACACTTGGCCCATACCACTGAACCATGTCTGGCTAGCTTCCAACCTCAGTTTCCTCTAGTACAAATTCCAGGGAGCCCTCTGAAACAGATTTTCCAGCACCATTTTCCTCCGCTAAGAGAAGAAGATTTCCTCAGCTGTATAGTGCCTTGTCTCAACCGCATCTAGGATAAAGCTGGAACATCCATCTTCACTTACAACAGAGCAAAAATTAAAAAAACTTCAGTGATGTAAACAGTACAAAGCCTAATAGAATAATGAAAGGTTGTTATTATGACAACAACCATGGTTTATATCTAAAAGAAAAAAGGTAATTTATTCAACTGACAGAATTCTCCTATCCGTACATGAAATCAATTCTTCCTTTTGATTTTATGGCACTTTCCAGCGATATTCAATGGGGTGTTGAGCTAAATGTAGGTAGACATAAGAAAGGGTCCCTGGGAACTAAATACCACTCTAGGGTCTGAGCCGGCTTGAGGCGGGTGAATGACGCCTATGCCCTGAAAGTAATGAAACACAGCTGTGTTAACCCAGACTTTGAGATAATCATGGCTGTGGAAGAAGCAAATGGGACAATATCGTGAGTTTTTGGAAAATTACTTTACACTCCTATGTATAAAGGAAATAAAAAAAAATTCTCTCTCCATCCGTATCCTTTTCCACCAGCATATGTGAAAAGTGGACATTTAGATGAGCTCATGTCTAGTCAGAAGGTTTTTCCAAGCATGTAACAAATGTTTATTACTTTAAAACTAGATTCGCACATGACTTCATGGTGAAAAAGTGAGAACAAGTTCTCAAGAAACCACTTAAGCTAATCACTAATATTAATATACAAGAGACCTGGCTGGTAAAGACATGTGGAAAACAACACTGGACAGGGCAAGAGAGTGCTTATAAAAGTTAATTCAGAATCTTGACTGTAATGTATTCACATATGTAAATAAGGATTTAGAAAAGAGAATCTTCCAAATTGGCAATGTACTAGATTTTAAATATGTATCCTAAAAATACAGAGGTATTAAAACATTATTTTTTAAATGTTGGTTTCAGACTAGAATGAAATAAAAATGTTAGCACAGACTGATAAGTATTGCTGTATTTCAGAATTTTTTATAACAGGTGTGCATTAACCGTTGATCACTTTTTAAAATGCCTGTTAGTCAAGGGATATTCAAGTCAATCTAAATGACTAATGGCTCTGTTATTCAAGGCCTTAAAATGTAGCTTCAGTAAAGAACCTCCACACCTAGAAAACAAGAGAGACGATGAAGACGCGGACCCAGGGGTAGAGAAGTGGGGACCTAAGCCCCAGACAGCTTGCTGCTTGTGTAATCTGGTTAATCTCTGATGCATTGCTGCCTTGTGGCTGAGCACTGTTTTGTGCACATGTGTGTGGTCCTCCAAACAGACCATAAACTCCTGGTAACAAGCACCTTCTTCCTGGCCTACATAGTGCCAACTAGGCTGCTTGAAAGTATTTGTTTAATAAATAAATAGCAGAAAAAAACACCCTTGAGAATTCAAGGAACACATACTATGGGGTAAGGTTAGCTAAAGGAATGTGTGACAAGTCTAAGCATGTTTGCATTTGGTTTTTTTTTAACTTTTCAATTTAGAAAACGTTAAACATACACAAAAACAACAGAATAGTCTAATGAACCACAGATGCCAATCAACTTATGCCAATCCTATTTAACCTTTCATCTATCCTGTCCCCTGCTGTATCAATCTGAAGTAAATCCTATATATCCCACCACTTTCTAAGTATTTCAATATGTATCTCCAAACTATAGAAATTCTTTTTAAAAATATATACCTGAAATAGAAATTAAATACTTTTTAAAATAATTGTCAAATCTCCAGTGAGCAAATCTGTAATTGCTTCATAAAAACTTTTTTACACTTTGTATTAGTAGCCAAATAAGATCCACACATGACAGTTAGTTATGACTCTGAAATATTTTTTAATTTACGGATTTTCTCCATCTTTCTTTTCTTCCCTTGAAACTTATGCATTGGATAAACCAGGTCATTTGTCCTTTAGGGTAGCCAGAGTCTGTTTTTTGTTGATTATACCCCTGTGGTATAGTTAAATATGTGTCGGTGTCCTGGACCTTTTATAAATTGGTTGTTGCGTATTGAGGTAGGACCAGATCCAAGGTCCTAAATCTTAGTTTGACCAAAATCATAGTTTGTATTTCCATCAGGAAGAACACAGCATCTTGTTTTATCTCATTTCTGTCAGGTTTGTAATTTTTTTTTTTCAGTACTGGGTACTGATCCTGATAGGACAAGAGTTTGTGTCTTTCTCAATGGACTCACTTGCCGTATCAATCCTAGGGCCTTCACACTGAGTTATATCATCAGCCCTTTTTAATTTTTTTATTTTGAGAAAGGATCTCACTAAGTCTCTACATTGCCCAGGATGGGCTTGATTTGCAAGCCTTCTGCCTCAGCCTCCCAGGGTACTGGGATTAGTGGTGTATGACTAGCAACTCTTGATGATCAATATACAAATCCATTAACTAGAGGGGCTGCAAAATGGGGACATTGTAATTTTACATTTATTCTTACCCATTGCCTACAATATTTCTATAACCAAGACTTCCTCTCAACTATTATATGATTATCCTGAAGTTCATACATGAAAAGACAAAATAAATGTGAGAGCCTAAAACTTTATCCATTTTCTCATAATGAGCTAGTCCACTAGCTTTTATTGCCTAATCATTTTGCCAATCCATTATTATTCCTTAATATCATCATGAACTTCTCAATTCAGACTTATTTGGTATGTTTAGAACCATTGCAATTATCATCTTCATTGATTCTTATTGTCCCATCTCTGGCAACCAATGGGAGATCCTCCAACTTGCTTCGGAGTGCTTTTGGAAATAATCCTAACAATATCTAATTCTTCCTACTGTCTGTATAAGAGGGTCTAAGTTGATAGCATTTTCTACTCCAGATGTGGAATTAGGCACTTCTCCCAAGGACTCTGGTTCATTTCGGTGTTTTTAGATCACAATCTCATTGCTAGCCATGCTTTTTTCCAATAAATTTATTACTGTTTCTAGATCTTTTCAGTGAAAAGAGAAATACATAGTTCTTTCATTGCTTATAATACACACTATGGGTCCATTCTGATACTTCCAACTAAATTGAAGAGTATACTTCTTAATTTTTAAGAATGCTAAGAAGGACAGAATTAGAATCTCCACACAGTCGCAGAATAGTAATACAAACACTATTATCTTTCATATTATTACTGTAAAGAAATTGTATGTGTGTGGTTCTTTTCATTGTTAGGATATATCCTACTAAAGACGCAGAAATGACAATGTTTTAAAGCCACTTGGGATTGCTCCTTTCTGTGTGCGCTGCCAACCATATACTCAGGAGGGAAAAACCAAAGCTGAGCAGTGGTGACCAGAGGAGGCTAACAGGCTGGATGAAGTACAGCGAGGAGTAGTATGATTGCAGCCCCCTGCGACACAGTGAGAGTCTGGCCCAACCATAGGGACCTGGGTTGGACAGGACAACATAATGGAGGATGAAGAAGCTTTCTTTTAGTAGGCTGAGTAACAGCAAGACCTAGAGGGATACACTGGAAGTAGAGTTTTGGACAAGTGGCATTGCATTTACTATGTAGCAACTAGGACTGAAGACATAGACATCTGCCAGAAGACCATTCAGCTCATCCAGTCCATTCATTTGTTAAGGGGTGCCAGACACTACACAAGACTCCAAAGTCCCAGAAAAAAGTCCAGAGAGTTCACAGATGCTGGATTCAGACACATGCTCTACAGTATTTTAGGTCCTGCGTTAAAGGTAAGCACAGGATACTTCCAAGCTATTTGGAAGGATGCTAACTTGGGGAAGGGATCATTTGGAGAGAGACTCCCAGCAGGAAAAAAACTGAGAAATACAGAAAGTAGGCATGGGTGGCAAAACATCCTCGACAGAAGCTACAGGTCTGGGGAGCAAAAGAGGGGAATGAAAAGAAAGGGCATGGCTGGCTCTTGGAAAATAGCTGCAGGAGGAACTCAAAATGCAGCCAAGACAGTGAGATTGGCAGCAGCACCAGACCCAGGTCTTCAGTGTCAAACTGAAGAATTCGACAAGACCTATAAAGCAAGATAGAACCAACAGGAGAGTGATCCCCTCAACTCCCAGTGGCAGGAGGCTAAGAATGGACTGATCTGGAGAGGCCCAAACACAGGCAATGCCATGTGCAGCTGGTGCCATTTCCAAGCAAGAGAAGGACAGCCTGAACCAAGGCAGGCCTCTGAACCAACAATTCCCAAGATATGCAGCCTGACACAGTGACTGGGCGTGGGGTGGGGGGAAGCAAATTGGAGGCTGTGGGAAGAAAAGAGGGCTTGTCTCTGGAAAATCTTCACAGAATAGAACTTTGTACTGGGATGAGACAAAGGCATAAGTAAACAAGCTGAAGGAAGAATAAGGACAAGAATGAACAAAAGGAGATGCCTTTTTGAGCTACATTTTGCCCATTCCTCCCTGCACAGATAGGAACCCACTCTAGCTAGAACCCGCGTGAACACGCAAAACATAATTTAAGGATATGGATAAAATGGGAACGGAAGGGAAATAGAATATACTCTCAGGTTCAAAATCCTAAGAGAGAGGAGCAATGAACCCAGAAAGACACAGGCTCCATGTAAAGGTCACCTTCACAAACCTACCTCCTGACTGGGCCCCTGAAGTCTCATTGTTAACTATCTCATAGCCTGTTTGCATCCTGACTTTATCAGGACCAGGACAGAGGGCAGGCTTACAAGGGATGGATATGATGAAACCCAAGAGGGAGCTTTGCACATGTGCATGAAGGGGAACATCCACAAAGTGTGGTTCATAACAAAAAACACTGGAAACTACCCTAATTATCTGTCCAAAGAGCAAACCAAGTGCTGTAGTCACACAATGTAATTCTAGCCAGAGCTCCTTCAGTCAGACCTTCACCCTGTCCACTCTTAGTAGGCAAGCTGACATAGAATGAGTGCAACTGGATGACAAAGATATGAAGTTAGTTCAAAAGAGTACCACATACTGTTGGTGAATATGCACGCATCATGCATGCACACAAAGAACTCAGTTTCAACACTCAGCAGAGTGGGGTGTGGAGGTCAAGTGGGAACTGGCATGGGGAACAGGACACAGGTCTTCAATTATGTGCATGACAGGCTTCTCTTTTTAAAAACTTCAATATAGAAAAAATGTGATTGGATAAAGTTGTCTTTCCTTGTATGTTTGAAATAGTTGATATGATAAAAAATATTATCTGATATTCTAACCTAATTTATGGTGTGGTTTCCTTCTTGTAATACACAGTGATATAAGCTTGTCTGTACCTAATTCCATACGAAAGCAAAACAGGACCGAAGAATATTTTTTTTTCCTTTTTACCTGAAATATCTGCTTCAAGGAGAAAAGGGCCCTTCTTAAATCTCGTCCACTGGAGTTGTACAGTTTTTCTGAAATAAAGAATACAACAATTAATTTAACTGACCCCCTGGATGGTATAAACAGAAGATATGAAGGATGAAGCACTTCCATGAGCTAGGTGTTATAACAGGACACACAGTCTTTACCTCCAACTGTATAAAGATTGATTTGTACACATGCCTGGACTGTTACAGGTGGCAGAGAGAGGCATACACGAGTTGTGGAGGATATGTTCTGATTTGCACATGCAGCCCCAGCCTCCTCTCCAGATCTCTGTGTATCTATCTCTTCACAGACTGTTTTCCAGCTTATAGATATTTCCACTTGATGGTCTACAATACCTAGAAAACGCAATGCAGCCAAAACAGAAAGCTTCCTTCTACCCTATTCCTTATAGCACCTGATGCTTTCTGCACATGTATTCAGAAAAGCTGTGGTGCCCCGTCCCCCTATCCCTGCTGGTCACTTCAAGCACTCTTGTGGGCCTGGGTTCCCCAGGCAGCAGGCAGCCTATACAGACTAACTGGCTCCCTCCAATCATGCAATGGCGCTCTACGCAGGAAGCCACCCTTACCGCTTCCTAGGCCTGACCACTCATTCATATTCAAGGATGCTCTGGCTATTTAATTGGTCACATTTCACATGGACTAACTGAGCACAGCTTTGCAAAGGAGGAGTTCCCTAATTCCATAGCAGAAGGTGAGCTTCACATAGGACCCATCCTGCAGTGATCACTACGCAGGAGACAGAAAAGTAAACCACAGTGACCAGTTGGCCAGTGGGTGGTGCTACAGTGTGTTGAAGACACACGGAGACAATGCCCACCTTGTGCGTTGAGACTATTCCTGCCTACTCTCTTACTGTCACTATACGTTTGTGTAGAATTAGTATTGTTTATTCCTTAAATGTTTGGCAGAATCTCCAAGATAGGCTCCTAGGTGTGGGGTTTGTTTGGAAGGCATTTAACTAGGAATTCAATTCTTTCAATTAATAAAGGGCTACCCTGGGTATCTATTTCTTCTTAAATGAACTTGGATAAATTATGTCTTTCAAGAAAATTGTCCATTTAGGTTGTTGTAACTGTATGAACATAAAGCTGCTCTTAATATTCCCTGTCATTCTTTTATTGCTCTCTTATGGCAATCTTCCTTTTTACCATTGACATTGATAATTTGTGTGTTCTCTCCTTTTTACTTAGCCTTGCTAGAGGTCTATCAATTGTATTAATTGTATTAATTAATTGTATTAGTAAAAGTCATTTATTGATTTCACTGGGTTTTTTTCACCACTTTCCTGATTTGTATATATTATCTTTCTTCTATTTGCTTTGGATCTCATTTGCTTTTTCTAGTTCTTAAAGTATAAACTTAACTAACTGATTTCAGACCCTTCTTCTTGTTGAACATACTTAATGCTTAAAATTTATCTTAATGCACTGTTTCAGCTGCTTCTTGAAAATTCTGATATACTGTGTGTTTTCATTCAAAATTTATTAATGTGGGATATTTTATTAAATTCAAGCTGGAATGAGTTAGTCCTTTTTTTGACAAATGGTTTATCATAAATACATTGCTTAATTTCTAAATATTTGGGATTTTCCAGATATCTTTTTGTTACCAATTTCTAACTTAACTTCTTTATGATCAGAACATAAGCTTTGATATCAGTTCTTTTAGATATATCAAGGCTTATTTTATGACCCAGAATGTGGTTTATTTTGGGGAATGTCTCACGTACACTTAAAAAGAGCAAGTATTGTGCCATTATTGGGTGAACTATTTCATAATTATTCACTAGGTCAGGTTGAGTGATAGGGTTGATCAGGTCTTGTATATTTTTACTGATTTCCCACTTATTTGTCGTATAGAGTAACATGAAAGGAGTGAAGCTTCCAACTCATAGAGTAGATTTGTGTGTTTCTCCTTTCAGTTTTATGATTTTGTGTGCTAGGTGCTTTGAAGTTCTGTTAGGTACATTCATACTAGAGACTGCTATCACTTCCAGCTACATTGAGGTTTTTTTCCTTGTGTAATGTCTCTTTTCATCCTTGGAAGTATTCCATGTTGTTTTTTTGTTTTGTTTTGTTTTGTTTTGTTCTGTTTTGGTTTTTCTCCGGTACCAGGAACCGAACTCACGACCTTGCGCTTGCCAGGCAGGCGCTTTTGCTGCTGAGCTAAATCCCCAGCCCCTAAAACAGATACTTTTTGTTTTTGTTTTTCTCCGGTACCGGGAACCAAACTCACAACCTTGCGCTTGCCAGGCAGGCGCTTTGCCACTGAGCTAAATCCCCAGCCCTGTCCATGTTTTAAAGTCTGTTTATTAATAGGATCACTTTAGAAGGGTGCTTGCATGATGTACCTTTTCCCATTGTTTCATTTTTAACCTATCTATGTAGAGCTTTTCACTGGTATAGTGGCATCGTATTCTTTATACAATCCAACAATCTCTGCCCTTTAATTACCATGCATCTCTCCATTAGTATGTATTTTTAACCTCTAGAACATCACAACTAACTCTGCAATGGTACAAGAACAGATGACATCAGGGAGGATCTAATGCTGCCTCTCACTCTGTGAAAAGAAACACCCTTCTATATGCCAAAGACATCTTTGAATGGTCTCTAAAAGCCTCCATTCCCCTTATTAACAAGTGTGATTTAATTAAAACAAACTACAGTTTCTATTCAAGAATAAACACTTTCCAGTCCCACTCTCTTTAATTTAAAAAAAAAATTTACAATTATCTGTTTAAGAAGTTTCTATTTCAAACAAAGCTGAACATAAAATGTACTGTCCCCAAATAAGTCTTTTATGCAGAATTCTCATTCCCGACTTGAGATTTACAAATTTTAATGTAATTTTAAAAACTATCAAAGTTCAAAAGAATAGCTCAGCTATATATCATGAATTTTGCATGAAATATCTGACATATTTTGCTTTTTAATTCCATACGTTATAAAGCACTAGGTGAGCTCTAAATCTGAGATCTTACCACGTGGTATCTGTAAGTTGTAGCTTTTTTTTATACAAATGACAGGCAGTAACTTTTTTTTTTACACAGACAAGGATACCCTCTCCTATAGTACTCCAGACAAGTAATTTCCTTATGAGTCATTATTTTAACAAATGTCATGCCTTGTTCCCTATGTCACATGAGAGCAATGCTGGAGTCATTTCCATGATGGATGAAATAAAAAATAACCAAATATTCACTTAAAGGAGTATTACTCTAGAGCACTGCTCTTTGGAAAGATAATTCAGTAAGATATTCCCTCTCTACAAAGATCCAATACTACGGTGTAAAGTTACAGTGCTTAAAACAATTTTTTTCTATTTTTAAGACATATTGTTACCACAAAGCTTCTATACCCAACCTGACTTGTTCTGTTGATTCTTAACATACACTTTAGGGACACCAGTCTACCGAAAGTCTTAGGAAGAACTAGGAACCAGAAATGTTCACAAAAGACACATAATTTTACCTAAGGATGGTTCCTGCTGGTGGAAGAGGATAGAGCAGGCATTTCATTTAGGCTAAAAGCCTAAAGGAGAAGCACTCCTTCCCAAAGCCCAGGACCTGGCTTTCTTAGTGCATTATTAACTAACACCATCATAGGAAACATGATCTGGAGCTTTACCTGCTGCGTGACATACTGAGTTCATGAAAAAAAAAAACAAAAAAAAACAAACAAACAAGCATTCCATTTGATTCCCATCTAGGTTTCAAAACACAGAAAGTCACACTTAATGATGGCTATGCAGGCCTCTCCTTTAATTTATACTAATGTGTGAAGGACTCACCTAGGAACAGTTCCTAGGCTATCAGGTTCCTAAGGGCATGCTTGATATCAATCTTGGGTCTGTTTCCTGTTGAACTCCAATCATTCCTTCTTTAGAAGCAGCCTATCTATACAGACTCAAGAATGACTCTCAGCCTTGGGTTACATGGGTGTGTACAAATCTTCCTTGACACAGGAATACCAGTAGCCTTCACACTCCCTAATTTGCCATGTAGTTCTGTCTCTGCAGACTGTCCTCTGTGAGAGTCCTATATGTATATCTGTGTGTCTGCATGTGCACAGATGCATTTTTGCATAGGGCTCTGGCCTGTGATCAGTGGAACTAAGATTGCTGGTCTTCTGCCTCTCCACAAACTACACCGATGCACTGTGCAGACTGTCTTAGCAGCCTCTAAGTGCCAAGGGGTAGAATTCCAAATGTTTCTGCTGCCTGGAAATCAGATAATGCCAAAGAAAGGAGATGCTATGTGTGGAGCAGCAGCAGGAATGGGACTGAAAGCCCTTCCTCTGCCAACGAAGGACAGTGGTTGGGCTTCCCTTAAATGCAAACCCCTAACTCTACCCTGAGCCCACAGAGCGTCTCTTTTCTCCTCTATCTCTACCTCAGTTATAATCACTTGACAGTGTAGTGGTAGGGCCAAGCCCCTACCAGGGGAGAGGATTGTTTCTGCCATGCTTACTCAGCCAGAGAGCTCAAAGTCACAGTATCAAGGACAAAAGATGCCTAAGCAATCAAGCATGGCAGGTGCATCACTTCCAGGTGGATGTCAAGAAAACTCAACAATAAAACTTAACAGTAAAACTCAAAGCAGAAATGTAGGGCAACTCTGAAGTCCTAAAGCGGTGCCATTACCCTGAATCATGGGGACTGCCCAGTGGGAGGGGTTCAAAGAGGAACCCAGCAACACATGGGAGCTAAGGCTGCAGGGGGCTCCAGAAGAGCCAGGGTATTTTCCTGGATCTGGGGAGAAGCTGAGGAGGGCGAGAATGAAGGAGTATCTGCACTCTTCCATAGTAAACCTACCTGGATACAAGCATGCATTAGCATTAGCCTGTGAGTAAAGGGCAATTAGCAGCGACCTTTGGTGCAGGCCATGAGGTATAATTGGAATCTCACTTAGTAAAGTCTTTGTAACTGCCCCCTCATCCTTCCTCCATGTATCTTGCCTTTTAAAAATGAGCTATGTTCCTTTCACAGATGCAACTGGTATATTATATTCTAAACTGGCTTATTACAAAGAAACAGAGGGCAAAATACTAAAGGCTATTGAGGACCATTCCTGCTTTGTCATTTGGAAATTCCCTATGTGGCACACAAATATCAATGCTGAAAAGCCAAAGGCATCCTATGCCTCCTACTCAGCCAAGAGTGCAACGAAGACAATTCAATATATGGGGAAAGAAAGGCCACAATACTCATTACAAGGAGCAAGTGAGAAGATTAGAACCAGTTTATATTAGTGAAAGAATATAGGGGTCAGGAACTAAAATCACCTTTGAGAAAGAAATGGAGAGTGTAAGATACGTCTAGATTATCAAGCTTTCAGATCCTTAAAGCATAGAATCTGAGCACACCCTCTCTCAACAAGAGTCCAACATAGGAACAAAGTGCTCCAGGGAAAACTTGGACCAAAATTTTAGTCTCTACTCTGCTCATGAGAGACAGTGACATTCCTTCTTCCCTCGCACTGCTATAAAATTCACCACTGTTTGAGAGATTATTTATAGGCAAAGATGCCCACACACATGTGTAGAACTCTGTCTGCATCATCTGTAGAGAATATAACCATCACAATTTTTCAGGAGCAGCCATAAGAAATGAGTGCCTCATTCTCCAGCCAGAGGATGAATATCAGACACCAGGCAGAGACAGATGGCGGAAAATCACCCCACAGAACATGAAAGTGGCCAAAATCAGCCTGCAGAAAAATCAGCGACCAAGCTTGGGTGATGTTTCTAAATAGAGAGCACTTAGCACAAGTTCCTATAGGTACTGAGTCTAAAGGATTCCACCCTCAACCTTCTTCTCAATTCAAACAGGGTATCTTATTCATAGATGCCAGGAAGTATGTACAGCTGATTTTCAACCTGCAACCATTGCTTCATTAGTAGATACTAGTATTTTAAAGAAAAGAGTGGCATCGTGGAAACTTAATTTTTCAGTAAAACTACTGGGTTTGCCTCTGGAAATCATTTTTTTCCAGTGCTTTTTAAGCTTTCTGGAGTCATACATTTAAAAATCACATGCATGTAAAAAGTAAGTACTCAGATACACAAAATATTATTATTTCAAGGGGGATGGGTACTGGAAACTTCCTAGGGGCTTTCAGGAGACTGCAGGTAAGAATCCTTGATCTAACCCAAGAGCTTCATTTCACACATGAAGAAACTTCATTCTACACATGAAGAAAGACTAGCGCTGGACCCAGGCCTGAGCCTAGAGGTCGGCAGAAATGGGGAAGCCTAAGTGACCATCACTACTACACAGAAATAGCCACACTGTTTGGATGATAAAAATAAGGTAAACACTGAAACCTACTCAAATCCTGACCAAGGCACTTATGTCACCATGTCAATTCAGAGAGAAAGCACAAACATACAAAAGCAAGCGCCCTTGAGAAATCAGACTCATTCCTTCTGCCGAAGGTGATGAGGTTGACTAATGGAAGCAGGTGCCCTCCTGGGGCAGCCCATCAGCCTGGGACCGAGAGACTGAAAGGAGCAAGGCCAAGGTCATGAGACCTGATAAAATGGATGACCGCTTAAGAAGATGTCATTTAAACCCAAATTCTCTTGGATTACAATCACATTTTAAATACTCATTAGTAACATAATCCTGAAAATAGTATTTTTTATGGGGGGTGTGGTTCAGTGGTAAAGTGCTTGTCTAGCATGTGTGAGGCCCTGGGTTTGATCCCTAGCACCAGCAAAAAATATATAACTAAGATTTTAAAGTATCCCTTATTGATGATCTACTGAGGAGGTACTATGCTGAGCACCAGGGTTATAACTGTTCAGGAAAAGAGTCTCAGACATTGAGCCAATGGTCTAGTGACAGAGGCAGGTATGACCCAGGATCATAACACTGTCATCTGAGAAAGGGATGGCAACACTCAGAGGCCTCAGAGGAAGTAGTGGTCAGGACTGTGACCTAGGGCCAGGAAGTGGAGATGAGGTGACCCTGCGCAAAATCCATGATGGTGAATGCCGAGGGAACCCAAAGAAGAGAAACAGCAGGAGCACAACCAGACATGAAAAGGAAGCCATGCATTCTCAGAGGACAACCACCCGGGTGTGACTGATATGAAGTGTATAGAGGTAAGATCACCTAGAGTGAGACACATGGGGACACAGGAAAGCCTCACAGGGCCATGCTGTGGGATTTCAACTTCCTGACTCACAGGCAGTCACAGCGGGCTCTGGAGGGAACATCAGCAGGAAAAGACTCTAACAAGGCAGAGTTTTATGCAGTTCATTGCCTACATGGCTGGCCGAGACATGTAAATTAGGAGGGCGAGGGGATAGAATTAGAAAACCAGTTAAGAGATCTTTGGAATAGGACGTGGAAGAAAACAGGCCACTGACCTAAGAGGGACCCTCTTCCAACTCAGCTGAATGCTCTCACTTTTCAGCCATCATGTGATGGCCTGTAGCAGGGTTTCCCTGTCTCCTCCCTCTCTCTCCTGCAGGCCAGGTCAGCAACTCTCAAAGCAGCGCTCCCCACCCTCCACCCCTTCTCTGTGGATTCCTGCTATTCATTTGGTACCCAGGGCTGGAACAAGTGTGAATGAGGCCGTTTTCTCTTTTTAACCCTACAAATAAGGCATTGTTATTTACTTTTCATGTAGGCAGTGCTTTTTGAAATACTCCCAACCTTTAAAGATTCCTTTGAAATTCTACCCTCTGAAATAAACCATGATGTCCTTGATGTCAGAGCCCATGAATAATTTACCCTATAACCCCAGAAGCTAATACTCTGGTAAATAAATAATTAAATGACTAAATGGCAATGAGGGCACAAAAGAACACATGAGGATCACATAGTATCCAAATTCCTAATGCCTCATCATCTGACCTGATCAAAGCTTTACAGGTTAGCCGAACCTAAAAGCATTCCAAAGTCTGCCTTATTGTGAATGGGCCCAGCCTCCTCCTAAAAACAGCCGCACTCTGCCACATCACTTTAGCCACATGACCAAAGAAGACAACATGACAAATTGGGTTATATTCACAATTATCCAAACTGTAAAGCATCCAAATTCACACTCACTATGTGAATGGATAAACAAATTGCAGTACATCCATATGATAGAGTATTGATTTGGTAACAGAAAGCAATGAGCTACTTTTGAGTAGCCACAAAAATGTATGAAGGAAACTTAAATGTGCACTGCTAAGTGAAAGATACCAGTCTGAAAAAGGTTATATACTATGTAGATATAGCCAGTTATACGACATTCTGAAGTTTTTCTATAGCAAAACTATAGAACGAGTAAAAAAGATCTGTGAGTGTCCAAGGATTGGGAAGGGGAAGAAAGATAAATAGATGAAGAACTAGATTTTTAGCACACAGAAACTATCACTCTATATAATACTGCAGTGTTGTGCACACAGAATATAGAACACAGAGAAATGCGAGTTAGGTGGCATCACTATCCCTGACTTGAAATTATACTACAGAGCTACTGTGATAAAACTAGCATGGTACTGGCAAAAAAAAAAAAAAAAAAAAAAAAAACAGATCTGAGGATCAATGGAACAGATGAGAAGATGCAGAAACAACTCCAAATATACTCAGCCACCTTACCTTTGACAAAGGGGCCAAACATGTTCACTGGAAGAAAGATAGTCTCTTTAATGAATGGAGCTTGAAAAACTGGCTTTCCACATACCAAAGACTAAAACTAGACCCACGTCTATCACCATGCACTAAAGTGAAAAAGGATCAAAGATTTAAATACCAAAACAGAAACACTAAGTCTACTATAAAATAGGTAGAAATCTCGAAGACATAGGTGTAGGCAGAGACTTCATGAGCAAAACCTAGATCACATGGGAAATACTACAAAGAATCAACAAATGGGATCTCATCTTATTAAAAAGCTTTTGCACAGCAACAGAAATCACTAACAGAGTGAAAGACAACCCACAGGGTAGGAAAAACTTTTAGCCAGTTGTCCTTCAGACAAAGGACTAACATCTAGCCCATATAAAGAACTGAAAAAATCAGACCCCAAATTTAAAGATCCAATCCAAAAATGGGTATCTGAGATGAATATGCACTTCTCAGGTAAAGAAATAAAATAGTAAATAAATATATGAAAAAAGTTCAATAGCATTGGTCATTCGAGAGATGTCAATTAAAAGTGAACTCTAATGTAAACTATGGACTTTAGTTAATCGAATGGATGTTGCTTCATTAATTGTAACAAATATACTGCACTCATGCAAGACATTAATAACAGGGAAACAGGAACGAAAGAGGGCCTATGAAAACTCTGTACTCTACATTTAATTTGTTTTCTGTGAAACCAAAATTGTCCCCCCACCAACAAATTATGTCTATCAAAACAAATTATATTCAAAAGCAAGCCCACAGGAAATGAGAGTTCATGAGCCTGGAGCTTATGGCGGGCAGCATTGTTTACAACCCCTTCTGCACACAGGCGTCTTCGAGCCTGGAACATAGCATCTCCTGCCATAAATCATGCCTCATCCCATGCTCCTACCTGTGATCTCCCCATACCAGAGCCGACTTCAATCCATATTGGTTTCCCTCCAGGTTCTAGAAGTGTCTGGCTTGGTTCTGTTGGCCTAGGATCCCTGAGAGAAGGCCCATCAATATTTTTCATCTGTCTGTGCCTATTCTGAGTGTCCAAAGGGAAGGGCACAAACAACACTGAAGACTCTGGGCATTCCAGGATGTTTCATTTTAGTTCTCATGGGTAAATCTGACTTTCCATCTTTCCTTCCTTGAAACAATCACTGGCCACTTTCTATGGGACATGTGCTATGCCAAGCCAGAGAGTAAAAAGACAGCATGCCATTCAAGTTTAGTGAAAAAGATGATCAACAAAGAGAACAGCCCAGTAGTGTAGGTGCTGGACCCCAGGAGGTGCCAGATGCAGGAACATCCTTCCCGGGGGAGGTCAATGGCTCTTGACAGGGAAAATGTTCACCCTCCCTGCCCTAGTTCCTTTGAGAAAAAAGAGGTAGATGTCTAGTCCTTGGAGAGAAGATAAGGATCATTAGCTGGGGTCAAAAGGGAACAATTTGGCATCAATCATGTCAGGGAACAGAGAGGGTAAAACTTGAGAGTCCACCTGCCCCACTCCATGAGGCCATGGCTGTCCCTTTAAGAGTCCTTCAAAGGGGAAATGGCCATTCAGCCATTCATCAAGGCAAGTATCATGTAATGCAAACAAAACAGAACCTGAGAAAGAACTAGACTGTTAAAACAATGGTCTTAAGAAGTGTTCACTAGCCAATGATGCGCAAAGGGTTTGTTCACTTGCCAAAGAAGCACAGTAAAAGAACACATTGTTGTATTTTATAAAGAACAGCAGAAAATTTTTTGGATTGTTACACGTGCTAAGCTCCAACAGTCTTTTCTATAAATTAATTTTATTGGTACATTTCACATATACATAATGGTAACATTCATCATATGGACTTTATACCCAAACATGATATATCTTCATCTTCTCTTTTTCCCCTTCCCTCTCTCCTACCTGCAACTCCCTTCCCCTCCTTATTTAAAAAATCTGTTTCCATTTTTCCTTCTATTCTCTTTTTCCCTTTCCCTTCCTTCCTTCCCTCCTTCCCCATCCCTGGTCCCCTTTCTTTTTTTTTTTGTTTTTTTTGTTTTTGTTTTTGTTTTTCTCCGGTACCGGGAACCGAACTCACGACACTGCGCTTGCCAGGCAGGCGCTTTTGCCGCTGAGCTAAATCCCCAGCCCCTCCTGGTCCCCTTTCATATTTGAACATTTCCTTCCTATTTCATAGTACCTATTATACATTTTGGTCCTTATTGACACATTCAGTTTCTCACACCAGAGAAAAACATGTGATATTTACACGTGTGTCCAATGTACTTCATCTAAGAGTGTGGTCTCAAGGTGCATTCATTTACCTAGAAATGTCTCAAATTCCTTATAGCAGAATAGTAGTTCACTGTATTAAAAAACCATGTCATCTTTATCCATTCATTGGTTGATGGACATTTGGGCTGTTTCCAAGATTTAGCTATTACAAACTGTGCTTTACAAACATGGGTGTGCATATATCGCTGTGCTATGATGCCTTTATTCTTTTGGGAAGGTACCAAGAAGGGGAATAGCTGGGTCAACTGGAACCTCTAGTCCTAGTTTTTTGAGAAATCTCCACACTGATTTCCATAGTGGCTGCACCAGTCTGCACTCCCACCAACAGTGAGGAAGTGTTTTGTTTTGTTTTGTTTTCCCACAACCCCATCAGCATTTGTTATGAGTTGATTCCTTGATAATGGTCATCTCTTGAACAGCGAGGAATGTTAAATATTTTTTCATGTATTTATTTGCTCTTTCTACTTCATCTAAGAAGTGTCTATTCATTTTAGATGTCCATTTTTGGATTGGGTCTTTAAATTTGGAGAGGTCTTTTTTTCAGTTCTTTATGTAGTCTAGATATTAGTCCTTTGCCGGAGGAATGGCTGGCAATACTTTTTTCCCCACACTGTGGGTTGTCTCTTCACTCTGTGTTTCTTTCTTTTTTTTTTTGGCACTGGGAATTGAACTCAGGACCTTGTGCTTACCAGGCAGGTGCTTGTGCCTCTGAGCTATATCCCCAGCCCTGTTGGTGGTTTCTTTTGCTGTGAAAAAGCTTTTTAATAAGGTGAAATCCCCATTGTTGATTCTATGTGATAGTTCCTATGCAGATACAGTTTTGTTCATGAAGTCTTTGCCTACACCTATGTCTTCAAGCGTTCTACCTATTCTACCTTCCAGCAGAGTTAGTGTTTCTGTTTTAATATTTAGATCTTTGATCCATTTCAATTTTAGTTTAGTACATGGTGAAAGACATGGGTCTAGTTTTAGTCTTTGGCATGTGGAAAGCCTGTTTTTCCAGCACCATTTACTAAAGAGGCTATCTTTCTTCCAAGGAAGGTATTTGGCTCCTTTGTCAAAGATAAGGTAGCTGAATGTGTTTGGAATTGTTTCTGTGTCTTCTGGTCTGTTCCACTGATCCTTAGGTCTGTTTTTTGCCAGTACCATGTTGTTTTTAT
Source organism: Chinchilla lanigera (assembly GCF_000276665.1). Taxonomy (NCBI): domain Eukaryota; kingdom Metazoa; phylum Chordata; class Mammalia; order Rodentia; family Chinchillidae; genus Chinchilla; species Chinchilla lanigera. The sequence continues at coordinate 23,013,374 of NW_004955402.1, read as the reverse complement.
CACAGTAGCTCTGTAGTATAATTTCAAGTCAGGGATTGTGATGCCTTCTGCTTTGCCTTTTGGCCAGAATAAGAGCAGCAAACTTTAAACAGTAGTTTTATCTTACAATAAGTTCACATCAATCTGAAGATTTAAATACCTAGAAGAGGGGCTGGGGATTTAGCTCAGCGGCAAAAGCGCCTGCCTGGCAAGCGCAAGGTCGTGAGTTCAGTTCCCGGTACCGGAGAAAAAAACCAAAAAAAAAAAAAAAAAAAAAAAAAAAAAAAATACCTAGAAGAACAAGCTGCACACACACCCTCCCTGACCTCTGGATACCACCTTTCTGTGCTTATTTCCAGGCTGTGAGTCATGGGCCCAGCAGGGCTGAGCCAGCATGCTGTGCCAGGGTGTAACAAAGCATTGCAGGGAGAAGGCAACATCTCCCCCTCCCTGTGCTCCCAGCTTGGTGAGTCCAACATATCTGAGAACTAGAAGATGCTGTTAATGCAGCATTATATCACAGATAGACTTTAATTATGGAGAAGAGGAAGACAGAGCTGCAGCTAGAAGCTTTAGGGAACTGGTATTTCTGAACCTAATATTGAGCCTTTTGTTCATAGTCATCTCCCACTGAATAACTGAGTTGAAGAGGGCCTTCTGGTTCACCCAGGAAGGGTGTTTTAGTTTCAGGTAGGTAAAGTGACAGCTGTCAGCCCAGTTAGGCCAATAGCAGTGTGCAGCAGGAGAGCCACTGGCAACAGGTTCAGGGTCCCAGGGTCTTATTACAGCTCAACATGCTTTTAGACAAGACCCTTAGTAACTGTAGGCCTCGGTTTTTCATTTCCAGAAGAAAGGCTTGGCAAGTTAAACTATTAGAGTAAGTAACAAAAAACCCTACTAGTTATGGCAGGTAAGGTGATACACACCCAGAATCCTAGCACTTGGGAAGCTCAGGCAGGGGGATCATGGGTTTAAGGCCAGCCTGGACTACACAGTGAATTGAGGCCAGCCTGCATCATATAACAAAACTCTCTCAAGAGACAAAAATGACAGCAAACCAACCAAACAAAAGACTGATGGTCACAGGTTATTGAGAACCTGGAGCAAGCAGAGCCCTATCTCCTGCTAGAGAGATATGAGGTGGTACAACCACACTAAAAAGCAGTTTGTTTCTTATAAACAGGAAGAGACACCCACCCCATAACTCAGCAATTCCATGTCAAGGGCTGTCTATAAGGAAAATGAAAACTGACAGACATAAGAATATCTTACTGAAATCCACAGTGGCCTTATTCATAATGGGAAAATACTCCTAGAATCAGCCCAAATATCCATCAGTCGGTGAAAAGGTAAACAACCTGGTACATTCAAACAAGGGAGCATTACTCAACACATAAACACACTACTGACACATGCAATACCATGGACGAATTTAAACAACATGCTAAGTGAAAGAAGCCAGACACACAAGACTACAGACTCCATCATTCCATTTACATGAAGTTTTAGAAAAGACAAATCTGATATCCAAGGACAGAAAACAGATCAATGCTTGCCTAGATTGGAGGCCAGGGGGATTATGAAGAAGACGCATGAAGGAATTCAGGGGGAAATGTTTTTTGTCTTGCCTGTGACCGTGCATTCAGCCGTCAAAAGTCAAACAGTACACTTAAGATGTGTATATCTTATTGCATTTAAATTCTTCAATAAAGCTAAGAAAAGGAAGGTTGATCCTAGAAATTCTATAATTCAGTTTGACTTCTAACTCTTAACAGATTCATTTACCTTAAGTGACTGTTCCCGTACTGGATAATACCAGGCACAAGAAGATGTTATGAAAATTTACAAAGAAATGTCTTTAAAACATCCCATGGATATAAAGCAACGTACAAATTACTACTGACAGTGAAAGCACTCAGAAGCACAGATACCTCGAGCTGGTATCTCAAAGGCTGAACTGCACATCGAGCCACAGATGGAGGCCAAGACAGTGCCATCCAGGGGATACCAGTGCTGCCATCAGAGCAGTGATAACAGCCTGGTAGGAGGAAAGGAAAGTTCTGTTTTGCTCACTGCAAGGTCCTGGTTACACACTGGTGAACACAGTGTGGTAGTAGTGAGGAACCTGGCATTTAACAAGAGACCCCCACATAGATATGCACAGTTGAGCACAGGTAGTGATGATGTAGAGAAGGACCTTAGTCATCTGGGGAGTCGGGGAGGCTTCTGGGAGCAGAAGACCGCAGGCACATGTTAGAGAAATAAGTAGTTCCTCAGGGGAGTGAGGGCAGGTGCAGCTTTACAGATTAGAGGAATAAACACAGCACACACCAAGGAGGGAGACTGCGTGCGGGTGCTGGGGAGCTTCTGTAGCCCTGTGGTGGGCAGTGCTGCTCCTGTTCACTGGATTAACCACTGGCTGATGCCTAGGACAGTTATCAACCATGCTCATGGTAAGTCAGCTGAGTGGTATTTTCTGATATTATTCAATCACCCAATGTTGCCACGCTTGGTGCTAGGTTTCAGGCTCACCAAATGCACCTGGTGTTTGTCCAGAGAGACTCCAAATGACACTGCCCCTCCGCCTACTTCTGGGACCCTCCAGACTCTGCCCTTCTTTTCCCTCCAGGCTCTGAGCCCCAGGAAAACTAGCCCCACACTGGGGTTTGCTTGTTTCATCCATGTCAGGCTAAAGGGGAAGTCACTGTGCATCCCCTAGATTTTTAAGAAACTGCAGGGAACATGGGTTGAGGGCAGCTCAGAGATCACCCACAGGCGCTATGCTATGACTGGCTCCCCCACCCTTTCTCAGTGCCTTCATCATCCATTCATCCTGAAGTCTGAGCCAATTGAGCCTTTGGAAGAAAGAGTATGAGCACAAGCTATGGACAGGAGAAAAGTACAAGGACCTGCTACTCTAACACCACAACCTAGTCCCCAGATCACTGCGACTGACATAAGCTGATCACCATGCATTACTTCAGGCTGGAAAATGAGCCCAATCCTGACTGGAACATGATAAAATCCAAGGTAACAGGGTGTGAATGAGGGATTTAAAATACATTTTCAAGAGATGAAGTTCTCTTTGGCCTGTGTTGATCTACCACCCATCTGCCCGAATGTCCAACAGCAGCCTGCATTTCTTTCAAGGGCATAAGGCTCATGGGAGGAGAAATACAAGCAAATAATAATCAAGTGCAGCATTGCCGTCTCCACATCCCCTATATGAACCATTGTCTTGGTGGCAGTTAAATGCAGAACTGGGAGGGCGGGTGGCACTTGCCACTACAGACCAGGAACAAGAGCCGCAGGGATGGAGTTTTTGCTGCCTCCTCCCCTAGTGCTCTCCCTTCTCTTTTCCCCTTCCTCCACACAGACCAGAGCCACAAACATGGAAAATGTCCTCAGTAATCTTTGTGGTCTGCCAGCAGGGCCCCAGTCTTCACCACACCCCCTGGGAGACTGGAGTGTTTTCTTGTGTCTCCACATGGCCCCAGAAAGAGGCATGAATACCCGTCATTACACCACACTTAAAGGCTCCCTCAAACACCCACTGCAGATAAAGGTGCCCTTAGGACAAAACCAGGCACCCAAATCATTGCTCTGTTTTGGGAAAGAGCAGAGTTTTCTTTTGTCTTTCCTAGCCTGAAAATTATAAGAAGGTCTGTGTTTGATATTCTCACTGAGACCTAAGATGAGTAGATTTTGAGCCTCCTTTTACCAGTTAATACCTGTAGCTAGAGGGTACTTCAGCAGAGGGTACTAGAGGGTATTTCTGCTGAAGTACCCTCTAGCTACATAAGTCAAGAAAACACTTTTAAGGTCTCTGTGAATAAAATAAGAATTGAAAGAGCAAATCCTCCCTGGCCAGTGAGATATGCGGCAGGTTAAGGACATAGGAGGCACATCCTGACCACAATTTCCAAGCAAATCATCAAAAAGCTATACATTTTCTGTGATACACATTAAAGGAACTGGGCAGGTGAACAGAAAAGGGTTTCAAGAAATCAGCCCCCCCCCAAAAAAGAAAGTGTGGCAGTGAGAAGTACAGGTTGCATACATGAAGGAGCCCTTGCTACTAAGCCTGGTCCACAGCAGGTATTATCACATGTGACAAGAGTTTACATGTGTGTTTCCTTCAATCTTCTCACACCTGAATGTGTGCAGGAATCCTCAAGGGAGTTTGTCAAGTGCAAATTTGGATTGGGTAGATCTGGTGCAAGGTCCAAGAGTGTACATTTCTACCATACTCCCAGGTGGCACTCCCATGGCTGGTGGGTGTCTGAGGATGACTCAGAGAACTACCAGCCTCAGGACACTTGGTTAACAACTGCAGTGCTTTGGAAGAGGTCTGCCCACCCGTGTAGCCAGTTCGAATGACAGGAAGTCCACACCACTTGGTGAGCACAAGTCCTTCTAATCCTGATCATACCTCCTCCAAAAGGCTCATTACCTAGGATCAGAGATGAGAAAATACTCATTCAATAGTGACTTACATGGTTTCAAGATACATCAGTGGCCAGAAAGATTTGTTCATAGACCTCCATCCTTCAAGCACAATCGCAAAGCCAACTCTTCTACTGAAAAGTGGGAGTAAGACCATCCCTGCTTATGTGAAAACACTTGGTAATGTATTTTACCAGCATCCACTATGACTTTTTTCACCGAAGGATAAAACACAAAGAGATAAAGGAGAATGAGCTCCTCAGATCAACACACACATGTGCTCAACACACTCAACAGACAGACTGATCTATAGCAAAACACAAAAGATAATGGGCCAGAAAGAATAAAGAGCAGATTTGATCTTATACCCCTTCTTTTATCTTCCTTGGGACAAAAGCATTGGTTGCCTGGGCTTCCTGAAGCACTCAGCTAAGCAATTGTGCCTGGGAGTTTTGTCATTCACCTGTAGGTATCCACCAGATTCCACATCAGCCCCACCTCCCTACTCGCTTGTCCTGGGTTTAACATATACCATAAGCCCTGGGTCACTTTCAGATTATGCTGCAACACAGAATCTCAGGAGTGACCGGCCTTCAAACACCTGATGTCAGACCAGTTGGCAAAATCCAGCATCCCTCTAACAAGTCATAGTCCTCCTGGTTGCTCCGGAGGCAGGATGGCAAGCCTTGGAGCCTCACTGGAAGTAAGGCTCCATCCTTCTTTCTGATATGTGAATGCACACATCTGTTTCTAGGACATAAGTGGGTCCAGTTGGTTCAGAGAAGATTCCATCATGGCCCTTGGCTATCATTTTCCCCACAGGTGAGTCATGCATTGTAAATCCAGTAGGTATTCTACAATATCCTATGTGTCTTAGGTGCTGATCTTGGAATAGAGTCAATTCCACTGAAGCCAACAAACTTTTATTGGGCTCCCAGAGATGTGAAAGATAAAGAAATAAGTCTGCTGCAGGGTGTTAGCCAACAACTGTGAAAGCAATTACATAAAGTACAAAGCAGGACAAACCGAAAGTCTTAGGTGACTCTGCTTTAGCAGTGGGATCACAAGATCTACAGCAGGGGGATCACAAGATCTATATCAGATGCTGAGAGCAGAACCTTCTCACCTCTCAACCCCAAATCTTTGAGGGTTATCCAGCAGATTCTTCATCAGCCCCACTACCCTACTGGCTTGTCCTGGGTTCAAGAATCCCCTAGTGGACCCTTTTTTGCCACTACCTCACTGTACCCCGCTCTGAGTCGTCATCTCTCATTCAGATGCTGGTTTCCTCCCTCACCCTGCTTCTCGTTGCTACGTCACTCAAGGGCTCGTATCTTCAGTTCCTTCCTAAAACACTTCCTGTTGTGGCTATTCTATTTAAATCCTTGGACATTCACTTAGATACACAATCTCTTTTCAGAATCACGTCTGACTCTCTTCTCATAGTGTATCTCAGTCTCACACTATTTATTCTACTATTTCCATTATTTACTATCTGATTTCCCCCAATGAAATGTGAGCTCTGCTAGAGCGTTTGCCTGCTTTACACATGGCTATGTCTCCAGGACCTTAAACAGTGACTGACACATAACAGAGGTACAAAGTAACTTTTGCTGAATGAAGGAAAGAATCAGACTCCTCCCTTCTTCCTTCTCCCTCTTATCTTTTAAATAGGGAGTTTGAACCCTATTTCTCTATCTGCTTTGTTGTTTGTAATTTCTAAGACCTAGGAACAACTTTCAGGATCCTTAAGGCAGATGAAATGTCAGAAACACTGACCTTCTGCCTAATTCTGTAAAACTCCAATCCACATCCTGGCGCAAAACAGAAACAAGCTCTTTTTGTGTCATTTTTGGAATTAAGGAAACATGACTTCATTTGTTCTCACTTTCAATTAGATTAACACAGGTTCACAATCAGACTGCCTCATTTGGTAGTGTCAGGACTTTTTCTGTTTTTTCTGTACGGGGTAGGAAGCAAAGAAATGCCTTTTAAAAAGTCAGGCATCAGATTAAAATACCTTTGTCTTTGGTGGTGTGTATAAAAATTGTGTTTAACCTATTTCCAACACTAATTTCCATGTTTAATTGACTTAGGAGGTGATCATAATAGTCAAATTTTTATCCTTTGCTCCTGATGCTAATTTAGTGGTGAGACACTACTGCAAAATATCAAGAACTAAAAATGTGTGCTTGGTATCTGTCCATGGTACCAGTGGAACCACAATGCCCCTTTTCCAGAGACCTGTGAAAAAGCCCTTTGTTGCATCCAATTGGGTGGGAAAAGGGTGAAAAAGGGAAAAGGGGAAAGGGAGTGCGGGAAACGCTGCCCTGCAAAAAAAATGCAGCACTCTCTGCCTTTTCAGCCTCTTGAGCACACCTTACGGAAATTCCCCAGTCTCACCAGAAGGACCACATGTTAATTTCCCCTTTCTTTTCTATTGTTTTCTCCCAAACCCTGCAGTCCTAGTGAAAGGTTTTGGAGGCCTTTCAAGAGTAGATTACAGCTGACTGCAGAAATTCCTGAGGCAGTTTACTGAAAAGAGAGATGCAAAGAACACACACAGAAAGCAACAATAACTTCCCACCACTCCCCTTCTTCCTTGGGTCCTGTTGCTTTTTTTTCCTTCAGTGAAAGAAAAATGCTGAAGAAAATTAAGGTTCATTTCTAACACCAGCTAGAAAATGCCTTAGAAGTTTCTAAAAAGAAATTATGCTCTTCAAATGCCAAAAGACTCCCAATGCACCAGACCTGGCCCATGGCCAGCATGAGACAGTTTTGGTTGGAAATGCCTGGAGTTTCCAGAGAAGTATGAATGCTTTTCTTAATGCCATGAGGAGGGAAGGGCCCAAAGTCAGAGAGAAAAACTGCTGTATCTTCACTTGGAGACAAAAGCAGAATGAATAAGTGGAGGCAAGTCTTGGTGTGGCAAGGAACCTTGGTTGAGATAATTGCTCATGTCTGCTCATGCATATGCAGTGCACACTATTCATTAATAATGAGGTTGGTCTGTTGTACTGAACCAGGTTACTATGATGATATAAATTAGGACCAAATGCTGTTTGCCTGATACAATTTGTTTCACACAAAATGTCAGGTTACAATGGTTAGCGTGATGACTAAGTTACTATCCTACTTTCCTAGAATCTTAGATTACAAACCTTCAGAATAAAGTTAAAAGTTGCCAAAAAACAGAAAATGCCTTTGAATACCTAAAACATTTGTCAATAATAATAATCCCCTTGAAGCCACAGGCAAGAGCTTATACTGTACATCCCTAAGATAGAAATGAAGATACCATTCTTTTATCTATGTAGACAGTTAAGCCAACCCCAGATTTTCCCTATGAGAACCCTTGATGAGCATAGCACAATGACCATCTCCCTGGTCATTGTGAAAATGTATCTTTACAGAACTGAATCAAGTTTTGTCCAAGGTTCTAAGTTGCCTGGTGCACAGGTGCAAGGACACAGCAAATGAGAAGGAGAGCACAGGGTGAGGTGTGGGGTGGGAAAGATGAAGGTACTTACAGCAGTGCTGAGGGTACCTCAGCATCTGGCCATTAGGCCTCAACCTAGCCAACGCTCAAGGATAAATTGTTTTCCACTGGGATTTCAAGCTGTCATTGCATGGAAGCAAACCAACTGGTAGAAAGGCCATTTGCCTAAACTCACTCTGTAGAATTTATTTGTCACTACTAGCTATGATGTTCCAGCAATTTGGTTGGATGTGGTTGTTTTACCAGCTGCTACCTAATTCTCAATGATCAGTGTGTAGGAATGCTTAATTTGTTTCTGAGCCAGCCCCTTGCAGCTGGGAAAGAGCTGTGCATGAAGTGGGTTAAAGGAAGAGGAATCTTTGGATTAAGAGAAATATACAATAGTGAGTGGGAGCATTAGCACAAGTCTACCTGGAGGGGAAGAGAGAATGGGAGGTAGCAGGCCATTTTACACTTTGTGCATCTATTCCTTTTATTATAGACATTCCCTCCCAACTGCCTGAAGTTGATAAAAGCCCACTGAGCCTGCTCTTTATACACATAGTATAAGCTATATTTAGAATCCTCTCATTGGTACAGTATTTAGTTTGGGGAAGAGGGAGATAAAATAAGAACTCAATGAGTCTACAGGACCAGAATAGCAAAGTATCCTTCATTAGTGTGAAGGAGTGGAACAGTAGAGGGGTAGGGGGATTACAAGGAGTTAAGAGTGGGAGGTGATTAGAAGTAACTCACCAGGACTAATGGATGATGATAAGAAGCAACATGCAACAGAAAGCCATCAAGCATTTTAAGTAGAGAAGTGAGACCCAATATGATACAGTATATATTTTACAAAGATTGCTCTGGCTAAATCTACCATGGAGAATCATTTGGAGAGATCCAAGCTGCTGGAAAAATAATTGTTGAGTGAACAGAAGGAAAGATGGAAAGCTGTTACAGATGCCAAATTCATCAAACAATCAGGTAACAATGGCAAGACTAATACTTTGCTGACTACATAGGGGGTAGGCGGATTAAGAAAAGTAGCATTACAGGCACCCAATTACTGCTCATCTTGCAGAACCATGTGTTCAAATCCTCCTCCACCTTGCCTGCACATTCATTCCCACCTGCATAGGCCTTGGAGTCTCCTAAGCCATCTCCCAGGATCTCCCAAAGCTCTCTGCTCTTCCTGTCTGTCAAATCCTGCCCACAGGCCCCAGCAGGCGAGTGTACTGGGCCTAAGCTTCTCTCCAGTGCTTCCAGCTTTGGCACCCCATTGTTGTCTTCCTGGCCTATCACAGTCCCAGAACTCTAGTCTATACTCTCACCTCCTGGGCCAGGAACTATGCCCTGTGTAAGCTCAGCATTTCTAAAAGTGCTGCCAACTTCTCACACAACTGGACCTTTCCATTGGATTGTGAGCATCCTTGACATACCAAAGATTTATGATCTAAACTTTGTTTCCCATCATACCTGGCACAGTGGCTAATACATTTGTGGTATTCTGTGTGTGTGTATGTGTGTGTGTGTGTACACATATTGGTGATACACATACTTTTTTACAGTTTTTCTGTCACAGAAGAAATCCTCAGATCTCACTCAGTTTCTCCCCTCTAAATAAAGGGTTTAAAGCTCAATTATCCCTTTGGTCACCTGTGGCCCTAAGAGGAAAAGCGACTGATATGGAACACCAATCTGAACTCTTATAGTACCTGGCTTATTGGGCTGTCCCACTTTAACAACTATCACTCACTCCATTTCCTGCCTTGAAAGCCTCCAGTGTGTCTCTGCTCAACTCTAGGGTCTCACCATCAGTGCAGGCTATTCTACCCCTCCAACTGGACTCCCTGCTCCACCCCTATAACCACCTCATGCAAACCCACACTTCACCCTTTTTCCTTCCTTTCACCCAGGGTCCCACACTCCCTCCTCATTTCTCCAAACTCTACCCATCTCCAGAGACCTGCCCTGTAGTCCATCCTCACCAGACAACTCCAATCATGGCTGACTTTTCCCCGCTTTGAAATCCCAAAGCATACCAGGTTGTCTCACCTAATTTACTCTTTAGTTATGACACTATATGACAGTTTTGCTTTTGTATTTCTCCCCCAACTCACATGCACTCTTTTGACAAAACCCTCATGCTGTGTTTCTTCCATATGCTGGGAACATTTCTCAGTAGAGAAAGTACTCCAAGAGTCAGTTTAATTGACCTCCATCCCTCCACACTAAATTGACTATATCCAACCTAGATCCTTATGCTAAGGAACAGCAGATCTTGGAAGTAAGAAAGGTCAAGGGATTGTTTTTCTTTGATGTATAATTCAATCTGCTTCCCAATTCCTAATTTTCCCCAGAACTTGCTTTCAAGAAGCTAACTTATACAAAATTACTGCCTTTGTTTGATCAGGAGGATTCAATGACTCAATCATTAAGAGCTGATTGAGTACTATGAGCACCCAATGTATTCTACACCCTCTTCCTGGCTACAGGTGGTCAAAACACAGGGAACTTGCACAAAAAGATCTCAGGAATGTGAGAAAGGGGTCCACTTGGGGTGGCCAGCCCTGGCTCACTCCATATTGCTGTCTGCCTGTCTGCCTGCCTTCTGGGGGCTGGCAGGAACGATAAGAAGCTAGGCCAAGTAGGCATCCCATAATCCCAACCCCTGTAGCTAACAGGGACATTGGTAGCTGGAGGCAGGGATTCCTTCCTGCTCACCTCATAGCATCACCTGTCACCTGGCCAGAGGTGTGGTCCAGGTCCTATGGCAGCCTGCTAGCTGCCAAGATGTTCCTTACCAGCAGGGCCCAGTGGGAACAGGCCATTAAAGTCCACAAAACTGTTCACCCTTGGAAAGCCAGGTGTGTTGCCCAAGGCACCTTAGCACCCTCAGGACTCAGTACTAACATGCAGTAGGACTTCAACAGAAGACTGATCAGTTGATAAGTGGAATGAAGGAATGAATGCATGAACAAAGTTCATAAACTGTAAATAACTAGGTCAGTGAAGTATTTTTAAAAATAAATTCACTTGATGAGCCTTTGGGTCACATTTTTCCTAACATATCCATTAAATGATACATTCTGACAATTATAGTTTTTAGGCCAATTATTTTTTAATGTACATTCATTTTCTAACTATAAAAGTAAAGCGTTTTATCGTGAAAAATGCTTCAATTTGTGAAATAATAAAATATCACAATTATATATCTACATGTGAAGTAAATCTACAATGCCACCCGAGTAGATATACATGTATGTATGTATATATGTGTGTGTACATACATATATATATATATTCATCCCAATTTATTAAATGAAGAGATTAGCAGCATGCATACATTTAAGCACATGTGAATAGTTTTTGCACTTAATTTCTTGGAAAGTTGCTCAGAAATTGCTCTATTGTTCTTCCTTTTGAAGGCAGGGTGTTCACATTCAGATTATCAATCCTTTGGTGTCTTCTTCTTCAGCTCCTCTGTGACCTTAAACTGCCAGACCTGCCTGTGTAAGAAATCCTCGGTCACAGCCACAGCCCTCGGAACCCCTCAGCTGGAATTTCTGCAATGACCACTGAGAGGCGGACAACACCAGCCACCCCAAGCTCCAGGGTCCTGCCAGACACCATGCCTGTCTGTGGCTTGGCCCCAGCAGAGCTATCAAGCTGCTAAAAAACATGCATATGTGTTCATCAAAATAAGGGGGCACAGCCCCATCTGGGCTGAGCAGAGATGTGAACCACCCAAGCCCTGCAGTGAGGCAGGGTGGAAAACACTGCTGTGAAAGGCAAAATTTCTCACCCCATCCCACAAGCCAAAACACCCAACAGTTTAAATAACCAAATAAAAAAGCATCTAAACCCCTTCTGTTCTCCAAGTCTTCGTTTGCTGGACTGATATATTCTTCACATAAAACTCACCTTTCAAGATGGTACAATCATATAGTTTTTAGTATATTCACAAAGTTGCACATCCACAGCCATTAATTATGAACATTTTCATCTCCCTAAAAAGAAATGCTCCCCATTTACAGTCTCTCTCCACTCATCCCCCCCCACAATCACAAAACTACTTTCTATCCTACATATTTGCCTATTCCAGACAATTCATATAAATAGGGATTGTACACCATGTGGCCTTTATACTTGGCTTCCTTCACTTGATGTAATGCTTTCGGTGTTGTAGCAGTACCATAGGTCAGTACTTTCTGTGGCTGACTAGTACTCCACCCTGCACATACGCCACATTGTGTGTACCCATTCATAAGTTGATGGGCATTTGGGTTGCTCCACCTTTTGGCTCTTTTGAATAATGCTGTTGTGAAAATACCCTGTCATTCCCAGCCTCCTCTGATTCCAAAGACTGTCAGGCTCTAAGCCTCTGGATGCAGGGAAGCTGAGGGCTGAGCACTTCCTCAGTGTGCAATATGTCTCCAAATCAAAAAACTCAGCATCCCGATAGTAAGAAGACACTCCAAACAACAGGATAGAACACAGTTGACTTTAAGTTATTTGCCATAATTAATAGAAATACCACTGGTGTCTACATCCCCACTTGCCTTCTGTTACTCATTTCCACCAGTATCTCTCTCCTGGAGGGACTGAGATAACTCCTGAGACACAGAGAAGGAGCTGTGGAAATACAATGGAGGAGGCAGTCAAGCCAATGGGCAGTTGTTCCTGTCTTACAAGACCAACCAAAGCCAATACAGTCCTTGAGTGATTTCTAAGTTCCTTTCAAGGTCACTTTACTATTCTTGATGTCTTGATGTTGGGAGAAATGTTGTTCTTTAAATTCCAACTTTAACTGTTCAGTGTTGACAGGTAAATAAAGTCTGAAGTAAAAGAACCAGATACTTTAAAAAAAAAGTTGGATGTCTCTGTCACATCACACAGGACAGGTAGGATTTGGGATTATCTATATTAGGTTCTGATATGTTTCTCAAAATGGGTTCCCAGTGTTACTAACACCAGAGGATCCTCCTCAAAAGCTATGTTCTGGAGTAGAGAGCTTCCTTTACTAAGCTCTCATACATTCCCATGGAATGGAAATTTTGCAGAGGGAGGCTAGACATAAGTACCTGAGGATTAGCTAACACAGCTTCCTTGTAGTTTCATCTCTTACACTTAATGCAAAAGGCTGTTGGTCTCTCCAGATCCTATGTTGATGCAGTAAAGAAGTTATTAGTATTTTATAGGACAATGACACATTCTGAATATGTTGAGAAGACATATGGAGGAGTACAAATCCCCACAGACTAGAAATTGGGAAATCAGAGTCCTAGGTCTAGGTGTGTAACTTGGTAGATCTTCTCACACTTGAAAGTGCTTACTCATTACTCAGGGGTGAGGGATCGATGACAAGTGCAGAAGAAAGCAGCTCATGCTGCAGGTCCAAGAACCAGGCTTAGAGTAGGCAAGATTGGAGTACCCTTCATTTCATTTCATCTGTCATGCAACTAAGCGGATAAATGAAACAGTATATGCATGCAATAGAATATTATGCACCAACGTATGTTACAATGTGGATAGAGTTCAAAATGGTATGGTGAGTCAAAGAAGCCAGTCTTAAAAGACTACATATTATATGATTCTGTTTGTATAAATTTTCCAGAATAGGCAAATGCATAGACTGTGTTATGATTTGAATCTTAAATGTCCACTAAGGGTCCACATACAGAAGGCATAGTGGTCAGTCTGTGGCACTACTGGGACGTGGTGGTGAACCTTTAAAAGGTGAAAGTGTGTGGGAGGAAGCTAGGTCATTTGGGGACCAGCCTTTGAAGGGGATATTAGGGTCCCAGGACCCCTCTTCTTTCTTCTCCTCTCCAATCATCATGAAGTGAGCACCTCTGCTCCATGCCATACTCCTGCCTTAATGTTCTGCCTCACCATAGGCCCCAAAACACCAGAGCCAGTTGACCATAGACTAAAACCTTTGAAACCGCAACCCAAATAAACCTTTCCTCCCTTAATTTGATTTTTTCAGGTATTTTATCACAGCAATAGAAAGATGACTAACACAGACAGAAAGTAGGTCAGAGATTCCCTAGGGCCAGGAGGAAGACAGATTGAGGAATGACTGCTAAGAAGTATGAGGTTTCCTACAGGGATGATGGAAATATTCTAGAATTAGGTACGGGCAGTGGCTACACAATTTTTTGAATACATTAAAAACTATTAAATTGTATCATTTAAAAGGAGGAGTTCTGTGGCATGTAAACTTACCTCAATAGAGCTGTTTTTAAAATTCTAGCTTCTTCACATACTAAATATCTGACCTTACACAAGATAGTTTTCTTCTCATTCATAAAAGATGCATGTTGTCATGGTAACTTACAAGGGACTATTTTAAGACTGCTGGCAGGATATCAACACCAACAACCCCGAGCTTCCTCGCATATCTCCTTCAGACATGAACGGTAAAAACACTAACAGATACTAATTCACACTGGAAAGTTCATAAAAGAAATCATGTAGAAGTCTTATTTAAGATTATGACAATACATGCCATGTGGAAATGTGAAATTTGCAATTAGCGCTCTTTTTTAAGTTTGGTTAGCGACTTTTCATTTTTTTCAAGCAACATTTTCTGAGTTTGAGGATTTTATCCTCTCAACAAGAACTGGCTGACTTTCAGGATCCCTGGGTACTGAAATGATTGGAAACAGCAACTTGTTCTCCACCTAGGCTGGAGCCTTGCACAGGTATTTTGTTACTGCCCACAAAAGCTATGAAAATCATTACTCATATCATCTTGTTTATGTAAAAGTCTTTGGTATGGAAACAAAATTGTACTCTGGAAGTTATGTCCCTAAAACAAATAACCTTTCCATGTGTTGCAAAGAAAATATCACTTATACTGTGGATAGACAGCAAGCAATTGTGGGAGTAGCAGAAAACCAACCACCTTTAACAGGGTCATTTTCCCACAGGGAAGTTCGCTTTTGCTGTCTTTGCCCTGGTGATTCTAATTCCCTACACCAAAACCTCAAGAAGAACGTTCCAAAGTCAGCACTCTGGACAAAAGGCGTCTTTACTCTGAGAAATGCTGAATAGCCCACTGTACTGATGCTAACTGCATGGTTGGTTTTGTTCTAAGTGAGCAGAATGCTCAGGAGAAGTCCAGGGGCCACTAGGACGAGGCAGCTGATGGACAACCACTTGTTCTGGACTCTAGGTGAACAAGAGATATAGTGGGGGTGGTTTGCACACACAGCAACCTTGAAGCCTGGGGCAGGAAAGCTTGAGGGAGCAGACAGTAAAGCAGAATGCAAGCCAGCTCGAGGAAGGCAAGGTCACGAGGGAGGGTGTGAGGCCTTGGGATGAGACGGTGTGTCACAGAAGAAGACGCAAAGATGTCACCAGCTCTTGACACTTAGAACAACATCCATGTGGCATGGACTCACGTTCTGCCTTATGGGATCGGCCATGTACCACAGGTAGCATCTTCATCTTCCCCTATCCACCCACTGAGAAAGCATACAACCTCTGCCCTTTTATTTTAAGGCAAAAATGCATTAGCACTGTCAACTCTGGGACAAAGAAGTATGCAAGCCACATGGGAGTCCTCATGGGCATTGTAAGCCAAAACTGAATACCTGAGAGGTTTCTCCTCTGAAGAGGTGACCCACTCCAGATACCACCACCTCTTCAGCAAGCTGTAGGCAAAGACTGCATGGGAAGGTGATGTTAGCCCAGCTACTTTTCATTTACTCAATACCACCAGCCACCTGCAAGACTCTTTGCTTGTTACTTCATGTCCAGCTCCATGAACCTGGCTTTCTTGTCTTTCCTCCCAGGGAGAACGTCACTATCTGGAGATCTTTAAGACTCTGCCTGATTTTAGAGCTAAACAGAAATCTGAACTGAGCCCTGACTGTCATTGTTTGCCCTATCTCAGCAGAGGACCTTGTCTCGTTTTGCTTACCAGGGAACATACAAAGTCACCGAATGGATTCAGTATCTGTACATATCACTGAGTACCACACCAGTTAACACTCTTAAGATAATAAAATTTATTTTGTCTGGTGTGATGGCACATGCCTGTAATCCCACCACTCAGGAGACTGAAGCAGGAGGATCACTGCAAGTTTGAGACCAGCCTGAATTGCACAGCAAAACCCTGTCTCAAAAAGCCAAAAACAAAGGTAAGAAAATTTTCAATATGTCCTGCAATCATGGAACTGCATAGGCTTGAGTGAGCACCAAGACTTGAGAAAGTTCTACTAGGAGAATTCTTAAGTGCTACAGGACAACTGTCTTAGGAACCATAATACCCTTTGTCTTCTCTGAGCAAACTCAGCTCCTTCCCAGCACATCTGAAGGAACTAGGAACTGAGAGACAATGGAATATCACTCATTATGGTGTCATGGGACACCTCTGAGGTGACAACAGTGAGGAAAAGGGGTATGCGTCCAGCTCAAAAGTTCCAGACCTCTCAACTTTAACGTGAAAATGCTCACCTAGCTGGGTATGGTGCCACATGCCTATAACCCCAGCACTCTAGGAGGCTGAGGCAGGAAGGTTGAAAGTGTAAGCCCATCCTGGATAACATAGCAACTTAGTGAAAATCGATCTCAAAATAAAAATTAAATAAATAAGAGGGCTGCAGATGTAGATCAATAGGAAGGCCCTGGGTTCAATCCTCAGTATCCCCGCAAAATCTGTTCATCACCACTTTCACACCTACTCCTTTTACAACACGGTTCCCATCCGACCTTTGCTAAGCTCCAGGGGACAAAGCAGCAAGGCAGCATAGCCTGCCTCCTGCCAACCTGGAATTCCTGCGGACTCTCCACTACAGAATTTCTTCACAACCCTATTTCCTAAGCTTTTCAGCCTCTTGACAAAGAACAGGAACTAGTTTTCCAAAGACTCCTTCCCACACATATGCATTCCATAATTACACAGATCAGGACACAAGGGGAAATATGCATGAAAATGGCTTGATTTGTGGAAATAATCATGCTTATTCTGGCTTAGCCACAGAGGACTGGCGCTTCCCCACAGACCCACTACTACCCCCTCAACCCTCCAACAACTTCCCTCAGGGCTTGCCGAAGCCCACAACTCCGGAACAACTTGAAGGCCCTTAAATCCTGGTCAGAGCACCAACTGGTTTCATATTAAGATTCAACCAAAGGCCTTGCAAGCCCCCGTCAAGCCTGACCATGCCTGCTGAGTTATTTTTGTGCGACATCAGCCGCCTCTTGGTGGAGCGATAGCTGAGTACAAAGGGGTTGTTCCCTGGGCTCTTATGAAGCAGCTTGATGTTTGTGTCCCACACATGCCATCTTGGAACTCCCCCTACTCGAGTGCAAGGTAGGGAAATACCTTGAGGGAAGCCCTTGAGAAAGTCTGCTGTGCATGGGATCAAGGTGAGGGAGGAGTGCATCCAGAACCTCTGCTGGCCTCAACCTCACAGTCCTAGCAAGAACACCTGTCCCCGTTGGCTGGTCAGTGCAAGGGGGAGGCTGTAAACAAGGCCAGGGATCCTGAGCATGACTGGCACATTTCCCTTAGTCTGTATCCAAATCCACAATCCTAGCCATGTGGAAACATCTCCCTAAGTTTCACAATGAAGAAGTAAATAGTAATCACTGGACACCAAGAAGGTCAATATCTACTAACTGTATAGCTCTGCACCTGCACTCAACTGGGGGCGGGGTTGAGGACAGGGGGTATATATAAAGCACAGTATTCACCCTAAGTCTCAGTAAGCATCAGAGTGATCATGATTTTAAACAGGAAACCCAGAAGCACAGCAACATTGAAGACCTGAGATGCCAACCTCACGCCTCCTTACTCAATTCCTTCCTGGTGCTTGCCACAATCTGAAATGAATACAAGCATCTACGTTTCCTTGTACAACCCCTTTGTACTCCCTGGCTGTTCCTTCTCCTCCCCAGACTCCAGGAAAGTACAAGCCCAGTCTGGAAGTTCCCAGGCCTGCTTCCTAGAAGGTGTTCAGTGTTCCTGGGGGTTGACGAACACCTGTACCCTTGGCCAGCCCGCTCTGAGACACCCTGTGCTCCCAAGAACTGAGCAGTGGACATGAAGCTACAGCAGCCATAGCAGGGCTGTGGTGGGGATACCAGGAAGACTGAGGGAGAAGCCAGAGAGCTGGGGATAATAAAACTCTGCCACTTCCTCAAGATGGTCCCTCATGTGACTGTTTACATGTTCCTTTTCCTGTAAGCATAGGGAATGAGGTGCCAATGTATGGTAAGATTCCTCAAATGCTGCTGGCTCTGAGTTTGCGATGTGCTCAGGTTGGAGGTAGCCCTTTCTTCCCACCTGCTCACCCCCACAGGGCATAGCCAGAGGGTTCCAGCAGCCCCCTCACCCACCACAGGCTCTGAGCATCTCCAGAGCTCCAGCTGTGCATTCCTGTGTCACAGCCCCTATCTTATCACCCTGTTCTTTCCCTACCACCTCCACCTTCCCTGTCCCCAACTGACGTCCCTGACTATCTGGGCCCTTATCACCGTGGATAGCTGGCTATTCTTAGTACTACATTTTCCCCTAATGGTTATGTCCTCACCACTCCCCATCCGGGCCTCCTTGAGGCATGACCCAGGCTAGGCCAGAGGCATCCACTATATATGTAGCTTCAGCATAAAGTTGTCAAGGTGACAAGGACATCAGAGACCCTCTAGGCAAACCAGGCCCCCAGAAGGAAAAATATGACTGCCACTGAGGTAGCACTTGAAACCCAACAATCACCTTGCTTTCCTTCTGTTATGGTTTGAATCTGTCATCAAGCGGCCATGGGGCAGGCTTTTAGGGTTTGACTGCTTGTGGGTGTGACAGCTACACCCACCCTGGGGTGGATAGTTTGCATATGTAAGGGAGAGAAAAAGGGTGCTTGAGGCCATTCCTCCTCCATTCCTGCCCTGGTGTGTGTTTTTTTTTTTTGTTGCTTTTGCTGTGTTCTGCCGCCATGAGCTGTGCCACTCTGCCTTGTAATCTGCCAAGTCTGGACTGAAACCTCCACAAACTGTAAGCAAAATAAACCTTTCCTTCCTTAATTTTGGGCGTCAGGTATTTTGTCCCAGCAATGAGAGAAAAGTAACCAAGACACCTTCCTATTCCAAGGAGCCTCTTCATGCCTCTGTAGACTGGGAAAGGACAGCCTGGGGGAGCCTGGGTTCCGCTCACCTGTCTTTCTGAGGAAAAGACCTGTCCTCGGCCTTCAGACTGCAAATCATCAGAGGTATTTTAGCATTCAGACTTAGTAAGTGTCTCCATTTCTGCAGGGTGTCCAGTGAAGACCCCTTGCCACAGGCAGTGCTTACGTGTCAGGTACCTAGAGTCGTTTCCCGCCCTTCCTGAAGCAGGAGAGCACCAAGGTTTCACAAGAGTAGGATGTTAAATAAGACTAGCATGTCTTAGAGGACAAGGTCACACTCATTTAGTAACACAAACGTCAGCACTTCTGTACTTCTAGGATGCTGCATGTGCGCCCACATTTCACATGTGCTCTTAACCAATCCTCACGACAGTGCTATGAGAAAGCAACAGTGTTTTCTTGTTTCATAAACTGAGCCAACTGAGGACAGAAAGGTCATGTGACCTTCCCTCTAAGCCAAGGAGCTGGGATTTGAGTCCCTGCTATCGGAGCTCAAAGTCTTTGCCCCTGAGTTCCCATACTACCTCATGGCCTCCTCCAGAGATGATGCTAGCTGGAGCAGACAGTTTATCTGAATTACTAGGAGAGGAGTAGAAAAGTGAAATGAAAGCCAAGGGGGACTCTTCAGTCTCATAAGACAAAAGTGAAGGGAAGGAAGCTTGCCCCCTTGCTTCCCTAGAATCATCACCAAAAAATGCAAGGTCTTCCCCTATCTAAAGAGCTGGACTTTTGCTGCTCAGCAGGAGTGGTCAGGTCTGGGAAAACCAGCCTAAGTATCCAAACACATGCAGGGATTCATCCAAGACTGGAAAACACATTTGCCCATTTTAAGTGAAGCCTGGACCTGTGGGACATCCTAGGATTCTCCCTCTCCCTGGGGTAACACAGACTGAAGGAGTCCCACCCCAACCAGGGGTGTAGACAGCTTTCTGCCCATTTCTTTGGCAATGTCAAGATTATATGAAATTGCATGGGGTCAGGGAGGACAGCAAAGAGGGAAAATAGCACACAAGTGAAGAGGGCTGGGAAGGCAGACTCGTGGCACACAAGGGACCATATTATCTACCCTGAGAACTAGCTCTAAGTTTATGGTTTATAACAGAGATCAGATCCAACCTCAGACATGGTCTGAATAGGTAAGATGTATCTATGTATGATGAGAGAGGAAGAAAAATCTGAGGTTACTATGATTTAGAAGGATTTATGTTAGAGAAGAAAAAAGCCACATCTCTCTCACAGTCTTCATGGTTGATACCCAACTAAGCCAAGACAAGAGCTCTGATCATTCTAAACACAGCATTCCAGAACTCTGGTATTGGTCAATAAGCACTGGCCCTTAGAATAAGACATACTTGGGATCCTTGGCTTAAATCAGTGTATGGGCTGGGTGTGATGGCACATACCTGTAACCCCAGCACTCAGGAGGTTGAGGCAGGAAGACTGCCATGAGCTCGAGGCCAGCCTGGACTACATACATGAGTTCAAGGCCATCCTGCACTACATAGTAAGACCCTATCTCAAAAAAATAAAAATAAAAAAACTCTAAAAAATAAAAAAAAAAAATCAACGTATGGATGATAAATCTCTCATGGATATTTAGTGAGCCTAGCCACCTTTTCCCACTATCCCCCTTGCCTGACACAGCAATGAACTACAAGATCTCCCAGCATGGACCCAAGTGGCCCTGTACCTTCTGTGCCAACTCCTGGTTCTCACGCCAAAGCACTGCTGAAGGCAGCCCAGGTCATAGTCTCAGCCCTGCCCAAGCCCCTTCTGGGCCATGATCACAAGAAGGAGCCATAAACATTGTTGCTTGTTTTCCTTTAAAGTACTAAGATCGATGTCTTTCCATTTGTTTTGCCTAAAATCATCCCACCACTTTTTATATTTCTACTTTGCTTTTATTTAAAAGGTTTTAAATACCCGTTGGTAGTTTGCCTCTGTGTATGAGGATTAGAGAAAGAATGGTGTTAAAAGTCCCCTGGCTTAGTCACTTTTCTCATTATTGAGACAAAACATCTGGCACCCAAAGTTAAAGGAGGAAAAGTTTATCATAGCTCACAATTTGTAGAGGCTTCAGTCCATAGTTGGCTGCTCCAAGGCAGAGTGGCATGGCAGAGGGGCATCACAGAGGAGAAACTGTCCATGGCTGACAAAAGGCAGCAAAGCAGCAAGCAACAACAGCCTCCCTCTTTCTGTCCTTTATATTCCATTCAGGCTATTCACCCTCAAGGTGGGTAGCACTCACACCTAGTATGGGGCACCCTTAATCCCAGCATCACACAACCTAGATCCAGCCACCTCTGAAAAGCCCCACCTATGAGTGAAAGAGGTTTTAGCAGGACACCTACACACAAGCTACAACAACCACTATCTCTGTATGTATTTGAGGCCCTAAGGTACTAACAGGAGGAACAGGAGGAGAGGAGAGACAAGGGGAGACAAATAAGGCTGAGAGATGGACCCTTTTTTCTTGTGTCCACTGAAGCCAAGCCACGGGCCTCCTCTTCCACCTCCTCCTGCGTCCTCCTGTCTCTACCATTCGCTAGGGATCCATCCACGTCTCTCTCCAGGCCTTCTGTCCCTGGCACTACCTCTCTCTCTCCACTTGCACACAGATCATTTCCACTCCTACAAGTTATCACACTGGCAGTCACTAAAGGAAAAGAAACGCAATGTCTCCTAAGTGTCAGTTGATGGAATTTTCATCCCCTTGACCCAAGTTTCCCTGGCTGGGTCTGATTCACTCAGAAGAAGCCGATCTGTCCCTGGCCTGAGCCTCCTGGGTCCTGGATCCAGGCTGCACATGGCACCCCCTGCATAGTGCACATGAAGCTTCCAGAAATGTCCAGAGATCAGCCTTCCCATGAATCTCTAGTAGCAGTAAGTGTTTTCTGGGAGAATTTTAAGGGTAAAATGTCCTTAGGAACCGTTTGAACGTTATTAATGAAAGGAATGTTTATTGCTCTAACTGACTTGTCCTTTGCTAATCCTTTCCCCAGATATCTTTTATCAGAGAGGTACACAGTTCATTTCTTTGACACGTCAGTATTGACATAATCATCTGAAAACTTAAGTACAGTGGCATGTTTCCCAAAAGAATTATCAACCTGGCCACAGATATGCTCCACATCAAATACCAGGAATTAGAAATGTGAGGCTCTTCTGAGAAAATAAAACTAAAGCTGGTTTTCTCCTATTTAATCTCTTTGCAAAAACTTCCTGCTCTATCTTTGAAAGATAACATGGCCATTGAGACTATGGATTTCCTTTTAGCTTAAAAACCTATTTTCTGAGCAACCTGTATGTCTCTGACTATTTTGTCAACAAACAGGGACCCAAGGGAAAAATACTCTTCTAAAAAAAATGTAATATTTATCCATTTCTGAAGCACTTTTGATAAATGATTGGAATATAATTTCTCCAATTTCCAGGGTCTTCTACACTTATGAGCATCAAAAACTCACTGAAAAAAGTTTTATTCTGGCAAATAAATTGGCACCTGAGCTAAAAGCTTGTCCCAGTAGACAAGGCTATCAAAAAGGAATTCTTAAGTAATCAATTTTAACTGAACAAAGACCATGAAAATGTAAGATAGCCACCTAACTACTTTGGATTTCACTAAAATTTATAACTCACTGTGTTAATTTCTGGAAATAAGAGTTCCCATTAACAAAGTTGTAAATATACATTAAAATCTAGAAATCAGGCAAATCAGACTTACAATAAAGAAGGGACCAATGGGAAAGTTACTGTTTATTGCTGTCCTTAAACTACTGGGAAAGTTCTAGGATGTGAAGTACTTTGATATACCTTCAGCCGTCTAGTATATCAAAGTTCAGAGAACTGAAACAAGGTAGTTTGGAGAGAAGTCTGTTTACTCATATCCATAGTAGTTCTACTAAGCGGCAGAAGGTACGGTATATCTCCATTATTCTACATCACCTGGCCAACAAGCATTCCAAGTGAACACATAGGCCAGAGGATAAAGAAAAGTTAAGGCAGCCCAGGACTTTCTACAGAAAAATGAGAAAGCAGTTTTAATAAAAAAAGGTTTGTTTAAAATCATCCAAAAATTACAACTACTTTCACATTTGCATACTATTCTATAGTGGATAATACATTCTGCAATGGATCTTTAAGATTTTCTTGTCCAACTTGATTTTATTGAAAAGAAATGAAAACCTCAAGCTTAGAAGGGACTGGCTCAGGATCACAGTAACTGTGACAGATCCATGACTAAGGCAGAGGCCTTCCAACTCCCGGTGCTGTACTCTTTCCACTACATCACCCCTTCCTCATTGGAAATCTGCTTTATCTTACAAAACAGACAGGCACAACACCAATTCTGCAAGGCAAACTACCTACATTCCAAAAACTTATTAGTAAGTTAGTTATTTGAAGTGAAAGAGAAATTTCCCTGTGAAAATAATGTTTCCTGTGTTGGAGAGATTCCCAGTCTAGCCCAAAAAAGAAAATTTAGATACTCTGAGAAGCACGGGTGGGTAATCTTCGCACTCTCTCAGAGAGTTCCTATGTCCTCCTCTACATAACTGAGGTTCAGTGCTGGGCAACACACTCCTGGGTGAAGTCACTGTCAAACCACAAGGGCAAAGTGAGTGAATCCAAAGACTTGGGAATAAGACCAGCCTGAGTCAAAGTTCAGGTTCACCCAACATTCACAGATAGTAATCAACTTCATTCTCCCAGTAAAAATCTATTGGAAAAAGAAGATCAAGGGATGAAGGAAATCTTCTATCTGTGTGCCTGCACTGTTAGTGTTTCTCTTGACCCTTAGAAACAGGTGGAGAGAGAGGAGGAGTAAGCAGATACTGGCTGTCTCCTGGAGGAAGAAGGCAGCCTCAAAGTCACGCCTGGGAGTGAAAGGAAAGCAAGTGGTCAGCTTTGTCCCTGCTTTGAGCTTCACAGGCACTGCTCTATTAACTTCTCATTAAACCTTTTGACACCAACCTTAATGACTTGATCTGACCCATTAGAAAATGATGCTCAGAGAGAGGTTTAGCGAGTTGTCTGAGATTACACAGTAATCAATAGGGGAATTAGGATTCAAAGTGACAGCTGAGAGATCTCATGGCAGAAATGGAACACGTGCTCTTGCAGTGTGATCCATAGCTTGCTGGGGCCCTGTGGAAAACAGCTTATAGTAATGCTTCACGGGAAAATGACCTCCAGGGTAACATGTAACACACTGATTACACTAATGTCTCACATATGTATACTGACCTGTGACTTACAAAACCTCTGTTTAAATATACTCTTGGATTATAATCCAAAGTAGAAAATAACATCAACATGTCTATACTGATATGAATAAGTGACTCGATAACAATACCAGCAAAACAGACAAATCTCCCCATCTCCCCTCAAGGTGGAGACACATAACTAACTACGCCTTTGAATCTGGGCTGCATATAGTGACTTCCTCCCCAGGAAGCAGTACGAAGAAGAGACAAAGAAAGCAGCTTCACAGTGGAGAAACCTGCTCAACCCTCCACTGGCCTGATGTTCCAGGTTATATCAACACTGGTAAACCATGTGGGCAACATACACCCTTGACATGATGTGACAGCGATGGCATTTTACCTCCTGGTCTCCCACCTGCAACCCTATTCTAAGTGTGAGAAAAATCCCAACTGAAGGTTATTCTGCAAAATACCCAACTAGTACTGCTCAGAATCAAGATCATCAAAATCATCAAAGTAAGTCTGAAACACTGTCATAGCCAAAGCAGCCTAAGGAGATAGGTCAACTAAATGTAATGTGGTGTACTAGATGGATTCTGAAGCAGGAAAATGACTTTAGATTAAAAAAATGAGGAGGATATGGGTAAAGTATGGAACTTTAGGTAACATCAGTTGTGACCAAAGTTTATCAATATAAGCTCTTGATAATAAAAATAACTGAGTAGATGTATAAGAAAACTCCCTACACTACCCTTGCAATTTTTCTGTAAGTTTAAGAGTATTGTACAGTTAAGTTCACTTTGTAAAATGTATAAAACAGGGGCTGGGGATTTAGCTCAGTGGCACAGTGCCTGCCTGGCAAGCGCAAGGTCATGAGTTTGATTCCTGGTACCAGAAAAAAACAAAAAACAAAACAAAACAAAAAAGAGTAAAATGTATAAAACAAAACACGTCGCTTGTATACTTGCTCGTTTCACAACCTCCCTTCCTCTCTTCCCCCTTCAAGGATTGAGGACTAGAAAAGTTGGCTGAAATCTTTCTCCTGCACTGTAGGGCCATCTGTGAAGACGTGAGCACTCTGCATGATGAAGGTTTGATGGGAAGACACATTGGCAACTATAGACTAAGTCTCCACAAAGGCAGCCCAGTCAAAAAAGCAATTCACCTAACTCCAAGTTCTGGGTATGCACAGGAGTTCATTGATCAAGTTTTCCTGTAATTCTCTTCATCATGCTCAGCACTCTACAGTCACATGTCACTTAATGGGAGACATACCTTCTGGAGCCGCAGCTATAGTGATTCTGTTGTGCAGACATCATTGACTGTACTTGCAAAAACCTAGATTGGACAGATCATTCACTGAAAATGGCCTCTTGATACCATCAAAAGATACTGTAAATATAAGACGTATCATTATCACTGCGGTAACACACCTTATTGTCTCACAGTAAACTTTGCTTTTATATGTAGAAGTAAACTTTTAAAAACTGGCACCAACATCACCACAAACATGTGTGTAATGTGTTGTGTTGTGATGTGATGTCACTAGGTGAGACAAATTTTTCAATTCCATTATAATCCTATGGCACCACCATCATATACATACTCCTGTGTTGGTCAAGATGTGCTTATGTAAAGATGGCTGTACTTATGCCTCGCCCTCACTGTGTGGTTGGCCACTTTATCCTGGCCTATCTGGTTGGCACTCCCGTGAATGAGTTACTTCTTTCCCCAACTAAACTGCAAACTCCTCTTTAAGGGTAATGATATCTTTTGTCTTAGGCTAGATGCTGCTCCCCAAAGGGAAGGAAACAGAGTTTACATAGAAATGCTGCCTACAGACACAGGCAGGAGAGAACAGGTGAAAGAGAGAAAGTGCAGAAAGGACAAGGACCTAAAGAAGAACCTTCCCACAAAGCAGATGTCTTAAACGGCCAAGGGACTGTCACTCAACTCCAGACTGCTGAGAGCACTGCCATGAAAGCTACCACTAGGGAAAGTCAGGGTCAGAGCAAGTGGCAGTGTAGCCAAGAAAAGCTTAGCAATAGCACAAATATTCCCAAATGTGAAAGGATACATGACTGAAGTCACAGTGCAGCTCAACACAGGTGGAGTTCCACAGAGACCTTTTTTTACAAGGTGGAAAGTACTGAAATATATTTGAAGATTTAAAAAAGAAGGTGGTAAGAAAGAGTCATAAAATCTAGTTTAGCCAAGATGGTTCAACTGAGCTACTTGTAGATTTCATGGGGAAAATATTTGAATTTTCCATACAAACACTCAATAAATGATTGTGCTTTGTTAAAACATTTGAGGCTGCCCTGTTTCCCTTCACTGCAACAAAAAGGTCAAGAGACTAATGCAGGGGCAGAGAAAAGGCCCTCAACAGAAGTGAGCAATTATTTTAATGTAGAGACACTGCCATCCTTGATTCCAATTTCCACATCTCTGCAGCAGCCCTTAATGTGGGGTTACACACATAAAGGTCAGGGGTGGACATATGGTGGGAAGTACATACCACCACACAGCGTTTTTCAATAACCATTCAGATTTCTTTTGTTTTACTCCAGGGGACAAGGAGATGAAGCAGACACCCAAACAAAAGCAACCTGTGACAACCCCAAGCTTACCCTTCTCACCTCTTCTGCTCACCCTCATTTTGGATACATCCCCCACCTACTCTGCTTTCTCACTTCACGAGTCATTCTTGTGAGCTTGTATATTTCCTCTGAACACTCAGATACTTCCAGAGGGAACCTGGATTGACCACTGGCACCTCACTAGCTATTATTTCAATCCATTCTCTTGGCTTTAATCCAGAACATTATGGTACAGGTGCATAGGTGCAAGGGTAGGCCAGAAAGTTCAGCAACCTACCTATTCTTGTTTCTACCTCCTTTTTTCTCTACCTGTTTACAGATTCCCAAATTCTCATGGTTAGGGGCTCCAGAACCTACCATTCAGTGTAGCTTAAGGCTTTCCAGATCACCTAAATGTTAAGAATGTTTAAGCTACGAATGAAATAAATAGCACATAGATTATGAGGCTACAAACTGTAGACCTTTGCCTGCTATACACTATATGATGAAGCTGAAACACAAGCCTGCCTTCTGCTATTTCCAGGCGGTGACTTCCTGAGCTATGTTAACTCTCCTAAGCTCTGGGGAATCTCCTAGAGAAACCAAAAAAGAACAGGTACTGACTCAGAGAAAAACACTTGCAGTTCAGCAAACCCATGGCTATTCACCCACTCCAGCTGCCACTGTGGTTTCTTTATCTCATCCTCTGGAGAAAGACTGTCAAACTCTTTGGAATTGGTTTCAGCTCTACCAATAATAGCAAATTACAACAGCTGCTCCCTTTTTTTTCCTTTTTTGAAGACTGCCTTTTTATTGCTGGATTCAGATACCTTTAGTGTGTGAGTTTAAGCCAAAATTCTGGCAAAAACCAGATGTTCTTTACAGAAGCTTATGTTTACTGCATAGTTTTTGACCACATCTAAAGATGCTCTTTCCAGTGAACCACCTACCAATGCAGACAGCTACAGACTGCACTGGAAGGGCACACAACAGCCCATCACTGGATGACTGCATGCACATAAAAATGAAAGTCCAATATCAAACTAGTCCTCAAAGGCATTTGAGGTCCATATCAAGATCTCCTGACCAGGCATCAACACACAGCAAAACATCTTCAATGCTTTCTGCACCTGTCTCTTTCACCAAATTCACATGCATTTTGACAGCTATTCCCTTAAAACTACTTTACTCCCAAAACATTCTGACCCTTTCACTTTATTTCCTAATTCCCAACCTGCTAGAACTCAACTGTAGCAACATGTTCTATCCAGCCCATCTCCTTCTTTCCAATCCTTCCCTTACTATCTCAAAAAACCAACATGCAGGTGCAAAATATAATCCTCCTTTCAAGGTGAATACTTGTACACCAGTGCTTTTCTTCTGACTCATACTGGTCAGTACTAAATAGTATTATGTCAGGTTTCCCCATGACAGAGGGAAGATGATGGTCCCCGTTTTGTGGTTCCACTGCTTGTGGTTGAGCAAGAGCTGAGGTGTGTACAGCAGGATTCTCTGCAAAGCTTGGTGCAGACCTGGGAACTCGGTGCAGAGAAACAGAAATGGATCCCTCTGTGACCTCATACTGACAGGATCACCCTGTTCTGCCCCTTCCAGTAGCCTCCAAGAACACAGAAGGCCTTGGTGAGCAGTTTAAAAACTACAAGCTAAATAATTTTTACAGCCTGACTTTCTATTCCATTCTTACCCATGATATAGGAATCCACATCATTTTAGATTTCTTCTCAAAGTATTTCTAATGCCTTACATTCAACTGGTCCTTCCTTCTTCTGTCTCCCAGGAAGAGAAGAAAAACCATCAGCATATCCAGCCTGAAAACCCCTGAGCTGGTGTGGCTGATAAACTCCAGTTCCCTGGGCACTCACCTCATTTGTTGGAAATTTACTCTGTTCTGATCACTGTCACAAGTTGATTTGTCACAGACAATCCAAGGCCATGCAAAGATAGAAAAGCATGCATAGCTAAGGGATTTCTTGGAGGCCCACAGTTAATTATAATTGCACTAGAAGCCAGAGCTGGGCTCACCTGTCACCGTTCACTGCTCAGGACAAAAGGAGTTCAACAGGAACAGAAGCTCATTAACTCCACAGGGGGCCTGGAAAACACTGGAAAAGTACAGGGCCCTCAGGGAAGGCTGATCTGAATGCCAGGGCACACGCAAGTGCACATCCAGGGTGCACATGATCTTCATGTATTTACATGCAGAGCTTTAGCATTGGGGGCAACACCCTTGAGATGGTCAGGTAGCTCCAACCATTAACACGGTACCTGGAGAGGGACAGGGAGGAAGAGGAAGGGAGACACAAACTCCAGATGGAAAGAGATCAGTTTGCCATTCTGCTGAAGGTCACAGCCCAGTCTGTTTATATCTTCTCTCCATATGGTAGCTGCAGCCAGACTCCAGGTATGTGCATTAAAGGCTTAAATGTGTGCTCCAGTAACTGCCGACTCATCATGGAGCCCAAGGACAGCAGGACTGGCAACATGGTTCCTATATTCAAATATTTTTAAAAATTTTGTGCTGTATTAAATACATTTATTTACCTCTGATATATAAACAGCCTTTTTTAAAATGGAAGTTTAGCCAGTATTGTCAGTGCCTAAGTGGAAAACACATCTCTTAATAAAACTGTATTAATGTTTTCACCCAAAAGAATTGTAGTAGTTACATCACATGGATGTGATCAAAGCAAATGAGTGAAATGTTGAAAATTATGCAAATTATGAAATGTTGAAAATGTTTCCCTCTTACTCCTCCCACCTCACCCCAGAATACTTCCCTAGCAATTTTAACTGTTCTTATTTTCCCCATTGAGAGCAAACTCTCTATTCCAATATGTTCTTCCTAGGATCAAGGCTGCTGAGGCTGGACATGGTAGCACCAAGGGTAGCAGGCAGGGACAATTCCCACTCCCAGCTCTGCAGACAGGTATGCTGACTGCAAAGCATCCACTGGGGAATCAATGATGAGCAGAAGTGACTTAGAGCTGGACAGAGCAGACCAGATGTGTGCACTCAATTTCAGTTTCAGAAATGTTACTGAAACTCTTGGCATGCTGTCATCTCCTCTTTAGCTTTGTTCAATGCTATGGTCTGTGTCTTTGTTTCTTGCAGAAGTGAATGCCACATTGGTAGGTTTGTAAATTCACAGTGCAAACCTCCAAAGGGCTGAAGAACATGAAGTGAGGTCTTTCTGAACACTGTAAGAGGGCAGGTCTGAGAACAGAAGGGCTGCTGCAGAGTGTCTAGTCAGATGTGAAATACACACTGCCATGCCAGAGGACCAACTGTTCCTCAGTCCTAAAACCAAAAAGGGGTGTGGGGAGATGGAGAAAGGTTGGAGGGGTGAGCTTCTGAATGGAAGTCTACAAGAAAAAATCTGAATGATGAAATTTTGCATCCAAAAAATGTAGAATAACTTTTTTTAGCTTTATCAAAGTTCATGCTTTAAAACAACACAGAAAAGCTACACACGTGAACAATAAGGGAATTATCAATTCCACAAAAACAAAGTCTATAAGAAAGGAGATCTCACTGTCCCCTATGTAGCTTAACTAAGCAATACTGAAGCAACTGTAACAAGGTAAATGCCAGATATGCTGCACTTCACAACAATAACAAAAGGCACTGCAACCATGAGAGGGTACCTGTGTGGTATCCGTGTGTATCTGTCTGTGTACAAGCTATGCATCCATACCTGTGTGTGAGTATGTGTCTCTCTGAGTGCATACATGTGTCCGCCTCTCTCTGTGCCTGTATGTGTATGTATGTGCTCATGTGTGTGCACCTTGTAGGGAATGTTACAGAAAAGAACAAATTCTCATCTTTCATTCCAGGAAGTAAAAAGAAAATATCTAAAAGTAAAAGATCAATATACAGCAAGATGACAAATTATGTAGAACGATAAAAACAAACCATGAGATTCAGCTTGGAGAGTGGCTATTTCTTGGGAATGAGAACTGAGAGTGGACAGGGTGGGGCTGGGGCAAGGCCTGGTGTTTTTCAATGACTTTAAGCTTAGGTTAATGAAAACAAATCAGATTCATAAATAAGAATGTAAATAAACGAAGTCACTGAGTGGTCACAAATACTACAGTAAAGCCATGAAGAAAAGTTATTTCCAAATGCTTTTAATGAGAAAGGATTTATATTCTACGACTTTTAAAAAACCTATTAATTTTAATCAAGCTCATTACTATTCCCAAGTAGTGCGTGAATTTTGATGATTAAATAAGACTTTGTCTTTTGTTTGACACTTTTTTCTCCTACTAGATTTCACTGGTGCACAGAGATCAGAGCAGTGTTGCAGGTCGTGACTAGTGACAGAATTACTAACATTACTTAGCATTCCTGTGCCAGAAAGCATGCATGTGTATTCTCCTCCTCCAAGTCTTACAGGGAATACCCACTTTATAAATAAGAAAATTGGGTGTCTCCGTCTCCCAGGAGCCTGTTGCCCCTAGGAGTTCTTTTCAGAGTCAGTGTAGCCAGTCTTGACTTCACAAGAGCCTGCCCCAACTGTGAAAATGAAACAGAATGTACTGGATTCCTGGCAGCTGAAAAATACATATATAATTAGTGAAAGCTCATTGTCATAAAAGATCTTTGCCCCTGCCAACATGAACACTCCCTACAAACTCTTCTGATACCTATGAAAGTTGAAGAACAAAGATTAGGGGCCTGGGAAGGCAGGTGATATCCTCAGAAGTTGCTTGCAAGTCTAGGATGGTTTCAAAGCAAAGAAAGAGAGAAAAGAGAAAAGAGAAGAGAAGAGAAGCCTGAAAAATCTGCCAAACACATCCCTCAGAAGATCCGCTCCAGTGAGCTGGGTGGGGCTGAGGTACAGTCATTTTTTCAATTCTCCAAGGCAATTCTAAGGTATAGCTGGCATTGATAACAATGACCTTAAAGGAAAAGATAAAGAGCCCAACAATTAGGAATTCAGACAATGCACTTAATTGCAGCTTTTAACTCAGCATTCAAAAATATGGTATTATTTGTTCTAATAAAGAGCAGTATTTTTATGAATAAACTAAAGAAGGATGGATGGGATCTGAATCACAAACAAGCACAAGTCAGAGGCAGAGTAAAATCTTCAAGGCACCAAGAAATGGATGTTCAGCAGGGTGAAAAATCGTTCCTGTCCCTCCAGCTACCTGATTCCTTTCCTCAGTGGAAAGCAACCAGTTTCTGCATCAGAAATGCATTTAAATGTTCCTACAAGTTTGAAATTTGATTTTATTTATCCTAACAACAGCCTTTTTCCAAGTTGCTACACTAAAAATAATTTTAATGACTGTATGATACTCTGTGAAGTCGATTTGCTTAAGCATTAGATTTATTTTAGATTGTCATTCTAAATAATGTTGCATTTAGCTGTCTTGACGTGTTGGCTAGCTCTGGTCAGATTTTGAAGTATTCTGTGAGGTTGAAACTCCCTGTCTCCACTATTCCTTTTGATGACTGTATTAAAAGTGAAGAAAAACATACTGTCCCCACTGCTAAAAGCCCGAAGTCTATACCAACCTTGCCACCCTGTTGGAAAAGACCAGCTCCATGTGGAAAAGACAAAGCCCTACAAATTAGGCGGAGTCACGCTGATGACATCATTTGTCACACACCAAGACCCAATACAACATGATTAACTACTAAGTCAGGTGGATGATACATCTTTAGAATTACTCCAGCCTGGGTCACTGAAACGCATGCTCACACCCTCGAGTATCTACAAGAACACAGCATTGATCCACAGGGTTAATGTGCTCCATCCAGAACATCATTTTTATCCAAAGAGCTGAGGAATGAGATGATACATTTACATTCATCATAGAATATAAAGTGAAGGGCACAGTCTGAATGAGTTCCCAATAACATCTTTAAAAAAAAGAGGAAGGACTGCAACTCTTTGGCAGAGGTAGGCAGCTAGGTCCTTGGCCTACGTCTTTGGCCCAACTCTTCTTAAAAGTACAGGTTTACTATGAGGAATGCTGCCACACAGTATGCAGTCCTTTCCTCTGAGCTGTAAAGATGCAGTGGCCTCTTTACAAAGGCGAGTGCATGGTACTATCTGAAAACACCTTTGATGTGATCATTGAGGCTAAGGTCTCAGGGCTTCCTGCCATCCTTTACACTTCTCCAGAAAGAGCCCTGCGAGGGGCCCTCTGCTCTCCCCACTTCCACAGAAGTCAATCTCCTTCATGCTCACTCCCTGGAGAAGTTTCTGTTCAGGGAGGCAGAAGTCCACAAATACATGAATAGGGCAACCCACTCAGGGTCCCTCCTGTCTCTCAGGAACTACTCCTATCCCCAAATAAACCTTTCCTATTCTTTTGGTCTTTTTGAGACAGGGTCTCACTATGCAGGTCAGGCTAGCCTTGAGCTCACTTTGTAGCCCAGGCTGGTCTCAAACTCACAACAATCCTCCTGCCTCAGCCTCCTGAGTGCTGGGATGACAGGTGTGCACCCCCACGCTCAGCACCTTTCCTATTCTTAACCTCCTTTGTCCTTTGGAATTCATTCTTCAATTTCAGGGACACAAACTTAGCACGTCTAACATTTAGCAGGTTGGAAGTTACATGTCTTCTATATCATTTTGGAGCTCCAACTGAGACCTTTGGAAGGAGCTTGTGCTCTTGGGTGTGTCTAAGGCTGGAGGACAAGTTTTGGAAGTTTACCTCTGCTATGGATGGTTGTTACTGTCTGCAAGTGAGAGGAAATTCAATGTCAATGTCCCTTACTTTGGAGTATTTTTAAGCACTGGAAGTTGTTCGACCCTCACACTCTGAGGAAGAGCTGTTTAATATTTTTTTTTTCCATCCATGAATGGCCTGCCTATCCCTTAAAGGAAAAATGGAAAAATGGAATGCAGAGGTTTTCTTGATCAAAGATTTTAACGTATGTGTGCATGTGAGTGTGTATGTGTGGGGGGTCTTAAAAAGTGTTAGCTGTTATGATGAGGCATCTAAACTAAGTGATTTTGGCTATAACTAAAATGTTAACTTTTCTATGTCTAAAACAATATGATTTTCTAAAAATATTGAGATGCTCTTGGTTAAACTTGCAAAACTAGATTTAAAAACAAAGGTTCTATATTTTACTAAAATAAGTTTCTTGTGTTCTCATTGTTAGGTTTTTGGTTAGTAAAAAGTGAGCTTTAAGAATTAAAGAGTATTTGAATGTTAACCTACGAAATGTTTATACTAATCAGTTTGTGATTGGTTAAATAACTATTATCTCGGTTTATGACATAACATATTTGGAGATATATGTATGTATACATCTAAAAGCAAGCTATACTATGAATCTAAGCTTTAAAGTTTATATATTCAGACAACATGGGCTTAATACAAAGTAACAATATGTGCTCTCTTTAGTAAAATGTATGTTTAGACCTTAAAAAATATAATGATCAAAATTGGACATCTCTTTAAATTCAACATTTTATTGCTTCTCGGCCTTTTGGCTAAGATCAAATGTAAATTCAACATTTTGATTTCTGACATTTAAATTCTGATATTTAAACTTGCTCTACATCTGTTGGCTTTGATTAAACAAGCATTTAGTTATCAAATAAATGAGATATACTTTTGTATCAGGTAATAAGTCTAGGTATAGTCATTAACACTGTTTCATGAACTTCTCAGAGCTGTACAGAGGTCCTTAACTCTTATTAACATAGTGACACCTTACAAACATGTTAAAGGATTCTAAAATCTGTCTTAAGAGTAGAAATTAAACATGTAAAGATTTTCATATAGCTGTGATACCAATTATTGCTAACCTCATGGTATATTAAATTATATATATTTTCCAAGTGTACAGGCCTTCTTTAAAGATGCAAAACTGAAAAACGCCATCCTGGTAACTTCCATCTGAAGTTGTTTATGATGACAAACTTTTTTAGGCTCAAGCATCTGGCTTTCCCTTGTGTTCCAGCTATCTGTGATGAATTGTTTGTGCCAATCCAATACGACAGTTTGTGTCAGCCAGATGATGCAGATACATATTCAAGCCTGTGCTTGTGCAATTGTTATGTAATTGTATTATACCAGTTAGAGATACCTAAACACTGTACAGTCCAGACAATGTCTAATGTTTGGAAATTAGGCATAAATAATCTGTAAAGTACATCTATAAACAAATATATTCCACTTAAATGTCACTCTGGTAACAGAAAATGGTTCAAAGATAATAAATTAGGTAAAAGTTCCTTATGTCATAAAGATAACTGCCTAAAAAGTTATTCTATACTAAAATGGATATTTACATGTGTTTCAGAGATAATGTCATCGTGATTGTCATGCTAAATGCTATGCTGCCCTTGATCTTGAACATTCTTTATAAAACTTTTATGTGGGGCTGGGGATTTAGCTCAGCGGCAAAGCGCCTGCCTGGCAAGCGCAAGGTCGTGAGTTCGGTTCCCGGTACCGGAGAAAAACCAAAAAA
>NW_004955402.1:22945121-22977984 GCF_000276665.1 Chinchilla lanigera | reverse complement strand
GGGGCTGGTGGTTTAGCTCAGCGGCAAAGCACCTGTCTGGCAAGTGCAACGTCATGAGTTCGGTTCCCAGTACAGGAGAAAAACCAAAAAAAAAAAAAGAATTTGACTTCTAAGATGAGCATGATTGGTAAAAATAACAGTTCCCTGTTCATATTATATATTTCAACTGTTTTCCTGGGTGTTCAACAAATGAAGTTTGGAGACCAGAGCTAGAAAGATAATAGGGCTAAGAGGACAGTTAATATTTTGGCCCCAGCTCTCCAAGGTCAACAAAGACCCAGGACATGAGCAGAGCTTTCTACAGGTTCCTACAACTTTGGTGAGTTCCCCCAACTTCCTGAGCAGAGAAGACTGTGGGACCCCAGAGAACAGGAGTCAACCAATGTACAGTGTGCTACAGAGGATCATTAGCGATACTGGAGATCTAAATGCTTCCCATGCTTCTATAGGAAGCCACATGGTCAAGCAAGGCCAGGACCCATGCTGGCAGCTGACACAGACAGAAGACCTGAAAGGCTCCAAAAGTAATGCGTAAAGAGCCTTAACTGAACTTGATAGATAGAAAGACGTTAATTTTGATTAACACAGGTCTCACCTTTAACTTGGTCTTAAACATTCAACAGGAAAGTATAATTAAAGAATATATAAAGGTAACTATATTAATATAGTAATAAAGGTTAGCTACAGAAAGAGGGTTCCAATCACTGACTCCTGCTGGCAGTTTCCAGCTATACCTGCAGCTCACCACTGTTATGGTTCAATGAGACTAGAAAATTACAGTGGAAGCTATAAACGCACAGCAAGAGTCTTTAAATCCCTTAGCTAAAACTGTCCTTCAAAACCACTGAACTCCCCATCTTACAGGTAACACTTGAGAGACTTGTGCACTAATAAATGAAATTTGTTGTCTTTAGATACATAATTAGATCTGGTGAGAAAAATCCTAAAAGATATATTAGACTTATAGATAACCTCTATTAATAGAGAAGTCAGGGAGCCAGCTGGTTACAAACACTAAGAGCAGTGTCTGAATGTGACTCTTTTCCTCAATCTGCCTTTTCATTGTAGTACTCATGGTGGGATTGGATGTGCTATAATCTCCTGGAAAATTCTGTTTATTCTTGCCCAAAGGCTGCCAAACTCTAAGTGATCATGTACATGGAACCAATGGCAAATATGTCAGACTCCTTTTACCAGGACTGACCTTCCAAAGGGAGTTCATAACTGCTAAACCCAACACAACTTCTCTCCCAAGCACATTAGATTAGACCTCTGCAGAAGGCCCCTGACTGTGGTCTCCCAAAACCAACCGTTCTCAGCTCAAGTCAGCTAAATTGAAATTCTGCCCATTCTCCTCTAACCTCCATGAGGGATACCTCTTCAGAGGGGAGAGAAGTACAGGCAGCTAAGTTAGATAGAAATTAATATGGTCAGAGAGGGACCGGGCTCTCATGGAAATCAGTGAAAAAAGACATTAGAATTGTAGCTGAAGGCACATCTGAAGAAGACAAGGCCCCAAGATAAAGTCACAATAGCCAGACTTGCATACTTCCCCAAGGGATAAATGAAAACTTGAGGCTGCACTGTAATTAGTACCTCCCAGTTCATTAGGGACAGATATGCATCAGACAGCCAGGTGGGTGACCAGGACATCTGGATCCATACCTTCCGAAAATTGTTCCTGTTTTAAGGGTCATAGATAAGTTAAGGTTAATGGTTCTAGGCATACAACCTTACTACATATTCTCCTTCCTTATCGGATCAGTATTAGCTAAGCAGCTATACTTGTAATCTTATTGGTTGATTATAGTTTGACCTACATTGTAACTTTGCTGTATAAATTACCCCTGACAAGGGGCCTCAGTGGCAACCCATTCAAGACCCATTATATCTCTCAGGAGCTATTCTTATTCTACAATAAAACTTTCCTACCCATAGATAGATAGACAGACAGATAGATAGATGCATCGATCAGTTTACCTTTCCATAATTCAGATTCTTATGGAGGGGATAGGCATATTTAACAACCTAATGCACAGATTTACATTAATGGCTCAGGGAGTATGTAGGGTGAGAGTGGGGGTAACTAGAATATGAGTTGAGTTTGCACATGCACTGGCCAAGGACAAACTTGACCTGCATGTGATTCCATGCCCTCCCCAGCCAAAGCTTTTTCCTCCTTACGGAACCCTACCAGTTTGCAAAGCTTTTCCATTCAAAAGTGTTGAATTTGGGATGTGTGGATTAAAGTGCTATAAAACTTCTCAGAAAGAAATTATCCCCAATGCTGATGGATAGCACTTTGGAAAGGGAAAATGCCCGCAGAGGCCTGGGCTGCTGAGTAGCAGAAATCAATATGTAGACACAAAGCTGCTAAAAGTCAGACTGACTCATAGCTGGCTCCTCATGTTGCAGATGATTTCACACTAACTGTGGAGGCTGAGTCATTTTGATAAGCCCCAGGGCCCTGTGGGGCAGAAGAAGGCCAGATTCCCTATGTTCTGGATCTCAAGAGTGCTGGCCTTGGGTGACCACAGCATGGTGTGAGGTCTGGTTTTCAAACAGCTTGCTCAGTCCACACGGATTTGTCCTGTATTCAAGCATGATTAACTGTGGACAATTCCTCAGGTAATCCTAAACCTCTAAAATCTGGCGTTCCAGCAAGAAGCTCTGGTCCTCAATACTTAATACAGGACAGAAGCCAGGGTGTCAGTGTACCAGCAGAGGCTTGATCATTTGCATGCAACCATCAAAGCCCTGGAGAATGGTGGAACAGGTCAAGAATTCTTCATTAATTGATTTAGAAAGAAACTACAACTTTAGTTTTAACCTGACCAGTAGTAAAGATCAAGAGATTGTGATCACGATTTCTGTGGCTAACCAGACAATGCCTCACCATTACTGTCTGGACATGCCCAGGATTCCTACCACTGACCAACAAGGCATCCTCAGCCAGAAGGAGGAAATTTAAGAGAAGCCAAATCCCAAACCTTCGCAGTCAGACCCTTAGCCAGGCTGTCAAATAAGGAGGCAAAGCAAAGTTTATTTTTATAGGGCTTTTTGTGTGTGTTTGTATGGTACTGAGGACTGAACCCAAAGCCTTTGATTTGAGCTCATCGGCAGCACTTTATTTTGACACAGAGTCTTGCTAAATCTGGGTTGAAAAGTTCTATCTTCTTGCCTTAGACTCCAGAATGCTGGGATTACAGGCATGTGCCATCACACCCACTTTTTAGAGGAATTTTAAACACTGCTTCATGATCGATGAAATTATTTAGAATCCCCCTTCCTACTTCAAGTGAATTGAAAGCATTTAGAGGCACAGAAGGGAAATAACTTATACTGTACCACTCCATTTATAATTTATTTACTCCTCAGACCAACCACAAAAACCTTACCAGACACCATGAAAAGTACCTTCCATAGTTTAGCATTTGTCATTTTCATGTTTTAGGGAGGTTATAAGTAAAACATCTGCTTAGGAGTTATGCTACTAAAACATAAGGCCAACCCAGAAGTTTTTAAACCCACGCCTCATCCCCAGCTCACATGCTTGCCCTAAAGTGAGAGATCATTTCACTGACCACCATGAGTAGCAGCTCATATGTCCCCCAGACAGCAGGAAACTACGTGGTATAACAATCTGAATCCTGAGCTGACCTCAGAGCTATTCTCTTCCTCTAATGTTGGACTGTTGCCCTTATAACACAGGAGAAAGGAAGGGCAAGGGGTCAAGTCTCCCTTACCCCCGGAGAGAACAACCCACGCCCACCCATCGCTACAATACTAGCTGTCTCAGAAAAAACCAACTTTGGCACACATGGTCAGTCTGCTAAGCTGTCTCATTCAGATTATCTTACTACAATCTTTTGAGGAATTTGCCAAGATCTAAACTGTATATATAGTTTATCTTTTGGCTTATCTTTTACTCTTAGGAATTTACCCTGACAATATACCCCCAACAATATGAAAATAAACATAATACACATGCATGAAGTAGTTCATTGCAGCATTGTTTGTAATTGAAAAATACTGGAAACAACCTACATGGCCACATGTAAGAGAGTTGTTGAATAAACTATGACACATTCACCCGATGAAGTACAATGCACCTATTTAAAAACTGAAGATCTCTATGAACTGATATGAAGTAACTTCTAGGACATTCTGTTATTTTTCTTTAAGTAAAAGCAAGAGAGATAAGAATGTATCTGCTTGCTTGTGCAATAGCAACAGTGTAGCAAACCAGAAAAGAGACTGATTATACACAGGGCATAAGTGGGAACAAGGTGGAAAGAAGGGGATATGGGAACCGAGTACTAGGAATAAAGAGGAAGTAACACCTTTCTAAGCCTGCCTTTCGGTATAGGGTCATGTTTTTAAACCATACTTATGTTTGTCACATACTCAAAAAATAACTAAACTCAACCAGGATGTAAGAGAATTCAAAATGAAGCACAAAAAGCAACAAATGAATCTAACTGTATTACGGATAAATACAACTATACTGATGAAATGGAGAAGAAGAATTCATGTATGTAACTTTAAAAGCAATCCTCTTACTAGATACTGGAAAGTTAAAGAGGACTGTACAATAACTATCATACTCTAATTAGAATTTTTTCCCACAGACACATAGGTCAACAATTCTGAAGCTATATTACGTATTTGAAGATTTAGTAAATAAATTAAACTTTGTAGCTAATGAGCCAAGTTTCTCACTGACTGGGAAAGTTACAATTAAGGAAATTATTAGAATAAAATGGCAGGATTAGAGTAAGTCATATCAGTACAAAATGAAAGTTTTGCATAGATGATGGATGGACACTTGTGTATATGTTGTTTATATGTATTTATGTTCCCTAGATCTATCCTCTGATAAGATATAAAATCAATGATACTTCAGTATCAATGAGTATATCTAAACACTATTCTTCATTAAGAGGAAACAGGATCCTTGGAGACATGATTGATTCTGGGACTGAGCAGAGATGGTATGAAATAACCATGAAACTTCTTGTAAAGCCAGAAAATTCCCTATAGTTAGGGAATGTCTCAAGGTCACAGGAGTCAACTTTAAAGATCTCCCACTGGTTAAAAACCTAGAACAATTTGACCAACATACATGATGATCATAATGGGTTGCAATCCATAAAACAAACATCCATGGGTCCATACTGCTATTAGTAAGTGAATAAATAAACCAGGAAAGTGCTTCTTTACAGTCAAGTTTTACTTAATAAGTGCAGATGGAAAAAGAAAATTACCATTTGGCAAACACCACAGTAATGATTGCCATAGGCAAGAATTATCAAAGGATGTGAAAGCATGATGAGAAGCAGGATATTTACATAATCCCAAGGATCGCCTGACAAGATGTTTCTTGATGACAAAGGGGAAAGCATTAATTATTCATGGAGCTAAACTTGCAGATAGTATCTTCCCCAAGCCATCAAAGTTATCATTGAGTAATAAGGAGGCACACTGGCAGCATGTATTGCGACAGACATTGAACCAGGGAGGGCACACTTCTACCGTGTTTTTGTGAAAAATACATGCTGTGAATTCAATCATGAGGAGACTTCTCAAACAAACCATGTGAGGGTCATTGTATGAGATAACTGGTCAGTACTTGTTACATTTAGATCTAAAATGTCCTCCCAAAGTCTCATGTATTAAGAGGTTAGGCTTTTGTAAGGTGACTGGATCTTCAGGGACCTAACTTCATCAGTGGATTGATCTATTAATGAATGCATAATCGGAGGGCTTTGTTAGGAGGTGATAGAAACTTAGGTGGGGCCTAGCTGAAGGAAATAGGTAATGGGACTTTGGGGTCTCTCTCTCTCCCCCATCTCTCCCCCTCTCCCTCTCCCCCTCTCTCCCTCTCTCCATCCCTCCCTCTCTCCCTCTCTCCGTCCCTCTCTCCCTCTCTCCCTCTCCTCCTTCTGGCTGCCTTGAGGCAAGCAGTTTTCCTCTACTATGCCCTGCCACCATGATTTTCAGCCTTGTTTCTGGCCTAGAAGCAATCAGCTGATCATGCACTAAAACTTCTGGAACTGTGAGCCAAAATAAACCTTTCTTCCATTAACTTGATTTTCCCCAGTATCTGTTACAGCAACAGAAAGCTGATTAACGCAGAACTTTCAAAGGCAGCAGGGTCATGAGTACACTAAGGGCTTACCACAAGCCAGGGACAAGTAAAATAAGATGTGTACTCCCGGAATGGATGCTGAATTGGACCCTGGGACAGGAAAGAAAGCATCAAGGGGCTAATTCACAAGATTTGAATACAGTCTACAGAACAGCCAACAGAATTGTAGCAATGTTAATTTCCTGGATTTGATGCTTGCACTATGGTTTATATGGGGACACGTGGGAACACAGAGCAAAAGACACACAGATGTCCGTGTTATTTCTGTAACTTCCTTGGAAGGTCTTTATTTTGAAAGTAAAAGTTACAAGCATAAAGATAAATTTTAAAAAATAAAATTATCCCACCAAGTTTTCATTACTTGGAAATCCGCCTATCTTTCCTGTGTCATCACACAGAACGAGAAAAGGAAGCAGACAATATGAAAAATAAAAAATATATCCACCATAAGAATTCCAAATCACAGCATAAGGTCATCTGATTTTTTAAAAAATTTCAGCAGATAAAACCCCTGTAAATGAAGAACAAAGAAATAAAATCCACTAGTTTTGAGCTAAATGTGGGAATTTCCTTACATTCTACTGTATGATAAACATATTATCTGGAATACACCTTAAAAGAAAAAGCATCAATCCTGGGCCTCCATGGATGAGAGACCACCACATACTTGGAAGAAATCTGAACCACAACCTTGGAGAGACGTACATGAAACAGAGCAAACCTGAGGGGGTTTGGGAGTGGAGCGTGGGGATAGGGACATGGCATGCCAAGAGCACATGGAATGCCCAGTGTCTGGAAGTTCCTAAGTATTCTGGCTGCTGGCAAAGACTTTCTAAACAGTGAAAAATAATGACACCCTCTCACACTATGCCTCATAGAGGAAACACTCTCCAATCAGTAATTTATTATTCTGTCCTGCCTCTTTATTTCTGGACTCTCATGAACTAAAGTCAGAATTCCTAACTTAGCATAACTTGAGTTGGCCTTTCTCATTTTTTGTGATGTGTTACTGTAACTTGACCAAGGTACCTCTAGTCTACTAAGCAAACTCACTGACTCCACTCTTCCATGAGTGGGTATGTTTTGTCCCACTGAGAAGGCCTTGTACCTAAAGTGTGACGGAGAGATGGAGTTTGATGACAATGTCTGTAAGTAAAGAGCACCAAGGCAATTGCACAGCAAGGCTCCTTGTGTGCTGCCTCCCCTGTAACATGTGGTTTCCCAATATATCACATCTATAATGAGCTTCAAGTAAAAAAAAAAAAAAAAGAGCCTCCGGTAAACACAAGACAAGAAGAATCCTGCCAATACGGGTTCAGCCCATTACAACAGCCATGGAGATGTCCAGCAACCTGCAGCAGGCATATCAGGAAATGCTCTGAGGCTTTTGGGACCCGGGGTAGTCCTCCCTGTCTTCAGGCAGACTTCCTGTAGACCCCCAGCCTCAGCCTGCCCCCAAAGAGCCCTGAAGTTCCAGATTTTCTGGCACCTGCTACCGTGAAGTATAATGGGCCATCTCCCTCCCTTCTCCCCATGGGGATCTGAGCTGCCTGAAGGTGAGGCCTCCACCTCTCCTGAATTCCCCAGGATCTGACAGAAAGTCTGGCCCATGCAGGTGCAGCCAGCGGGAAGCACACCTTGGCTTCCAT
This sequence comes from Chinchilla lanigera, assembly GCF_000276665.1. NCBI lineage: Eukaryota > Metazoa > Chordata > Mammalia > Rodentia > Chinchillidae > Chinchilla > Chinchilla lanigera. The sequence continues at coordinate 22,970,184 of NW_004955402.1, read as the reverse complement.
ATGATCTGGTTACAGAACATCTACCTATTCAGATAGCCTGTTGTATTGAGCTCCTGTATGCCAGGCAGTATTCTAGCTGCTGAGAATGTTGTAAAGACACAGTGAGAGGACATGACCATCCTCCTGGAATTAATACTCTATGGGAAAGACTGACTTTAAATACACAACCATGTAAGAAAGTGTATAATTGCAGTTGGAAAAAAAATATTTAAAAAAGAAGAGGAAAAATGTATAGCAAACTTTAGACCATGCAACTGGGTGACTTAAAGCAAGAGCACAAGTGGGAAGCTGGAAGTGGAGCTAATCTCAGCAGGTAGTCACAGCCCACCACTTAAGGAAGAAAAGACAGGAGGTGTGCCAAATGCCCAGCCTCCACGGAAAGGCTATATACATGGCCTATCCAGGAAACCTGAGGGAATGCAACCATTGAGCCATGTAAAAATGACAAATATGTGAGCTATGTTAATAAGTGGGAAGATATTAGAATTTATTATGCAATGGGGGGGTTCTACCATAAAGATGCTTAGGTTCATTAAAAGTTTCAGAACTTGGCCTCAACCATTCTTGACTCAAGATAATCTTCAGAGTCCTATGGGCAATAGCACTGGTGGCCCTCAAGGTCATGGTGGGCAGAAGTAGTAGCAGAAAATGAGCTCTCAAAGGGCTATGGAGACCTAGAGCAGTCTGACAGGTGCAGATGCAGAGAGGGCTGATCACAGAGCCCACTTGCCACTGCACCTTGTGCCCACTCCATTCCACAGATGGCTTCTTCAAGAAGGATGTGGCAGATATGCTAGACAGGCAACCACAGCTTCCATCAGAAAGAGACAGCTCCCTCTCGCAGATGAGGAAAGGCTTCCTGGAATGCCTTACACCTGCTCCTTGTATGCTAGAGGACAGCTTTGCTGGTGCATGCACAGAGTTGGCTAGCAGAACCCAAACACTCTATTTTTTCATTATAGTAAGTGCTCAACTTATGAACATACAAGTTTTGAACCTGCACAGGTGTACTGCATACGACTCACTTTGTCAGCTTATGAACAAATCCAGCTCAGAAAATATTCTCCCAGAACAGAACTGATTCATAAATCAGGGACTTACCAGTCTTAGACCTGTAGGACAAGCCTGAACTGGGACCTCGTTAGAAATAAAAAAAAAAAAACCCTTCATCCACACAACCCTATGGTGCACCATTTACATTTTAACAAGGTCTCCAGAAGAGTAACATGGAAGGTGAATTTCAGTGTCAACTTGACTGAATCAAAGGATCCCCAAATTGCTGGCCAAATACTCTTTCCAAGTGTATCTGCAAGGGTGTTTCTGGAAGAGATTACTGAGTACAGCAGATCTGCCCTCATCCCTGCTGGTCAGCATCAATCAGTCCATTGAGGGCTGGACAGAATAAGATGGAGGAAGAGCAAATGCTTTTTCTTCTAGAGCTATGTCATACATCTTTTCATGTCCAGGGACATCATGGTCTAGGTTCTCAAGTCTTTAGACTTTGGGACTTGTGGTGGATTGACAACTGGTGGTCAGCTTGTAACACCCAGCTGAACTGAGTAAGCATGGTGCTGGGTATGGGAGGCCCATCTGAGGATTGTTGCCAGCAGCATAAGAGGCAGAACTGGAGGAGAAAGAAGGCTGCTGGGAGCTGGTAGAAGCTGTAAGGAGCAGTTGGTTTTTTTGGAGGAGCTTGTCATGCTGGATTTTCCTGATGAACTTGGCTGTTTTTATCCTCCAAGGAGCTCAGGACCTTGTTGTCGCAGTTCACTTTGGGGGAGCTCTGGTACTCACTCTGAGCACCACTTCCTGGCTTCAGTGGGGAAGATGGTACACCACTCAGTTTCCTAGAGAAGCGTGTTGCTTTGGCTTTCCTGATGGGAACTCGGCTTTCCTGATCATCGGAGGAGCTCAAGACCTCACTGTTGCTGAGCATGGCTGTGGTACAATTCAGGGGAGCTCTGGTTCTTATTTTGAGTGTCACTTCCAGGCTCCAGTGTAGATCCCTCAGCCTGCTAGCACATCCTTCATCCTGCTGGTACAGCCTTATGCCAACTACCCACCTTACCTTACTACCCACTGAGTATGAGGCTTTGGCCCTCATACTCAGTGACATCTGGCCTTTGGCCTTTAGAACTGGCTTAAACTGTACCACGAGCTTTTCTTCCTGGGTCTCCAGATTGCAGGTGACATATCACAGGATCTCTCAAGCCACATTATTCCCAAAATAAATCCTTTCTGTTACGTGTGTGTGTCCAGTTCTGTTTCTCTAGAGAAGTCTAATACAGTCTTATGCACATTAGGATTTGAAAAGCAGTCTAAAGTTCAAAATCAATACCTGGTTGATTCCCCTATTTAATCCTAGGGCAGATGAAAAGACCTGACAAGGAACCTGTAAGGCCCTCAGGAAGAGACAGCCAAGTGATGCACCTTCCCTTCTGAAACCCCAAGGAGAGAAAACTCATGGCTGAAAAACTTAATACCTTTTGAGAAAAGATCCAGAGGGTCTAAGGTTCAAAGTGAATCTATAAAAGTCTTTAGAAAACTACATTAAATATAATGAAGGTGCACTCAATCAAAATTAAAGACCTTTTTTGAAAAAATAACTTCCTTTAGTAAATAAGGTGCTCCTTTGTTCTCTCCAGTTAGGTTCCTCTGCTATAGAGGAACTTCCACATTCCCTCACCCAAAGTCTGCGAAATGCAGGTAGAGTAATTTTGTTCCGTTGTGGAAAACATGAATCTATCCTACTTAAATGGCCTGTCAACTGTCAGCATATGCCGGTGCTCAGTATTTGAGCTCAAAGTCGATATGAGAATGGACAGTCATTCAGACCAGGCTGAGGAGCGGTCAGTTCAGGATCCGATCTGATTCTCTTGAGTAAAATCTCAGACGCCAAACTGGAGGATGAAATAGGTACACAATGGCCAGAGGAGAGAAGAAGCACCTGAGGCAATGCAGTACATTAAATAGATAATGAAATCAAGGGGGAGGCACTTACCCCAGGCCTGCCAGGCTAAATGAATGAGTGATGATGTGCCACAGCCCAACCTCAGCGTTGGTTGGGTGATTGCCAGCATGTTTTGCCAAAATGAAATACTCTGATTATTGCAGGAGTGGCTAGATATGACATCACTCAGGCTGACAGAAGCACAAGCTAGAAAGTATACACAAGAGAGACCTGAGATATTTTTTCCAGAACAATTGAAAACATCACACCACAGCAATATAGGTGCGCCCATGTTTATAGCAACACAATTTTAATAGCTAAATCTTGAAAACATCCCAAATACCCACCAACTGAGGAATGGATAAAAAAGATGTGGCATTTTATACAATGGAGTACTACTCAGCTATAAAGAAAGATAAACTTGAGGCTTTATAGGTAAATGGATACAACTAGAGACCATACTTATAAGTGAAATAAATCAGACTTGCACGTATAAACATCATATGGTCTCCCTAGTGTAAGAAACTAAAAGAGTAAATAAGAACCAAAGTATACAATTTGGGAAGAAACTGCTCAAAAGGAAAGAACAACTGGGATGGGAGAAAGGAGAAAAGAAGGAAGGGAAAAAAAAGAAGTATATATATATATATATATATATATATATATATATATATACACACACACACACACACAACAGCTATGATAATTGTACTACTAATTTCTATTAGTTCATTGAAAGGAACAGTGTTTATATTGTTTGATCAATTTTGCATGCCTATATCTGGTAATATGAGCAACTACTTTGAAGATAACAATATACAATAGCCATCGTTAATTTCCTATCATCTTGTTTTGCAATTCTGTATCATTTTTATTAGCTTTTTTTTCCTCTTTAAAATAAAAAAAAGAAAACTCTGGCTTCTCTTCAAATTGTATAAATCTTTCACCTTTTTTAAAATAAGAAAAAGAGACAGACCTGAGAAATGACCAAAAGAAGAAGGAAACGATACACCCAGAATCTGCCAGAAGACAGAAGGAAATCAAGGGAGGCTGCTGTTGGGGGAGATGACTCCGGGAGAGGAGATAAATAACTGGTGGCAAAGCCTTCCCATACTTAAGGGTCGTGTAAGGGGGAAACACAGCAAAAGACCCCAGCAATTCCATCCATGTTGCTGCAAATGACAGGATTTCATTCTCCTTTATGACCAGATAGTACCCCTTCATGTATATATAACATATTTTCTTTGTCCATTGTGTTAGATTTCCATTGCTGTGACAGAATATCTAATGTAAACAACCCAAAGGAAGAAAGGGCTTTTTTGGCTCACAATTTCAGAGGTTTCAATCCATGATCAGCTGGCTCCATTGGCTTTAGGCTTGTGGTGAAGCAGAAACAGCATGGTAGCAGGGTATAACACAGCAAAACTGCTCACCTAATGACAGCCAGGAATTAGAGAAGGAAAGAGCCTGAAAGTCTCGGTAGGTGGCTGCCTACCTAATTTCATTTCCTTCTTTTGTTTTGCTCTTTCTCTGTGTGGTTCCCCACTCTACTGAATGGTGCTACCCATACTGAGAGAGAGTTGCCTTCATCTATTTGCTGTCCCAAAGGCAATCATCTCTGGAAATACCCCCCCCAGATACCTGCTCAAGTGTGCCTTACTAAAGTCCTAGATCTTTCTCAATTCAATCAAGTTGACAATCAGGATTAATCACCACACCCACATCCACTGGGGGGCTCCTAGGTTAATTCCATATCTTAGATACTGTGCATAGTGAAGCAATAAATATGGACATGCAGGTGTCTTTTCTGTAAGCTAATTTCATTTCCTTTGACATAGACCTAAAAGTGAAATAGCTGGATCATATGGAACAGTCAGATAAAGAAAGACAAATACCACATTCTCTCTCACATGTGGCCACTAAAAATAAAGTCAGTCTAAGTGTAGAACAGTGATTAGTAGAGATTGGACTGGGTAGGGAGGGAGATAAGGGATCAAAGGGTACAGGTTAGGTAACAGGTACAGTTATATAGAAGGAATAAATTATAGCATTATCCTACATGGTGCAGTGATTATCATTCACAATAACTTCTATATCTTAAGATCTAGAGGAGAGAAGGCTGAAGGTATCAAACAGATGCTAATTACCCTAATTTGATCAGTGAACATTGTATGCAATTGTTGAATAGACACTATACCTCATCAATATGTACAATTATTACCATTAACAAAATAAGATTTTAAAAATTCCCAGTGTTTGACAATGGAGAGGTTTCCGGTGTCTTGTGAGCATCCCCCATGGCTGATGGAATCAGTGGGAAAATGCAGAGCTGGAGGGGCTGGTGGTCTCAGTACGAAGGCAGAAGTCACTGCTGAAAATCACCACCACTAGATCAGCTCAGTAGATCTAAATAAATAATATTTCTGGAGCATCCTCCACTGCCAATTTTTCTCTGTGGAGCAACTTGAGGGCTTCATGGAGGCTCCTAACAGCCCTCTTGTGGAAATTGGCTAGAACCAAACCAGAGAAGACCCCTGCCATCAGCCCCTGGAGGTGGGGAGTGGGTAGTACAAAGAGGATGCCACTGAAAACGTGTGTTCCCAAGGAGAATCCAAACATTCAGTTCAGTGCTTCTCCAACTCCCCAGGTAGAAGGACTAGTTTTTGTTCTTCTCAGTTCAAAACCATGGTCAGATAATGCTTTTGCAAGATGCAACAAAAAGAATGACTGGTAAAGAAAGTAAAAAGGATGTTTTTTATCTTTAGATTCAACACACAAAATTCTATTTTAATATAATCTAAAAAACAGAACAAGAAACCAATTACACAATATAAGAATATGGAAATAATAATATAGACAATTAATATAGAAAATCATATTACTTTTTTATAATGTTTGCCTGAAGCCCAAGCCAAAAAAATTACAAGTGAAACATATTCCTTGAATTAAAACCTATTATGTATATAATAAAAGAAAAGCAGTTTATACCAATATTCCAAGCTTTCAATGGGAAATAATTCCTTAATTTTTGCTTGTTACTCTATCCTAGGTTGAACTGACCTTGCTACTTGCAGGGAGGTGGGAGCTAATGTATATGAAAATTTTTCTAAACTTTGTTTTAGTAATACTCAGAACTAGTCTCACAAAGATATATTGATGGAAGTGAAGTTTTAGCACAATTTTGGCAAACTCTGAGCATTTATTTTTAACTTGAATCCAAAATGAAAACAAACGATGCTGTATTTTCAGAATACATTGTCAATTCTTCAATAAATGCCAATTCAACAATCTATCCAAGCCGGGGGTGGTGGCACACGCCTGTAATCCCAGCACTTGGGACGCTGAGGCAGGAGGATTGCTGTGAATTCCAGACCAGCCTGGGCTACAAAGTGAGCTCAAACCCAGCCTGAACTGCATAGCAAGACCCCTTCTTAAAAAGACAAAAAAAAAAAAATCTATCCAGTGCCATTTTGATTAAATTTAAATTATATTTGAAGCAAAGTTGTAAATAGTTACTAGGTTCACAAATTTTATAAGCATGCATCTTTTTTGGTGTAAAACAAAATTCAAAATGATGTTCAGTAATAACATTTCTTAGATATGCAACATTTTACAGATATCTGTATAGCAAATTGTAAAATATAAAATTTGCTTTTTGATTTTGTCTGTCACTAAAGACATGCTTTACCCCTTCATAGTATAGGCATTTTAATACCTAGGGTAGTAAACAAACAACCCTGTCTAATTCATACCTTTAAAGAACAGGGAAAAACAAGGTAGTTTCTGAACTTCAAAAGCTACTAAAAATTTATTTTTAGTTCATTTCTACAAACTTTTCCCTAGACAACTGTTATATTTTGGTATGCAATGTTTTATTATTAGTGTCCATATTCTTACAAAACCAAAGGTAATCTTTAATGTCTTTGTTTTTATGTCGTTTACCGTTCTTATGTCATCATTAAGCGCAAGCACATTGTTAAGTTCATGACATCTTTTTCATGCCAAAACGTTCTCAAAGGAAGAAGTGCACAAATCTGTCGCAAACTCTCATCCATGCTCCTGCTCTAGATTGTTCCTTCTTTGCAACTGTGTCCAGAAATATCTCTTGAGCAAAATGTAAATCGCAAACCATACTTGTTGACCAATGCAATTCCTCACAGTTAAGCAATAAAGGTGAAAATAATTTTCCAGTGTATCAACATCATGTTCAAAATATAGAGTCACTGAAAGAACTGCCACATTAGCAACTCTGTGTATTCTTCAAGCTGTACTGAAAAATTCCTTATTGACTCTTTTCTAAATGAGTAGTTTTCTGAATCACTAGTTTTTCTGAATACATCACTGGGAAGTGATACTTAGCTACTTCTTTGTCACAGATTCACCCAACATTTCCATACAAACATTTTTGATGCAGTCTTTTACTACTGTTGTAGTAAACAGTTGTTGTGACATCTGTACATTATTGTTTTCCTCCTAGCAAACTAAAGTGTTACCTAATAAAAGACCCAAAAGGTATTATTTCATGTATCAACATAAGTAAACACTTGCATGTGTCATCTCTTTAACTGAAGTTCTATCTTTAAAGAATTCTTTTCATTTTCAATGCACTTCCTTGATTTGTACATGTACTCTATTTACATATTAATGGCTTTATCTCTTCATTAGCAATGTATTCCTGCAAAATACCAAGCTGTAGTTTTAGTAGTCTATCCAATTACAGCTTCAAAATTAAATATATAAAGATTCACATTGCCAAGTAAAGCTAACATAAAATCTTTTGTTTTTGTAATGATTTCCATTTAGTTAACTACTTACTACTCCCCCTTTGGAAAAGGAGTCTTGACATCATGCAATGAAATTTGCTTTGCCATTGATAAATTAAAGGTCAAACGAGTATTATATACTATTTAACAAATAGTGTTTAGATAATAGATATAAATTAAACTGTTTATTTATGTACAACATAATTATGTATATAGAAAACTCTAGGGAATCTATTTTTTTTATTTTAAAGATAAAAGAATGAAAACACGTTAACAAATCAACAGACATAAACAAAACAACATGAAAGCAATAGAAGCAATACAGAATTTCACACAAGGTGACAGGAAATTAACAATGGTTGTTGTATTACATATTGTTATTTTCAAATTGGTCACTCAGTTAAACAAATATAGGCATGTAAGATTGATCAAACAATTAAACATTAACTGTTCCTTTCAATAAAGCAATAGAAGTTAGTAGCACAACTCTCTCAGTGGGGAATCTATTTTAAAAAGCTAATAGAACATTGTAAGCTATAAGATAAATATCCAAATATCACTTTATTCTATATGTGAGCAATAAAAGTTAAAAAGTTAAATTTATAATACCATCATAAAATAACACATTTAGAAATAAATCTAACAAAGTATATGCAAGACCTGTACCCTGAGAACTATAAAACATGGCAGAGAGAAATTAAGAGGCCTAAGTAAATGGTCATACATATTAAAAATTTGTAAGACTCAATATTATTAAGTCAGTCCTCTTATGGATTTACTACAACCTCAATGTAAATCCCAGATTCTTTGCAATTGAAATCAATACTCTGATTTCTAAAATGTATGTGTAATATGTAAATACAAAGCACACAGAATGATCAAAAAACTTTGACAATGAATCTGAATTTGAGGACTTACACTATTTAATCTCAAAATATATAATTAATAGCATTTAAGACAGTATGAGAGTGGTATATGAACAGATGAGAGTAATAAAACAGAATACAGAATTTTAGAACCACACATTTATTGTCAATTGATTTTTAATAAAAGTGCCAGAATAGGCAAAGACAGCATTTTCAATAAATGATATTCAAACAAACATCACTATTTTCAATAATGATGTTCAAATAAAATGTAAAAATAAAAATTAACCAAAGCTTAATTAAGACAGAAAAACTAAAACTGTAAAACTTTTATCAGAAAACATGACCTTGAGATAGACAAACATTTCTTAAGTAGACACACAAAAAAATGTGAAATTATAATAGAAAACTGATCAATTGAACTTCATCAAAATTTAAAAACATAAAAACCTCTGTTCTTTGAAATTGGAAAATGACAAAAAGTAAACCACTAAAGAGAAGAAATATCCTCAATACATACATCTGGCAAAGGACCTGCCTCAAGAATACATGAACAACTCTTATAATTGAGTAAGAAAACAACTCCATTAAAAAACTGAGCAAAGACTTTGGAGAGACAGTTTGTAAGAAGACATTTGGATGGCCAACAAGCATGTGAAATGATACTCATCACCATAACTTATTAAGCAGTACAAACTAAATCTAAGATGAAATATATCAAAAGCTTATTAGAATAACTAATCTTAAAAAGCAAATGGAACTCTGATACACTATGGGTAGGAATGGAAGATGGTATATTCATATTGAAAAGTTGGGTGGTTTGTAAAGTAATGTTAAATATACACTTACTACATGATCTACCAATTCTACCTCTAGGTATTTACACAAGAAAAATGAAAAATGTATAAAACAAATATTTACAATAGCGTTATTCATAATGACTCCAAACTGGAAATAATCCAGAGGTCAATCAACATTTGACATTTGATAAGTGGATAAAGCACAGTGTATCCATATAATGGATGCATTATTGCCAATAAAATGTAATAGACAATTGATAACACACAATAGCATGGATGGACCTCAAAATCATGTGCTGAATAGAAGAAGCCAGACCAAAAAACAGCGCAGAGCAAGTTCATTTATATGAAACTCTAAAAAAGAGAAATCTTATCTATAAGTGGCAAAAAGTCTATTAGTGATTGCCAGTGGGGGGTGACAGGTGGGAAGGAGAGAAAGCAGAATTGAGAAGGGGCACTTGGAAACATGGACATGCACTACACAGCTAAGCCCTGACTCAAAAGAAACTAAATAAATAAGTAAATAAATAAAATTCTGAAAATAAATATATGTGACTGTTTTAAAAAGTAAAATCCTACCTTATAATACAGCTCTAAACACATTATTGGTATATAGCTCATGCCATAAATAACTCACTACATGAGTCTAGCATTACCAGAACTTTCTATACTCAGGTGAAAAGATTAGGGTATTGATAGCCTCTTTGGACACTGTAGCAATGTTAAATTACAAATGTTCCTCAATGTGTAGGCCTACTCCCATTTTCTGTATTTATCTCATGCTGAAATGGCAACAGATCTCAAATCAGCACTGATCTATATAAATCACATTTTGAATAGTTTTGTGCTAGATAACATACCCAGAATATTTTTTGTCCCAATAAAACCTCAACCTACCTACAAATTCAACAAATTTGCTAACACCTTCATCTTCTGGTAAGAATCATACTACAACTTTTTTCCATATTGGAACTTTGGCGACATTCTTAATAAAGTACTGAGTGAACTTGAGGTGGAAAGGAATTTAAACTCAGAAAAAATGGTTACGGACTAATCTTTTGCAATTCTTTGGAGCGTCAATGAGTAAATGTGTAGAGGAGTGTGGTATAGTAGGCAAAGTCCTACAACCGTCCCCACGATTTCCCTCCCTGCTGCAGATACGTCATCCCTCCCTTTGAATGTAAGACTTGTGACTATGAGAAGTAGTATTCCTGTACTTAGATTGCATTTCATGGCAAAGATGAAGGAATTCTGAAGATGTAGTTAAGACCCAAATCAGTAGACTTCAAATTAATCAATGTGGAGATTATTCTGGGTTAGCCTAGTCTAATCAAATAAGACCTTTAATAGGAGATCTGAATAAAAAGACCATAGCAGCAGAAGGAAGTTCCTGGAGACACGAAGAAGCAATTGACATGTTGAAAGGACAGCCACACACAGGGAAGTGCAGACAGCCTGGAACAGCTGAGGATTTCGGTTTAACAACATCACGGAACTGAATTCAGCCAACAACCAGTGAATTTCAAAGAGGAACTCAAGTGTCAGATGAGAAGACAGTGCAGCTGACTGCTTTATTTCAACCTAGCAAAGACCTAGGCAGAAGACCAGTGAAGTATTATCAGGGCTCCTGACCTATGTAAATCATGGAAAAATAAATACAATTACATGCTTTCTTAACCTGCCAAATCTATGCAACTTACAAAGCAACAATCAAAACTAATAAAAGAGGAACCAAAAAAAATAATTAATATTTACAAAACAACTTCTGAAAAAGTTTTCTCCCAAGGACAGAAGTAGCCAGACATAATGTGACAGAAGGAAAGCAGGTTCAGGGCTGGACATGAGTTGACTTGGTGGGCAGCAAAGCCCATTGGAGGGAAGCTGTAGGGAGAAGTGGGCAGAGCACACTCTCTGGGAAAGCCCACACCTGGCTTTGACGTCAGTATCTACCATCTACCAGCTCTAAGACCTGCGAGAAGCAGCCTAATCTCTACATATCATTTTACTTTTCTGAAAAGAGGGAGGTTAAGTATCTACTAAATCAGTTAAGCAGAATCTTAAAAAAGGCCATGTGAAAGTGGAAGACTACTGATCAGACAAAAAGAAGGGAATAGATTTGGGAGAGTCAGTGAAGGTAACAGGAAGATGAATATAATTAGAATATGTTATATGCATGTATAAAATACTACTTTGGAACCTAGTATTTTGTAAAAATAATAGGCACTAATAAAATTATTTTTTAAAATATATGGACATCTTTCAGTATCTTTTTGTGTTACTTTATTGCCTTGGAGCTTATTACACAAGTAATGGCAATTCAAACCCTAACCTACACGAAGCTACACCTGAAGCTATCAATCCCATCATGCCCAGCCCTAAGCCTGAGCCAACAAAATTCCTGATTTTCCCAATCTGCTGAGGGTACCCTTTCTCCAAGAATACCTTCCTGAGGGGCCTGGCTTTAAACAGGAATCCCTAACCTTTCTAGGGATAAGGTCCTATCTGCTACCCCATGCTTCCTAGTAATTTAACTTCTAAGAATCAAGCCTCAGGTCACCAAGAGTGCCCAGCAGTCCCAGGGATGCTCTGGCATCATCTAACATGGTTCTCACTTGTGAAAAGGTCTCTGACCCCTGGGGATTTCCCTTGATTTATTATCATCTTTGCCACATATCTCCAGGATGTTATGTACCAAGCATCCTATATGACCGTGATTTTCAGGATATTCCACTTGCTATATGGCCAGAAACAGAAACCCCAGGATACAAAATCAGTAAGTATAAGATATTTTAAACCAAAGCTTTCAATTCCTTACACAAGCTGTGCGTACAAAATAACTTAGAGCCCATCTAGTCTAGCATCTCATCCATAAAAATAGAATTCTAAGATCCACTAGCTCCTGGAGCAACTCAAATGAACCCATTTATCAAGATGCTAAAATATGCAGACAAGCAGAAAGATGAAGTAACACAATCCTCCTAGGAGACATTTAGTTTATTCATAATATTTATTATTAGAACTTGTTATTATAAAGAATGCTTTCAAATGAACATGTTTGTGTTTTGAATTTCCTAAGATACCGTAGGCTTGATTCCTAGAAGTTAAATTACTGACAAAAGAGGATAAATTTTTGAAATTCTTTTCAAAATACTAATAGGAATAGTAGAATAGGTATATTGTTTGCTTGATTTTCTAAAGGAACTGTAATTCCCAAGCAAAAGCAAAGTCTGATAATGTCTACTTCACAGGGTCGTATACTAAGCTCAGGCTATAGAAATGATTTTGTTCAAGATTTAGTAGATAGGAGTAAAACATTCAAACAATTGAAGCAAATGAGAAAGAAAATCTTTAAAAGGCAGAGAATCCAAAAACCAAAAAGAAATTCCACCTTTTCAAAGAAACATAGTCCAAACATATGGCCAAGTGCACTGAACAAAAATCAAAAGACAGCCATTATTATATACGAATTAAGCATTTGCTTTCCCAAAACTGCAACAAGGTGCCATTTATTGTCCTTGTGGTTGGCAGTCACCCATGAGTGCAAGCGCAGTTTTAGTCCCACCTGCCCGCTCTCCTCCCTTCCACATGTGACCCCAACACACCCCAGGAAGACAAGTAGAAGCAGGTACCCAGCACACATTTGGGGCTTCCCTGAGATCACAGCCTCCCGGGTTGTAATTAGAGATTCATTCCAGAAACCCAACAGTCTTCCCCTCTTCTATGTTCAACCAAGCTGGCAGAGAGCTCCTGCCTTCTCGGCTAAAAAAATAAATAAATAAAGACCTGCAGCACAGATCTTGGGCTGCTAATTTTGTTTCCAACCTCCCAGGGCGCTGAAGTGAAGGCAACCAAAAGATGCACCTCACCAACGTCTAGTAGCAAATATCAGAATCAATAGTCCTATTTAAAATTTTCAAAAGGGAGAGAGAAAGAAAAAAAAAAAAAGGAAGTATCTAGCTGGTACTCTGTAGACTCTTTGTATGGCAGATTTTAAATTATAGATCAGAGTAAAACAACATGGGCAAAAATAAAGAGTACTCATCAGGGTCTCTTTCTGAAGAAAATCTCTAGGACAGCCATGGTCCTGATGGATCCTCGGGCACTCATGCCAGCTGTAATAACCGCTCTGTAAAACACAGCCTGCCCCCAGAGGCAGAGCTAGCTTGGCCAACAAAGCTATGATTACTGGAAAGCGGAAATGCTCAAAAAGAATCACCAAACTGGAGGAAGGCCTTTTTAAAAGGTCCTCATGTTTATCCAATGGAGTCAACCTTTACTGATTAAATCCCAAATGCATTCTTGAGAACATGTCCTACACACGTATGTTTCCTTTACACCCTCTTCTGTCACCCTATATTTTTCAAGGAAAAAGTTTATTTTCTCATCATAATTACATTCAACAAAGCTGCAAAACAGTCGTGGTTTCTCTTGCTTCTCTCTGGAAACTTCCTTAGGCCTTCCCACTTAAAGGACAGTCGTATCACTGTTTCCTTTTATAGTATTACATAACCCAAATTATAATGATAAAACCATCTCTAAACCATATATTAGTGGCTCTAAAATTACAACAAAATGTGGATTGTCCAGTACTGCAGAATTTGAGATTTGGAAGGAACTTCAGAGGCCACCAAATTCAACTCTTTGCCCACTGAAGACACTTCCCAATCCAGCCATCAAACTTGCTCAAACTTGAATCAAATCTGTCCCCTAGTAACCTCCACACAAAGAGGTGGAGCTGCCCTCAGGCGTTGCCCAGAACAACTAGGCTCCATCCTCAGGACAAACCTGCCTATTGAGGAGAGCTTTTCACTCCCCTGCCAGTTTGGCCAGGCTGCCCCAAACCCTCTGAGCATCTAAAACTCTCCTCCTGAATCCAGTCAGGACATGCTCCTAACAATTGGGAGTCTCTGCTGCATGACTTGCAAAAATTACAGCTATGAGCACTTAGCAGAATATAAAGCTTTATGGGCAATCCCATTCTGTGAGGCTTTATATTCTGTAAATGTAATCAAACTAAAGTACATAGCTCTTTAGAAATGCTGGGTTCTTTCCAAGTCACCATCCATACTCCTGTAATAATATTTTTAACCTAAGAGATTGGACATTTATGTCCACTATGTTTAACCTTTTTAGTCAATTTCAATCTCTGGAAATCTCCACTTTGGTGTATAATACACTGGGTGTTCCTGTCAGCTGTCGGTTGGCATTGTTTATATTTGACTCCTCAGATGTAAGACACTGATTTTTGCTTTTCTGAAAACATGGCAACATTCTAGCATCCGGCGCCTGTTCCATTCTGGTAATTCAAAACAACAACAGAATGTTTGTAAATGAATAATGATCCTATCTAGCACTAACCCCCACCCAACAAAGGTATTACAAAGGTCCCTATCAAATCTATTTCCAAAAACATGATCTACCTGCCAATATTATCCCCTCTGTGAGGCTGGCTTACCCCACCCACTCTTAGCTGTCCCATATTGGTTCCCAGGAATTCTGCAACCACTTAGGAGTGCTCACAATGTGCTCATCAATTCCACCCCAAAATTTCATTCTAATGCAACAAAAGATGGCTAATTACTATGTACCCAGTAGTCCAAGTTTTACTAGAAAATGCTGATAGACTTCCAGGAATTGAACATTTTTAAAAACTGCCTTATTAGCCCAGTCCTAATCTTATGAAAAATGCAGACTATGCATGAAGTACACTTTACAAGAATCCTTGACATGAAGGAATGGTCAAAGTCCTGTATTTTTGTTCTTTGTCAAATGAAGACCTTTTGAGCACAAGAAAGGATGAAAGTATCTCTTAGGATCCGAGGTCCTTTTCAGCCTCATATCCATCACCTTAATGTCCCTGAGTTAATGGCAAGGTTTAGCACCCACAGCGAGACTGAACCCATCCCTATCAATGGGCTCACATACAGAGTGGAGCTGCACCTTCCTGCCCTCAGGCCTGTGGTCCCTCCTGCTCTCTGTGTGGTGCACATATCCTCTTCACCATTATTTCTCCAATCCCAAGAACCCCATACCTGTGCTAACAAGCTAAAAAGAGACATTTCTAAACATCCTTTCTCTCCATACCAAAGAAATGACTTCATCTACAACACAACTGATGACTGTTTCACAGTCAAGGGCAGTATAGAGGCCCCCTGCAGCTTGGTAGCTGTCTATAAGAATTAAGAGAACTATGTCCCCCAACTTCTTCCCCCAGCAGTCTGGTATAGGAAGTTGTGTGTATTCTACAACCATCTGCGGGGGCCCTGAATCTCATTAGTTATAAGCCTCCTTCGTATTCTTCTTCTTTTTCCCACTGAAGGCTGATAATCTTTTAAGATTGGCAGTAATTATTACTGTCCAAGGTACCCCTCCATCCCCTGCCATACAGACACACAACACTCTAAAGATGCCCTGTGGCTAACAGCCTTGCTTCTTACAGCACAAGAAGCTACAGAAATGATATCCAGCCCTCCAGACATTCTAGTTATAGAGCCCTTGGGGAAAAACAATCTTTAATTTCTAATTAGACCTCAAATTCTTCATGCATACCACTCACAGGCCAAAGCTTCAGGTGCCAGTATGGTATATCTGTCTTTATTCCAAGCAATGTTGACACATGGCCCCTTAATTAACATTCTTGCTGGATTGCTGCTGGAGCACATTTTAAGTTTCACTAAAGAAACCTGGCATGCCTAGCCAGCCTACACTGTCGTTAAGATGTGTTCTCACAGTCCTGCCTAAAATTGTGGACAGCCAATGACCCTTGTCTCTGGTCATGGCTGACTGGACAAGGACCCTAAAGAAGCCCATGGGATCTCTCCTCTGGAAACACACTGCATGCTAGTGAAAGGCAGTGTGTACTCAGTGATAATTCCTCCCAGGGCCACTGTGGTGCCATGTTCCAGGAACAAACAAAAAGGCCCAGCTAGCAGAGAAAATCAGAAGCACTTGCCCCAGGGGAGGGAAGGAAGAAAGACCATCTGACAAGACAAGAAGTCAGGCACAGACCCCCTCACTCCAGAGGACTTTCATGTCTCACATTCTCTCACTCAGAAGGCCCAGCTGTGCTCACGGCCCTCTGTTCCACACGACACTATCGCATACAGCAAATCTCCTATAGTGAAGCAGACCACAGAAGGGGCTCTGTTCTCCCAGGAAAGTATGAACCAAGCATGGAGGAGGGAAGCATTTTACAGTGTGCCAATATAAAACAGGAAAATGATGGCTGCATCAATAAGAATTTCTTTATTATTTACTACATAGGCATGCTTACAAATTTATATGCCTGAGGGTGGGAATAGCAGAAAAGTGATCCTTGCCCTCAAAGAGTCATCTAGCTAGGAAGTCAAATATAAGCCATAAAAGGATTAGTGTAAACTATAAGGTATGGTGTACACCTCAGAGCTGATCTATAGGATTAACTGACAGGCACAGCTATGATGTTCCAAGCATGCTCGCCACCAGAGACAGAGAAGGTGAGTTTATGGCTAAAACATAGCCTTGGTCCATGAAAAACCCTTGAGCCTTTAAGAAAATCAGTCACATGAGTCAGTGGTGGCAACCCAGCAAGCTGAATCCATGACAGCAAAATCAACAATGGTCTGGAATAGCAGAAAATTCAGGAACTAAATTTTGCCTAAGGGACTTGGAGATGTCTTGCTCAAGGTAATGAAACTTGAACTAGATTTTTAGAAATTTTTAAAAATATGGTGCCCTTGAGAAGAAGGAAGGGTGCTACTCTACTATGATATGAAAGCATGCAGAAGGTACTCTGGGACAGAGAAAAGGGGTGCTTGTGGGAGTGACCTGGGGAAGTGCAGGACACTGACCAAGATTCATATTCTACAGAGTGGCAAATGGGAAAAACGGAGGCGGGGTAGTTATTTGGTACAAGAGATACAAGATCAGATCTTGTTTTCAGAAGAATCCCTAGGCCAGTAGTGTGACCTTCTGTGTTATAGTTGCCACATTTAGAATCGAAGTCTTCTATATTCTGATTAATTGCTGTGTAATTTGCTAATTATTTTTCTTCTAAGCACAAGATCTCTTTATGCTAAAGTACATACTTATCTTCATTAGGATCTATAAGAACATAATCACTTTTGTCTCACATCTCCCACATTTTTCTAGAAACACACCTTATGTTAGGCACCTTTCTCATCACTAGGACAAAATATTGAACATCCACACCTTAAAGGAGGACAGTTTACTTTTGTTCACAGTTTGTAGAGGTTTCAGTTGGCTGGCTCCAAGGCAGGGTGGCATGGCAGAGGATGGTTCCTCATGGCATGGCAGACAGGAAAGAGAGAGAGAAATCAAGAGAGGAGGAGAGAAAGATGTATCCTTCCAGACCACATCCATAGTGATCCGCCTCCTTACCAGACTTCCCAGCCCAACATAACATTTAGCAAACCCACCAATGAGCGTCATACCCCTATGATCCAGTCACCTTCCAAAGGCTGTGGCTGGGAGAACATGAGGCTTTAGAGGGACATCTAGATATAAACCCTAACACATCTCAACTCAATATGTGCTTTTTTAATAATGAAAAAAGGACAAGCTTTTCCATTTGAAGAGAACCCTGGGCTCAAATCTTAGCTGTGCCATTTCTTCACTGTATATCTTCATTTGTAAAAATAATTCCTACTTTGTTTATTGGTTGGCAGTGGTTAAACAGCACCACCTATTAAGTGTGTCACTTTGGCACATTCTCTGAGTTTTATGGAAAATAAAGATCATAAGAAAACAAACCTCCAGGATTAAATATTAAGTGAAACAGAACAAATAAAAATATTTACCACAAAGTCCAGATCCAAATCCATCAGTATATAATATAATATATAAAAAGCAACTACTCTAGTGCTTAGAATGAGGTAGGAATCCAGTAAGTGTTCATTCTTTTCTTCATGTACATGTCAAAGCTTTCTGCTTCTTCGGGTATGTTTGGCTCCTTTCAACAAAGAGGGCCCCTTTCCAAAGCAACTATGTGGTCAAAGAATGAGGAGCCATCCATCCTCATGCCCCATATATCCTCATGCCCTGATGGCTCAAGTACCAATCCCAGTTATTTGTCACTTGTATCTCCATCTCCTCTTTTAGAGGGCAAGGGACAGATCTTTCTTGGTATCATCAAGACCTAGCACCATGCTCTCAACACATGGAGGTATGGACTATGCATCCAAAATTCCAGGTCCTTTCCGTACAACTGTGTCATTCTAAGTTACCAACATCTCTGGGCTTTAGTTTCCTCATTAAAAGCTGAGAAAGCAGAACATCTACCATGGAGTTCTTCTGTGAGGATGAAATGCAACAAAGCACTCATAGTTCTTTCCAGGGTGGCAGCACAAAGTCACCTACATACGTAAGTATGTATGTTGCTCTAGTTTGAATGTGTGCCCCAAAATTCATGTGTTGGAAACACAACTCCTGATGCTACAGTATTGGGAAGGGAGAACTAATAAGATCAAGGGGTGATTAGGGTGATTAGGTCATGAGGTCTCTGGCCTTAAAATGGATTAACATTTTTACTTCAGAAGCAGGCTCACTATCAACTTGTTATATAAAAGCAAGTCTGGCCCCCTCTTGCTTTGTGTCTTCCACTATAGGATGAGGCAGTATGCAGGTCCTTTCCTGATTCTGGTTTCTTGGCTTTGGACTTTCCAGCTGCTAGTACTATAGTAAATAAATTCATTTTCTTTATACGTTAGCTAATTTGCAGTATTGTTATAGCAACACAAAACATACTAAGACATGCATATGTCCACAAACCTATAATTTTAGCTAACAGCTACACACTCTCAATACATGCTGTACACACTCACTACATGCTGTATTAGTTTATCCACTGCTTGGACCAAATACCTGATGCCTACAATATAAGGAGAAATTGTGTCTTTGGCTCATAGTATCAGAGGATTCAGCCTGTGATCCACTGGTACTGAAGCAAGATCATCATGGTACAAGGACATAGCATAACAAATCTGCTTAGTTCATGGCGGTGGGAAGCAGAGCAAGGAAACAGTACCAAAGAGGGAGGGGCCAACGACCAGATACAGTGTCCAAGGTCACACCTCATTTCCCAGACACAGGGAAGTATGCTTTATTAATCTCTTCACTGGCTCCCAATGCAATCAAGTTGACACAGTTAAGGTGAGTGATCACACATGCCTTCAATTACTGGGCACCAAATAAGTTTATTTATTAGACATACATTATAGGTGCTAAAGCAATGATTCAATGACATAAGAATTTCAGTTTTAAAAAACTTAAGCCCTGGGGGCTGGGGATTTAGCTCAGCGGCAAAAGCGCCTGCCTGGCAAGCGCAAGGTCGTGAGTTCGGTTCCCGGTACCGGAGAAAAAAAAAAAAAAAAAAAAAAAAAAAAAAAAAAAAAAAACTTAAGCCCTAACAACTAGACAAAAATATTACCGTTCTGAATTTTTTTAAAGTTTTTTTGTATACATCAACCACTTTTGGAGTCAAATACCATTCACTAGGACTTCTTTTTCCCACTATTTTTACTAAGGGAACATATCTATAGTCACAGGTCTGTGCCAGGCTATCATTCTGATGGTTATTTTTCATTGAATAAGTTGCTACAGCTTGAAGTCCTCCTTGAATTCAAATATTAGGAAGCTGTGTAACCCACATCATATATTTCCATTTCTGCCTATGTTATCCAAAGAGCTGGTCATATCTACCAGACTCCACTGTTATACTATATCCCTTAACTGTAATAATTCTTTGCTTTAATGAATCATTAATTTATAGCAGAATATGCATAGAAAGCTATTTTGCATGAAATATCAGATGACTCTTTCATTCAACAAGTATTTTTTGAGCCTCTGCTCTATGCCAAATGCTGATCTGGGTGCTGGGGACACAATAGTGACAGAATGACTCCAAGGCCCTGCCCTGTGTATTCACACTCTATAACTGGGGAGGGAGGACAAGACAATGACCAATAAATATAGTCATTCCCCCTTTGTTCCACAAGGACACAACACACACATTCCTGAAAATTACCACGCCACCAAAAATCTCACCATAAAAACAAGAGGGAAAAAACATACAGGAAAATAAAGGAGAAACTTAATAGAAATAGCAGCACAAGTATGCACAGACTAAATGGTTAAATACAAAATATGACACTTTACTGTGGAAAATATGGAAGTGAGCTCAGAAGTGCTACTGCTTATGAGTAATTGTGGGTAGTAAGAGGATTATCAGGAAAAGTCAGAAAGTTGCAATGCCACACATGGGTGAATGTGGCTTAGAAAGCCAGATGTAAACTGAGGAAGCCACTAGATTCTATAGAAGTGCGGCCGTGTGTATTTTGTGTATTCCTTTTTGGCTCAGATCAGTTGGGTACAGTATTCTCATTCTCCTACAAACAAAACTGCACCACACATTAAAGCTGTGTTATATTCACATTGTTCCCAAATATATCAATCACTTTGGAACACACAGGCTTTTTAAAAACAAGTGCTACGCTGAAGTGAGTGTATCACAGAAGATGTGATTGCTGTGGGAAATATAGCACGATAAGGGAAATTGTGTGAATAGGGATTTTTATGTTAACTTTTCAGTGCGCCATTCTCTATCCCTTTACTCATTCTATACCACTGTTTGTAAAAATCCACTGTCAGATACATTTATGTATGAACCTTCAATCATTTCTTTCCTTTCCCAGGCCATCTGGCGCTTTTCCTCCCCTCACAATACACACCACTGTCAATGGACTTGCAATCCTTTGCTCGCTGCATACGTACAGCTCTGCTATGGTGCCTCCAGGTACTGCTGCTATTCATTACTAAAAGAGATCATATGATTTGATGTATTGAAATAACAGTTTCATTTCTTCTTTGTGGTTAAATTTTCTTTAAATTTTTTGAAGTTTTATTACCAGTGGGAGTACATGTTTGCGGTACATAATGACTGTCTTTATCATGGGAAGTTGGTACATGTACATAAAACATCTTCATTCTTTATATTTCCCCTTCCTTTCCCCCATCTGTAGATTACGTTCCCATTTTTAAAAGCTCTACCTCCTGTTTCCCGTTATCTACCTTTTATTTTGCTCTTTAAATTATCTATGCTTTGGATTTCTCATATTAAAAAAGCCATGCCATATTTAACTTTGTGAGTCTGATTTATGTCACTTAACACTGTGTGGTCTCAAGTAGTCTCTATTTTCCTACAAATGACTCAAATTTCAGCAGTTGCTTTTCTAATGCATCCTCTCTCTGTGTGATTAGTGATTCTGAGCACATTTTTACCATCCACCGTCACTCCATTTTCCTGGTGTGTTTAGGAATTTTCGTGAGGTTCACCCTGAGAAAAACACTGTTAGATGACCTTGCTTTTCACATCCTCCCAATATTCAAAAATGTGTTGAGATTATTTTAGCGTTACATGTACTTTGAGAACTTCACCCAAATTCAATTCTGCCCATTTCTAACCTGCTTTACACTTGCCCGTTCCTTACTCCAACCCAAACTGATCGTCCACAAGATTGCAGAGATGTAATTACAGTTTAAACTCACAAATACTGCAGACTTTCTATCTTAAACATGCATTGCTCTTATTGGGAAAAAATGATTCACTGCTTAAATTTCAAAGTTCAAAGAAGGAAGGATCTGGACATGTGGCATCAGGAGGTGAAGAGAAGCTTGGTAGTGGAAAAGAGGGTTAATATGTGGACCCCACCCCAGGACCTGAGCTCTAAAGCAAGGAATGGTTAGGTCCAGAGAGACCCAAGAAATGGAAAATAGGAGGCTTCCTCAGCTCTACTCCTTGTCATTCCTTAGCCTACTAACTATTGCTTGGTAGTTTTGTTTCTCATGTTAAAATGATGAAAATGTTAAATCATTTCTGCTCAATTTCAAAAATACTAAAATTTAAGCTGATTGCTCATCTTCCTGACACATACTTCTACACATCTGCTAACAATGGCCTCAGTCAGGGTTAATTTCACCAGATTGATCAGTCTTTCTCGGGACACTAGCCTATGTTTTCTAATCTGGATAGGATTCTGTGTCTCTCAAGGTTTTCACAGCCAGGGTGGCTGTTGGACATCAGACAAGGGCGCCCCCTCTGGTCACATTGTACTGGATGGGTGCCCTTGGGCAGGGCTACACATGGTAGGCCTCTCTTACCTGCTACTGAGACTTGGTAGATAGCTCACACCACCAGGAAGCACTGTCACATTCTGAAAGAAAGCTATCTTTTGGACTAGCATATAGAACATGGTTTTTACATCATTATTTGGAGCCCCAAGAGATCATCACAATGATCGCAAATTGGCTGTGGAAAAAATAAGAAAAAAAGAATTTCAACAAACATTGACTAGGGATATAGCTCAGTGGCACAAGTGCCTGCTTGGCAAGCACCAGGTCCTGAGTTTGATTTCTGGTACCAAAAACATAAACAATAAAAAGAATTTCAACAAACTGGCTGGTGAGAAAGAACAAGCCCTCTGGAAGAGACTTTGGCAATATCTTTTAATACTCTAAGTGAACAGCAATCCCTCCCCCTGGAATTTATCTGACAGAAAAACTTGCACATAAGCAACATAGCATCTTGGTGTCCCTCTATATGGGCATGGCCCTGGCTCCTTCACCCCCTCCCTGTACAGATCCCGATGCTCCAAGTCCTTATCGTAGAGTGATGTAGTACTTACACAGAACTTAACATCTCAAATTACGTATAATATCTAATACACTATAAACAGTTATAGTAATGTATTTTGGGGGATAATGACAAGGAAAAAAGTGTATACATGTTTAGTACAGATACTTTTTTTATTTATCAAATATTTTGGATCCACAATTGGTTAAATTTGGGGGATGTGGAACCAGTGGTCAGGGAAGCCTGATTGTATATAAAAAGCTATTATTTCCACCATAACCAAGGATAGACAACAAAATAATTATCCATAAATAGGGGATGGAATAAGATTCCTATGTACATGTAGTCAAATACTGTACTGTTAAAGAACAAATGAGAAACTCTTTACCAGCATGGAAAAAGTCCCCAAGAAATATTAAGAGAATAAAAAGAGTAGACATGTTACCTTTTTATTTTTTAAAGAGGGGTAAGTTATATGGTGTTTTTTTTTTCTTCATCTATAGGCACATGTGGAATTAACAACATTGATTACATGGATGGTCAGTTAGGAAGTCTGGGGGAGAAAGTAGAGAATAAAGGTGAGAGGGAATAAGAGGATGAGATGTTTTACTACAAATCTTTTCAATACTTTCCAAAGTTGCATCTATGCAGATGTGTTGTCTTTTCAAAAACTTAAATGCAGAGTTAATACCTCTTCACAATTAGAATAAATAAGCCAGTGTGGTGTTGCATGCCTATAATCCCAGCATTCAGGAGGGTGAGGCAGGAGGATCCGTGTGGCTTCAAGCCCAGCCTAGACTACATAGTGAGTTCAAGGCCAGCTTGAACAGTACATAGCAAGACTCTTGTTTCAAAAAACCCAAAACAAAAATTAGAATAAATAAAGCACACACTGTTGAAGCGCCAACCCCATACCAAAAGTGACGCTGTATGCCAATCCAGGAAAGAGAGCTCTGGGATTCACTGTGTCCCCTCTCAAGCTCTATTCTAGTTCACAGTCTCCTAGCTCATTCCCATGAGGACTCCTTTACTATTCTCTTTCTTCAGACTGCCTGTCCATACAGGTGCTCCAACCCTGGAACCAGGAGAGACCTGCTGACCCCTGGAACTCACCCGTGGCCTGAAGCCACCGCCACCACAAACACTCCTGTGGAACATCAAGCCTACAAGTCACTGTTGTTTCCTGGTTGACCACAGATTCTAAACACCTGCCGGCATTCCCACTGGACTCAGCTACACTTACATTTAACAGTGTATGTTACCTTTATTGCTTCAAAATACTTTTGAAGGGAGAACCAAGTGAAGCCAGTTACCACCTCACTGTCCACTTCCCTCATTCTAACAATCTCTACAAAAAACTGATCATTACAGTCTGGTTTCAGGTTGTAAACTTTAAGGCCCTTGAAATATCAACACCACAAACTCATTCCTCAACCCAAGTGAAGTGTTCAGAGCCAGCTAACTTTGTAAGACTCAGAACCACCTTACACAAGAAGCTATCCGGTACCTCTTGGAGGACTGCTCAAATAACTATTGGAAAATTCAAAGGGAGCTCTTTTATGTTGCCTAGGCATAACAGTTAGATCAACTACGTGTATGACCTCACATACGAATATCACATGGGAGTCAACCTAAACTTTCATTTTTAATAAAATATTTAAGTTTTGAAAAATGCCTAGGAGTGCTTCGTTTATTAGCTTACTACCAGAATAAGACCAACTAGACCAGTTTCAACCTTAATGTACACAAAAAACCATCAAAGAGCCCAAGGGTCAATTCTAACAAAACCTGTGATACTGCCTATCCTGCTGGTTATTACGAGACTTTGGCCAAGCATCTGACTGAGTCATAGCCATATTTAACCTCACCATTTGTCTCCTGGGTGAAAAGAGTGGGGGTGAAATAGACAGTGATAAACACTAAAAAATCCAGTACAACTGAATTCAACAGCTGAAATAAAGTACCAGCAAGAAATGTTGCCATTTCCATACTCCCAAAACTGCTGTACAGATTCAATGCAATTCCCATTCAACTACCATCAACATACCTCACAGATC